>NC_140480.1:22458123-23058123 GCF_051167445.1 Perissodus microlepis
TTCTTCTACAAATGGATAATGGAGACTGGGGCCATAGGGTAAGAGACACCTAAGAAACCTGACATGTGTCTGACAATGAAATTAATCACATAAATGACTCTGTTGCCACTTTAGCTGAAACTAGTTTAGTCTAATACAAGGTAGCAAATCCTGCATTAATCAGTTACAATGCTGAGGCCTTTTTGCTGATTGATGTTTAAAAGGTTTTTGATTTATTTTTGGGGGGGCTCTAAATTCAATGACTTGTATTGTGTCCACTCATTATGTTTTACCATATTTTTTTCATTGTAAATTTTTTTTTTTTTTATATAGTTCCAATAGCATGAGCTTGACAGGTTTTTCTTTTCTTTTAGATGACTACTCCTGTTACCTTGAACGTGGGAGGCCACCTATACACCACCAGTTTATCCACGCTGCAGCGCTATCCAGACTCCATGCTGGGAGCCATGTTCCGAGGAGATTTCCCTACAACCCGCGATTCCCAAGGCAATTACTTCATCGACCGGGATGGAACACTTTTCCGGTACATCCTGAACTTCCTGCGGACATCTGAGCTTACCCTTCCTTTGGACTTCACAGAGACAGACCTCCTGAGGAAAGAGGCGGACTTCTACCAGATCGAACCTTTGATCCAGTGCCTCAACGATCCAAAGCCGCTGTACCCTCCTGACATCTTTGAGCAGGTCGTGGAGCTCTCCAGCACTCGGAAACTGTCAAAGTACTCAAACCCTGTTGCTGTTATCATCACCCAGCTAACCATAACTACTAAGGTTCATGCCCTGCTAGAAGGTATTTCTAACAACTTCACCAAGTGGAACAAACACATGATGGACACCAGAGACTGCCAAGTGTCATTCACCTTTGGACCATGTGACTATCACCAAGAGGTGTCCCTAAGGGTTCACCTGATGGACTACATAATGAAACAGGGCTTCACCATTCGGAACACACGCGTGCATCACATGAGTGAGCGTGCCAATGAGAACACGGTGGAGCATCACTGGACTTTCTGCAGACCCGCTCATAAAGTTGAAGACTGAGTTTACGTAGCACAATTGTTATAGGTGACACTACTGCTGGATTTGTCTTTTATGTTACGCAAATCATGATTTTAAAAAAGGAAAATCCAGAAAGCAAAAATCAAAGATGTGAATTTGGATTTATTCACCTGTTCGGGGCTACAACTTTGCCTGTGCTACCCCTACACATGTTTATTAGAGTGCAAGGCCTACCATAGAAACATGGGATTTTATACATATAGGGACATTGAATCGTCCCTATACTAAAATAGTGTGGGTAAATTATTATTATAGGCATAACGGTGGCTTCAAAAAAAAAAAAAAAGTCTTTAGAAATGAGGTCATAAAGAAGGTATGATTTGAGTCTGCCTATGCAGAGTACCTTAAATGTAAAAAAAAAAAAAAAAAAAATGCATTCATACGAAGTTAAGCCACAATTTGTAGAAAAAAAAAATAGAACTGTAGAAGGTAATTTAAAATTATTATTGACTCCAGACTAGGGCTGCCACAAACGATTATTTTGATAGTCGACTAGTCACCGATTATTTTTGCGATTAGTCGACTAATCAGATCATCATCCATTGGACGTAAAATGTACAGCTTATTGCACCGGCAGCATCTGCTCTTATATAACTATCATTAGCTTACAGCTTTAAGTGTTTAAGGTCTGTGCTAACTAAAAATAAAGACAAGATGATAGTTTATTAAATTTTAATGAAATTTGCAGATTGTTTCGGTGAAGTTTAATAAACTCCTTGCTATCTAAAATATAACAGGACACCGGAGTAAATTCTCGAGCATCTCACACTTCTGATAATCAGCTGTCTGCTTGACGTTTATTCAGCTGTGTAAAAACTAGAACTTTAATCTCAGCCAAACCGATTTACTCAGGAACAAATAAAATACTAAAAAAGCCAAACAATAACATTTTTAAGTTATCTAAGTGACTTATATATCATGTTTAACCTGAATAGCGAAAGACGGCGGTGGGTTTGAAAACGATTTGCCGAGAGTCCGGTGTTCTCACGGCTCTCGTGAGCCTTGCCCCCGGCTAGCTATCGAGCTAGTGGGTAACAGACGTCTCCGAAAACATCGGAGCGCTTTTGAAAATATGTGGTGTCTTGATAAACTGAGCAGATATTTGAGGTTTACGCAGCTACATTCTCGCCTGAAAATATGTTAAACGTTTACTTTGTGACCCAGAAAGAATAATAAGAGTAATATTAAAACTAACTAGCTGCCGCCATTGTTGGAAACTGAGCTGGGCTGCGCTATGAATTCTGGGACACAGCTTCTTCTTCTTCGGGGTTTAACGGCAGCTGGCATCCTTGTACATGCAGTGCTGCCATCTTCTGTTTCAGTCCGTTATTACACTCTTAAATCCTACTACTTATTCCTGCGTCTTTTGGGATCTTACAAAGCTTCAAACGACGCGTCGACTATTAAATCAGTCGTCGACGATTTTGATAGTCGACGTAATCGTGACTAGTCGACTAATCGTGGCAGCCCTACTCCAGACACATCACTAAATGTTTTTGTAAGATGTCAGGAGTATACTTTTTATAATACTAATAATATGAATAATAACTTATTTAGCTCAGTAGCTTCTTGGTCAGTTTCTAGTAGATCTTGAAATTAGTCTCTTAGGTCTAGCCCCTTGTGTGGTACTATTTCTGAAGCCCCCAGTAGTCGTTGCATGTGTCTGACTGTTTTGTGTATGTATATTGTACATATGTCCTGTGCGCGGTTTAAAATACACCATACTGTTACTGTTCATATCACCAGTAATGTTTCCAGCCATCGCAGCCAAAATAAACCCATCTGTGTATTTCATTTCATTAAATTTGCATAGTTTCTCATTTTAACTCTGATGTTTAGATCTGATGTAATTTGTCAGTTCTAACATCAAGGCTCCGTGCAGTCGTGTACAAAGTCACTATAGCTGTTATTTGGAGGAAATAGAACATCTATGAAACACAATGATTGATCTGAATAATAAAGCGTGTATATATTTAACATTAGGTGCAATAGTTTTGCAAAAATATTTTTTAACACGGATTTTCTTCACAAAACAAGCCATCTTGATTTAATTGTATATTCTTTTTATGCACATTGTAAAACCAAATACTCAAAGTACTTAAATTAAGTAATGTAACACTTTCACAAGTACCTGCTACTTAAAAAAATATAATTAAATTTTACTAATTTATTTAAATTTAATTGGCAGACCTCTTTGGAAGGGTTTGATTTCTGGGGTTGATTTGACCCCAAACATAAATGACATTAGTCTTTAGTGTGATATAACAGCTGGATTGGTTTAGATTCTGAGAAAAGACAGTGGAGTAAAAGTAAAATGTCTGTCTTTTATCAGTTGCTCTTCCTGCACTAACATTATGCAAGGTTTAACAAATTATTTTTGTTTTTGGTTATATGTATTTTTTTTTTTAATGCACTCAGTGATCCACCTTCAAAGGGGTTCAAACAGAGCATGCCCAACACATTCTACGCCAGAGTTGACAGCAGTCTTATTGGACCGATGATTTTTTTTCCAAATACTATACAGGTAAGTTTTGGCTGAAATTTTTAAAATTCACAAATGAAAGAGCTTTATCATGAACATCAAACTGAGATTTTGAATTCTAGCATTAGCCCACATTGTCTTAAGTTTTTGCTTTCCTCTTTCTTTTCTCCTGCCTTAGAACTCAATCTTTAAGATCCACTATCCCACCTCTGCACATATCCAACCCATCCCTCTCTATTTGTCACTTGGGTTGATTTGCTAAGTATTTTTTAATTTAATTATTAAACATTTTACTTTTATTTTAGTCAAATGTAGTCAAAATATTGGAGGTGTGATAAGCTTCAACTTTTAAGTTCTACTAACTTCTTTGGGTTTGCAGTGTACAATTTCCTTAAAAACATGAAAAACTAGGTCTTTCTCACCAGTCTGATGTACATTTTCAGGTCCAAAATATAAGGAGATATAATCATAAAATTAAGTTTTATGTTTATTTTATATTTTGCCTACACCAGGTGGGATTTTGTTGTTGCTGTTGTTGTTGTTTTTACTTCTCTCCACTGGCTCCCTGTGGTTTTGACCAAAAACTAGATTACTATGAATATACAATGAGAACTTCATTAACCTGGATGGAAGTGCTTGTGCCTTTTGCATCCTCAATGCAATAGGAATAGAAACAGGAAGAGAAACAGAAACAATGTGTGCAGACTTGCAGTAAAAAAAAAACAAGCTACAGATGAGAACTGTCAGTATGTGCATTAGTGCAAATAGGCAGAAAAGGACAGAGTGTTAATGACAAGTGATAAGAGAATAAATAAGTGATACTGTCGTAGTAGTAATAATAATCATCCCATCTGGTAAAGCACAGATGGGATGATGTAAGTGTACGGTATGATAGAGTGTCAATGAACATTTGTAGAAAAGAACAGTTTTTTAAATAATATTTTTAATTTATCATTGCATGAATTGTAAAAATGTGTAGCCTATACACAGATTTTTTTAAAAAGAGGTTTTAATATTTTTTTTTAACTAAATGTGTGTCATAGCCTGCACCTCTCCCCTTATAGTCTTAAATTATTTTTGCCTACACCGTCCTCAGTCCCCTTAGCTATAGATTTCAAATCCAAAAAAGTGAAAGACGTGAATAAAAATAGAGAGTGTAGCTGTGCCTGGATAGAGTTGGATATGTTTTGGGGGCTTTTTGCCATTAACAGACAGCTGAATATTTGAATCTAGGTATTAATTCTCAATGTTTGTGAGACCAAAAGCTTTAGTACAAAAAGGCGATGTAATTTTGTACAGGTGTAACTGCATCTTTTCTTTGCTACAAATACAAGACTGATTCATTTCCTGCCCTGTATTTATTCAGATTCAACATCAAACTTAAAAAATAGTCCATTTTCATTCTCAGGTATGAATCGGAGGTCGTTTTCTAAAGTTTTAGAGAATGCGTAAAAAGCAATGGAAACAATAATAGATATTACACCCATTGTGTATTTTTCTGTCATGTTATGCATAAAGGAGCAGAATATCGCCACTTGACATACACCGATACCACCCGGATGTTACGACTCTTCTTGGGTGCGTTGGTTTTCTTTCAAATCCTCGAGCTGCTCTCAGTTAGTCTGTAGATCCTTTAGTGTTCCGCCCGTTTTGTTTAAGCCAGTTTACAAATTGAACGCACCCGACTTAGCACGTCCGTTGCTCTCATAACATTTGCTAAGGACGTGCTGCTCGTACTTACCCACGTTGTTCCTTAACAGTTCACCTTCAGAGTTTCTCTGGGGCGCCGTGGAAGTGTTTGTTAGGACACAGTTTGTGTGTCGGGATGTTTCACAGGAGTAAAACCATTAAAGACTTACTGAACATTGTCCCGGGGAAACGTCGCCTCGGTGCGTACAGGTTCCTTCCCATCTTTTTCTGTATCGGAGGAATCATGGAGTGGATCATGATCAACGTGAGGATAGGACAAGAGACTTTCTGTAAGTGTAAGCCATGGGTTCATTCAGCTAGTCTAACCGACGCGTTGAGTATCTATTTAATAGATAAGTTAGCTAGTTTTAATAAGTTAGGCTAGCTGTGTTAGCTGACCTAGCAAATGCTAAAGGACAAATAAAAGGCGCCAGTGTGGTCTTCTTTCTAGAGCTTTAAATTTTGGTTAAATGCTAGCTACCGGTTTGAGAAATTACTTCAATGCTTGTGGTCAGTGCTTTCATACACGTGTTTACCTCGGGTTTACAGTGATCTGACACACTGAGAGTGTCTACAGTCAGTAGTTACTAGATAGTTGTAGGTACCTACAGTGTGTACCAACACTTTTGTCGACCCTTCCAAACGGGTCTAAAAGCAGTCTAATCAGAGAAGAGTTCCCATGTAATCCCATCAGAATCAGATGATTTTTATCAATGTTATTATATGTTAACAGTATGAAAACTGTGAGTTACAGGTCCTCCCAATGGGAGGCATTTTTGAGCTTTCATGAATTCAGAAGGAGGAGAAGAGGCCAACATTACATTTTCAGAGCTGAAAAACAAACACAACAAGTTTTATTATGGAATAATTATCCCAAATTACTGGGGATAACTATATCGTAGAACAAATGGCACCAAATTAATGCCTGTGACATAGAATAATAGAAACTGGCATCTGCAATCAGTTTTCTGTCAATTCGCTAAAGATCAAGTGTTTTTAAGCAAACTTTAAAAGGGTTTGCTCACCCTGTTGGATAGATGGCTATTCAAACCAAAGATGATGCGGGGCCTGTCTTCTGCTAGGGATTCCTACTGGGCCAAATCCATCCAGGTTGCCAGTCTTTTGCAGGGCTTACACACACAGAGACAGAGTGGCTCACATTAACACCACCACCAGTTAACCTAATGTGAATGTCTTTGGACTGTGGGAGAAGGTCAGAGTTGCCAGAGGAAACACACAGGCACCACACTGCAGACTCCACACTGAAAGGCCCCAGTTGGCCGGTTGATTGGAACCTTTATGTTTACAGTCATATAATCAAGAAATCCTCACGTTTCGGAGGCTTGAGCTGACCTCCTAAAGAAATTAAGCAATTGTAAAAATATTCATTTTCTTTTAAGGGCAATGTGGTTAGCTCTGTTGTCGCAGCAAGGAGGTACTGTGCTTGAATCTAACCTGGGGCCTTGTTCTGTGCAGTTTCTGTGTCCGCATTGTTTTCCCTGTGTGTACCTCAGCTTCCTCCCGCAGTGTTAGGTTAAATGGTGATTCTACATTAGCTGTAGGTGTTAACAATTGTCTGTCTGTATGTGTTAGATCTGCAACAGATTGGCGACCTGTCCAGGGTGTACTCCGCCTCGTGCCTTATGACAACTGGGACAGGCTCCAGTAATTATTGTAACCATAAGATATTAATGTAGAAGCAGTGTTGTAATGTTATATCTGGGAGCTTTTTTAAACCACTATCTGCTATAAAGCAGTAGTATATAAACAACTTCTTTTAAAAAAAATAAATAACTTTGTTTGTGAAATATTAATCTTTAAATAACTAGTAACCATCCATTAAATACATGTAATACTCTGTGTGTCCCTTTGAAATGTGATAATGTTGTAAGTGGTCCAGTTAAGTACTTGAGTACAGTGGTTAACTAACAAATGCACTTGAAAGAACTAAGGAGTATACATGTGGTGTCAGAATCACTGGAAAAACAAGTTTCCACCTTCAAAAAAATTATACGAACACCCACTCAAGTTGGAAAAACAGGCTAAATACCACTCAAAGACTGAAAAAATGCTGATGCACATGTTGCTGTGTTATTGATGTATACACAAAACATGGAAGTTGTCAGTAAATGTGTGGGTGAGTGCAAAAATGTTATGATCTAATGGTGCAAACTGTTTTTTTTTTCCCTGCTAACATTTAATTTATAATATGTCCAGGTAGAGTTACGTAGGTTAGTTAGTTATGGCGGGAACTATTTTCTAGCTGAAGAAAATGGACCATCCAGTGAATGCATGAAAGCAGGGAACATTTGTCACAATGCTAGAGATAGAGTGAGCAGGGTCACTCAAAGACTGAAAAGAAAAAGGACTCCAGTGTGTTTTTACTCTCACTAAACCCATTTCTCATTATTCCAGATGTGCTGTCAGAACTAAAAAGGGCTCAAATCCTCTTGTGTTTAAAAATAAATAAAAAATAAATAAATCCACCCTGCACATATTATCCTGTGATATTGAGAGGCCATTTGGGGACAAAAGAAGTGTTTTTCTCTACCGAGGAGAAAAAACTATTCCCTGTGCTGTTTGTCAGCTTGGCAGTCATTTTGTTATAGATATTAGATATTGCCCAGATTGCTTAGAAATTCTGCTGGATAATAAAAACAGACATTTTCACTTGCAGTAGCAGAGGGAAAAAAGAAACACCAACCTTTTCCCCCTGCCTCTGCAAGTGAAAATGTCTGTTTTTATTATCCAGCAGTGGAAAAAAAAAGGTGGTTTTTTTTTTTTCTGGGGGGGGGGGGGGGGGGGGATTTTTTTTAAAATCCGGAACCCTGGAACTGCCCCACCTGAGTGGTATGCACTCATTACTAATGTTATGCGGTTACATGTGTCTTTCTTTCCTTCTTCAGCAAGCCAAAATATCTGCTGTGCATGCTCACTTTGACACTGACAGTTTAGTAGCATAAACCAGTGACACATAAACTGATAGTTGGCACATTTTCAGTTAGACATTAGTGTCAAGTATCCAGAATGCTTTCTCTGTGCAGTTTTTACTGGAGCCACATTTCAGTCTTTTGAATCTGTTTTCTTTCCAGATGATGTCTACAGAAGAAAACAGTCAGAACGAGAGTACCAGCAGAAGATAGCAGATGGATTGATAGTTCTCAATCAGTCTCCAGCCAAGTGAAAGATGATGATTGGATTAAATAAGGACTTGACACGTCATCTAAAGACACTGTGGGACACCCATGCAATTATGAATGCTGCTAAAGAAACGAGTGAAAAGCTGATGGTGCAATGACTTCCAACATGCAGGTTTTATTATTTGTATAGTGTTCATTTGCAGCACTGCAGTATAAAGCAACAGGGTAGAAGAATCCGTTTCAGAAAGATGAAAATAATAACGACAAAGGCATTATTTGTTTGTGGAAACCATATTGAGATCTCATCGTTGTAATGCCTCATATTAAAAAAAAACAAACATTGCATAGCACCAGCTAGAGAAACCATCTTTGCCATGTACCAACTAAAAAAATGACTAAAGGTGTTTTTATTTTGGATATTGCTTTTAAACAAAAAACACACTGTTTCATTTGTTGATCAAATCTTTTTGTTATAAAAGATTTCTAATTGTGTAAGTTTTCAACTGCGCGATATATATATCACTATAAAAATGTCGCTTAAAAACTTTATTTTTCATTATTTATATTTTTTTCTGTGCACTAACTGTGCATCTTAATCCCACTCTCCTTCACTTTACCAAGAACTCACTAGAGCCCGACCGATATATCGGCCAGCCGATATTATCAGCCGATATTGGCTATCTGCCGATACGTGCATAGCGACACATTTCATTAACAAGTAAAGAAGAGGCATTATGATGTTGGATAGCTTGGCCATCAGAGGACACACCCCAACTTTCCTTTTGGCAGCATATGTTCGAAATGCGATGAACACAACAGCCAGCTGATTTGAGCAGAGTCGGGCAGAATGTAAATCCACAACTTTGTCACATTACCTTAGTGAGGACTCATGAATAACTAGATATAAGAAATGCCAGGGAAATCTTTGTTTTGTCTGCCCAAAAGGAAAAAAAAATATCGGCCGATATATCAGATTTTTAAATATCCAATTATTGGTATCAGTTTTAAAAATCCTATATTGGTCGGGCTCTAGAACTGACTCACAAAGTCTGCCTCAGTTTCTTTTGTGTTTCACTTGTACCAGCCAATAGGGAGAGTCTGCAGACAGATGAAGCTGTTAGGGTGCTCCGACAGCTTCAGGGGGTTCCCATCCAGTCTCACCTCGTACATGTTGGTCCGAATGTAGTGGCTTGTGTTTCCTTTGCAGAATGTCTCATCTGTTATTGTTGAGATGTTGTTGTTCTGCAGGAGATCAATTCAAGAACACAACCTTGGCTACAACTTCCAGACAGAAAACAAATTTCATTTCTTCTGCAGAGTTTTTTTTTGTTTGTTTTTTCTAAATAAATAAAAGATGAACTTACATGCAGATGAACAACGTAAAGAGACTCTGGAAGATGGGGGACGGCTGTCAGTTCATTGTCTCCGAGATAAAGGTATGCCAGTCTCGTGAGTTTCTGCAACAACACAAGGCCACTATTTAACATGCGAGGATGATTTCTGCAGGGGTTTAACATTAGGCATTTACTTGCCAACTTACTTTAAAAGCATTTGCCTTTACACCCTGGGTTTTAAGCCTGTTGAAATTGGCGTTAAAAGTTACTAGCTTGGATGGCAGCATGGGAAGTTTGGTCAGTCTGTTTTCTGCGAGTTTGAGCTCCTCAAGATTGGGAAGTTTTGAGAAAGATCCGTCTTCTATCTCAGAGATGAGATTCCCAGACAAGTCAATTCTTCTTAAAGTAGCTGAAAAATACAAATAATGGAAGTAAAAACTTAAGAATGGCATTCACTGAAGAGAAGAATACTTCAAAGGATTTTTAAAATTATTAGTATTGTTTTACCCGTGTCTGCAAAGTCTTCCCTGTGTATTTTTGTGATTTTGTTGAAGCGAGCATAGAGATACGCCGTTTCCTTTGGCAGGGTTGGCACGGCTGACATGTCAGGGGACACGTCCTCGCAGTAAACTGATCCACTCAGACAAACGCACAGTAGACATGTTGGCAAAACTGAAATGATCACACATCTTTTCATCATATGGCATCATTTATATACACTTCTCAAAACACCCCCCCCCCCCCCCCCCCCCCAAAAAAAAAAAAAACCCAAAAAAAACAAAAGAAAAGAAAAGAAAACAAAGATCCAGCAAAACAAAAATAAATTTGGTGTACACACAGGTCCTTTAATTAGCTGCAACTAAACTAGAAACAGTTGTGTATGCACTTGAAAATGCACTGCACCTAGTTTAGCCGAGGACACTTGATCAGTCCCATTATTACGTAACATGAGCTTTAGCTCCATTCACGAAAATGTGGAAGAATGCCTTTGCAAGTGTTGCATAATCAGCTTTGAAAGAGTTGTGGAAAACTATTTATTTGTTTTAATAAACCTTACCTTCTGCTTTTGGAAGTACTCCACCATCAGTATCTGTGTCTTGCAGGACGCCATAGTCCGACGCACGTACCGTAGCTTTCTGCAAAAAGAAGAAATCATCTCAGTTAGCTCTCACTTTTGTGCATATCGTCCTTGAAGATAGTTTTGAACCTCCCCCCAAAGCTTTCTTACTGCAGGTGTTCTTGCTTCCATGTATTCACCCTTTGCTGCAGAAGACACTATCCATGGGAGCATTACATATGTGAAAATTAAAATCCTTAATGGTATCATTGTGCCTCAGTGGCTGGAGAGAGGAGGACAGAGCTGTCTGCTAGGCTGAGATCTGGGGTACATCTGAGAAGGAAAATTTTCCATCCACTTTTATTAAGCTGCCAGCATACTGCTGAGTAAGAAAAGGAAACTAGTTTTAACTCAATACACGCTGTGTTTGTGTCACACCGACTGGTCCGGGTCACTCTTTAAGATTGTGTCGCCTTATTTCTGTCCAACAGATGAGCATTTAAAGCTCGATGGGGATGTAAGTAATGAAAACTTTGGATCATAAGAAAACCATTGAGTAAACCCATTGCATGAAACAGTTAAATTCTGTCGGTGTCACTGCTGTTACTGGGGGAACAGCTTGGTACTGGATGAAGGTATTAAATTTGAAAAACTGATTGATTTACCAGCAGTGAAGCAGAGAGAGCAAACTGTTGAGTATCTTTTTACTTGGATTGTTTTCCATCCATTTGGACTGCTTCTTTATCAGAAGTGACTCTCTTTCTGAATAACTGCTGTGGTTGAGGTTATTGTCCTGTGCCTGTCCACTAAAACGTGTCCCGATCAGTTCTATTGATTGTTTGATCACAACAGCTTGCCTTAACTACAGCCTCGCCCTTTCACATAGTTTGATAGTTACTGTTCCATCATTTACTAACTTAACTTCCAATAGATCAGACTCTCCAAATTATTCTAAGGTCCAAATAAAGCATACATCAGATCAGTCCGTTGCAGAAGCTGCTCCTAAAACCACGAACAGCCAGGTTCTTCAAATCAGAACCTAATCTCCCCCCAAAAAACCCATTACTTCTTTGTTTTTTAAATAAATCTAAGTTTTGATATTTGCTTTTACTCGTGTTGCTCTACTGATTTGAATGGTTTTATTAATTATTTTGTTCTCTGAGCATTTTACACAAGACAGTTGTTTTTAATTATTTGTAGAGCTTTATAACACATATGACATAGCCCCAGTCCAATAGGCATATGTGAGCTGAAACCTTGACGCTTGCTGTTGCTCTGGCTTTATAATGATTAAAAAAAATGGGATTAATTAATTCCTTTTTTTTCATTGAGCAAAGATTTGTAAATTTTAATTTGACACGTAAAATGAGATCGCTGTAGACACACACACATACACACACACACACAAGTACGCAATGGAGTGACAGGCCTTAGTACAGTAGTTGTAGAACATCAGTTATTAGGAAAAAAATAGGTTACAGATGTAATTATCTGCATAATGATTTAATAGAAAAAGTATTATTAAACTTGCAATTTTAAGTGCACTTATGCAACACAGCCTGACCTCAGTTTCTACTGGAGTTGGGACAAAAATGATCTTATATGACTTAAGAAGGGTGGAGATGTACACACAGAGCCATTGAAGGTGGAGTGTGAGCAAATAGAGGAAACAGGAGTGCAACTAAGAATAATAAATACTATTTTGCTGTGAAAATAACAAGACTGGTTATGCTGTTGTGTTGACATTTACTTTATTAACACAAATAATTGGTTTAAAAATATGTAGAAGATGAATAATTTTTTACATATAGAGAAAATTTACATTTATGTTTATATCTGCTGCTATTAACCTCAGTCGTCAGTTTGGTTATCAGGGTCAAGCAAGCGCCTGCACTCATTAAAATCTTGACTTGCTCAAGTGCCCTTGAGAAAAACGCTGACCTTGACCTTTGATCATCAGTATGGAAAGTATTATTTTGTTTCTTTGTTTTAATTTAAACCCACATGAGCCTCCAGTTATCTGATCATACATGTCTATAGTCTCGTAACCTATTTAAATGGTAAAGAGGGCTCCCCTCGTGCGGATAATGTTTATTTTGGCTGAGTACTAAATCACAAAATCATCCAGTTGGCGACCTTCACATATACATTTAGCTTGTATACATATATAAGCTGAATGCATATATATGTCAATACTGTAGAAATGTAATGCAAGAGTATCAAACAGTTTAATTAATTCTGGATAAAGAAATACGCTTGGATCCATTGCTTGTCTTTACCGTGTGAGCAGAGGCTGCATTACGTAAGGCAGATGTGCGGTGAGAAAAGAGGAAACAGAAGTGCCCGTGTAGCGGAAGTGGTACTGCCCTGAACGATACGCTGAGTGAGACGGAGGACGGAGGCTGAATCGTCCACAGAGCGAGCGAGAAGAAGAAAAAACAGTAGGATTAAAAGTCACCGCAATCGTAAGTGCAATAACCTCGAATGTATGAATATCGCATGTTAACACTAGGTTTTCATTGGTAGCTCGTTGTTCGAAAGCCTGTTCTATCGTGTTCGTTCGAATCCCACTGAGAAGCGAAACATAACGGCTAGCTCGTTTGGTGAAAGGCTAAGCTAGCGTTAGCTGCTAGCTTGCTAGCGGACGGTGAGATTCCGTGACACTTTGTTCTGACAGGCTCGGCAGCCAGGGCGGGCCCTGCTACAGCTACTTAAAACGAAATCAAAGCGAAAGTAATACGGTGCAGTTCAGTATTCCCCTTCGTAATAACTACTTAAAATTACAAATATTAACTGCCATTACCCAAACCGCGTATTTTTACATAAAAATTCGCGGTTGCTTTCGCTGGCCTAGCCGTGACTGTTAGCGGCGATGCTAGCGAACTGTTAGCTACTACATTCGTTTTTTCCTACTTTAGTTATCGCGCATACGATAGTTTAGCGGCTATAGATATGAACGAAAAATATGAAGTCTTCTAATATGCACTGTCGTATTTGTTAAGCCAGTTTGGCCGCGATTTAGAAAATCTACTATCCTCGCTAGCCTTGCTAGCAACATTGTGGGAGGGCATTAAACATGACCCGGGAAGGCTTCCGCTGGTACAGCAAGTGTCGGTCGAAAGAACGTCAAGCGAGCCAAAAAGGCAGCAGAGCAAATAATTATACACGGTTTGACATATTTAGATATGCGAAGAGTTCTGATTCAACTCGTGAATATGAAATTGGGTTGGGACGGTAAGGGCGAAGCAGGGTTAGCTAATAACTTGGCTAGCGGCTAACCATAGCAAAAGATGAGTGTGGTTGACCCACTTGCCAAAGGGCCCAGTTCACAAAGCATATCCTGTGAATTGTCATTGAATTAAGTGTTTTCACCTGTTAAAAGACCAGGTGTGCCACGGCAAGGTGAAGCAAGTTCGTGTGAACTAAGATAACGCACACACCACACAGGTGTGAATGGCTAATGTTCCTGAAACATTCTTTCTTGTATTTTGGTGAATTGCAACTGTAGCTGTTACTAATATTGTCTTGTTTTCCCCAGTCTAGAAAATGGATAAGAGCGACCTGGTACAGAAGGCCAAGCTTGCTGAGCAGGCTGAGCGCTACGATGACATGGCTTCAGCCATGAAGGCAGTGACAGAGCAAGACTCTGAGCTGTCAAATGAGGAGCGCAACCTTCTCTCTGTTGCCTACAAGAATGTTGTAGGAGCGCGCCGCTCATCCTGGCGCGTTATCTCCAGCATTGAGCAGAAGACTGAGGGCAATGACAAAAAACAGGAGATGGCACGTGAATACCGGGAGAAGATAGAAGCTGAGCTGCAAGAAATCTGCAACGATGTGCTTGTAAGGATTTCTCATTATTCAGTCCCAATTTAGATTCTAGTGAAAGTGGTACGTGTTATTGTGAATCCGAACAAACCTTTACTGCTGTTTTCAGGAGCTACTGGACAAATTTCTCATTGCCAAAGCATCTAATCCTGAAAGCAAGGTGTTCTATCTGAAAATGAAAGGCGACTATTATAGATACCTGTCTGAGGTTGCGTCTGGGGATAATAAGAAGAGTAAGTGAAAACACAGTTTACATCATAACTTTGTGTTTTACTGCAGTGTCCTTTTAAAGAGTGGTGAAAGTAACTTTAAGTTAATCAATAACGTGTAATCTGAAATCCCTAAATGTGTTGATTTAAAAGAGCAGAATCATGATGCTTTTTATCTGATTTTTTTAAAAATTATTATTCTGTCAACAGCTTTGTTTTCAGCAACAGCTGATTGCACTTTTTAGCAATAAAAAACCCTCCAAATAACAAACCTATGTAGTTGAACCTGACATACTTGAAGACAAGCTGAAAAGGCCAGAAAATTTTGTGGCAGGTCTACAGTAAATGCAGAGATGGCACCATATGGAATAAGAAAATCTTGCCATATTAATGAATGTTACAATACAGTTTGAGATTATTCATAGTCTAATTTTTCTGCTTTTAAGTTGCTGAAAATTGGTTCATTATAGTTTTATTTATTTTTTTCCTTATGCTTTCACAGCTACAGTGGATAATTCCCAGAAGGCATACCAGGAAGCTTTTGACATTAGCAAGAGTGAGATGCAGCCAACACACCCCATTAGGCTTGGCCTGGCCCTCAACTTCTCAGTCTTCTATTATGAAATCCTAAACAACCCGGACAAGGCCTGTACCCTGGCTAAAACAGTATGTACTCTGGCTTACATGCATAGCTTTAAAATGTCTTGGAGCTTTTTAACAAATGAATTGGGGGGGGGGGGATGGGGAGAGAATGGGGAGGAAAAAAAAAGCTAAAATATATGCTTTTGGTGCATATTTAATTTATTACTTACTTGTGGTGTAAATCGCAACAAATGACTCTTTTCAGGCATTTGATGAAGCCATTGCTGAACTTGACACTTTGAACGAGGATTCCTACAAAGACAGTACCCTGATCATGCAACTACTAAGGGACAACCTGACTGTGAGTTTTAAGTTACACTGTTTGGTTTCAGATTGATGCGGGCATATCTGTCACAAGGCACTCTAACATTTGTCCTCTGTGTTTCCAGCTGTGGACATCAGAAAACACGGCAGATGAGGGAGAGACCGAAGGAGGGGAAAACTAATGGAATTGCACTGTTAATCCACCTACACTCTTTATCTTAAACACAGACAGCTTATATACATCCCCCTCCACTCCATCAGCCCCTCCCACTTCTGTATGACAAGCAGCCTGAATTGCTTCCGACCAACTAGTTTACCCCTCTCAGTTCACTGTGAGGTGACAGGGTAATTTTTTCAGTTGTTAGCAGATTCAGTCACTCTGTGGAAAATGTGTTGATTAGCAAGTTCACATTGCTGTTTTTTGTTTTGTTTTTTTTGTTTTGGTTCTTTGTCGGCTTTGTGCAAGTCTGCGTGTCGCAAGCGTGAGTGGATGTGAGAGGTTGTGCGTATGGTCTGGGAGGGGGGGGGGGGTATTGTGAAATCTAATCGTCCTTCCAAAGTCCTTGGTCCCCTGCTAGTTGTGCATTTTTCATCCCCCCCCCCAATTATTTTTTTTTTTCTTTTTGTTACGTTTATTATTTGTGATTCCTTGTGATATTTACAGGTTTTATTGTATGGTAATTAAACTGGCAGTTGATTTCCACCAAACACTGTGATGGTAGGCATTCCATTTGCTTCACAAGCCCCCCTCCCAAAAAACGTTTTTTGTTCAAATTCTCAGACATACAATCCTGTATTCAACTAACTGCAATTCTGCTGTGGGCTCATACAGAAAGGAGGCAGGCTGTATTGTGACACTGACATTTTGGTGTAATGCTCCTTGATCATGTTCACAAATTTCACAGTTTAAGCTCTGAGGGACCCCTTAAATTTGTCATGTTCAATTTAAGACATTCCACATTATTAGGCTTTTTGGAAAGGCAGTGCTTTTTTTTCTTTTTGAACTAGGTATGGGTTGTCATTGTAGTTTTACTCACTGTTCAGGTGCTGCTTGACCTCAGTACAATGGAAATTGTATGTGCGTAAATGTGGTTCCATGTATTTTGCAAGATTGACTATCATCTGTATGTAAAACCTACAGTAACCTTTTATTGATGTTAATTGAAAATGTCTTACCACACTGTATCAACCCTGCTTGCAAAATATTCCTCTTAAAGCGGTTGTTTTCTCCAAAAAATGTTTTTGTGCCTGGCTTTCTCTTGCAGCTTTTTTTTCTTTCTTTTTTTCTCCCCCATTTAGACAGCAGCATCTGCTTGTTGATGAAATCTGCTTGTTGATGAAATCTCACAGAGAAAGAGTTAAACCATTTATTAAAAGGAAATAGTTAAATATTTATTAGTCTTCGCCCAGGTTCATCAATCTGCTGTTTAAAGGTAGCTGATGTTAACGGATTATCTAAAATCAGGTCTTCTTAAAAGGGTTCAGAAGGCCATTTCATGACTTTTGGAAAGAAACTCAGTGTCACAATACCATGTTATCACCACTACATTCCACACTCTTGTAGTTGAAGACACCATTCCACATTATAGCTGACAGTCTGTTTACTCTGGCAGTGCTCCAATGAATTGATATAATTTGTTGGGGGAAAAAAAATTCATGTCAGTTTATTATTATGCTTGATGAAAATGCAGTTAGTGAATGTGGAACGAAGCCTGTCTGTATATCAGGTATCTACTTGCTTTGTTTTTACTGACAAGTCTTAATGGCTAAAATTTGCTTCTGTAACAGTCTTATTACCCAGTGCACACACGTGGTTGTGAAAATTTAGATTAGCTATTAAAAAAAACGAGAAAAAAAAGCAGTGACGAAATGGAGATAAACAATGGTTGGTGTAATTCTAGCTTTGTGTTTATGTATCTTAAAACCATTCTAGTTTCACTCTACATGTAAGAAATAGGAACGTGTCAAAACCATCCAGTGAAATAAAGTTTCGTTTAAGATAACAGGCAAATTACGTCTTCATTTTTGTTCACCAGGTATATTTAAAAATTAAAACGTAAAACAAAAGCCTAAAAAAACCTCTGAAATTGAGCAAAAAGGTACGTGAGGGTTATAATTGCCCTCTTGTCTACAAGCAAAGGGCAAGCTAAATTAGATTAGCGCTTGATATGCTAATGAGAACTACTTTGCATCGCGGAGAGTGACGTGCATTTAATGTTTGAACCCCTCACAGCTTAATTGAAACTCTATTGCGCGGAGAGGAGGTGCAGGTGTTCAACGGCGCTAATTAAATCAAAACAAGCTCCCGCCCATGTGGAAAGTGTACCGACGAGCTGCTTAACGGGAAATCTCCAGTACGACGCAGTAGCTTGAAATGTAAGTTTATTTAGTCGAAGTCACACGGTTCCTCATCTTAGCTAACTTTGATGAATAGTTCAGAAACAAAGGACACAGGCGTCAGCTAATTTTACCGCTTAGCTTTGAATCATGTGCTACGTGTTAAAGTTTCATAACTTAAATGTTTACCATGTTAGGAATTTTTAGATTACAAATTGTCCACATTCCACGGCTTTCTGTCTTGAAGTTGTCTTTGTATTAACTTTCGGATACACTTCAATATTTTTATATTGGGGTACTTTATCCACTCAGACACAGAGTTAACAATTTACGTGCTTAATGCAAACCTAATTCAGTCAGGCCTGGAGCAGGGCCTGCAGATTCTTTTGTGTTTTGATTCACGTGTCGACATTTTGGAGGCTGTGTAGTTTGTGACACTGTTAAACTGCATCATGCAGATCTGTTTTTGTTATTCGTTCCACCCCTGTTTGAAATAAATGGTTTGAACACATGTAGATGACATTGAAAACACATTAAAATTAATTTCTTTGACACTAAATCTCATGGAAATCAGATAAAACACAGTTAAAGGTATTGATTTAATTTCTTCTACTTTTGAGTACTAAATAAAAACTTCTCAAATGTGATGTATTAACAAAGAAAAACATGTCTGCCAATACAGATCAGTACAATGAAGTGGATCTAATTTTACCGGCACATTAGAAATGACTATAACAAGAAAAGAAACAAAACAAAAACAAGTCTAAATCACTCATAACTGTTTTTCTCCAAGCAGCTATTACCCAAAATGAACAGCAGTGGACCAGCATATCCTCTTGCTTCTCTGTATGTTGGAGACCTGCACCCTGATGTCACAGAGGCAATGCTTTACCAGAAGTTTTCTCCCGCTGGGCCAATCATGTCGATCCGTGTGTGCCGGGACATCATCACCCGCAGATCTCTGGGATATGCCTACGTAAACTTCCAGCAACCTGCTGATGGTACAGTACCAGTGTGGTTGATTTGTGACCTTTTGCTGCTCAGTGAATGCTATAAAACGTTAAGACTTGTTTCAGTCTAATGAGAGCAAACTTTTGAGGTGATTCTAAAGATCATTGTCTTCAGAGCTGAATTTAAAAGTGGGAAGGACACTACACCTTAAAAACGATCAGCAAATTCATGATAGTTGGGGGATTTGTGATGAAAGGTTAGTCTACAACATGGCAGCAAAATCAAAGAAATGTCTAAAATTTCATAACTTTTCCTGAAAGAAGTCAGGAAAAATAGCATGATTGAATAAACTAAATTAAGTAAACTAAATTATTAACCACATTTTAAACCTAAAGTACTGCAGAGTGGAATGAATTTACAACTTAAATTAGAGCATAAGCTTAATTCTCCATAGTGACACATGCAATGGAAATATAATGAATATATGCTCCACTTTATTAGGTACATACTCCACTCCTTGTGGCAGGATGGATTTTAATGTTGTTTATTCCAAATTCTGACATTACAAACTGTCGTAGCGGAAGTCAAGGCTCATCAGAGCACGCAGTCTTGTGCTGTTCAATGTTGGTGAACCTGAGTAATTTGTAGCCTCAGTTTTCTGCTCTTAGTTGACAGGAGAAGCCCCTAGTTAACATGGTGTTTTCGCCCAGCTGTTGCTAACTGGATGCTTAGAGATGTGTGGGGAAATTCCAGCAGATCACCAGTTTTCTGAAACACTCAAAGTTACTTAAATCTAGGGATGGGTACCGGTATCCGGTGCCATGATGGCACCGGTTCTGACATAAACGGTAGTAACCAGACCGAAAAGCAGCGCACATTTCGGTGCTTTATTTCGGTGCTTTTTTTCCCTGAGCTGTGATACACTTTGAATTCTAGCCAATCATTTTACGTTTCCAAGGATAGTAGGCGGGTCCAGGTACGTACGTTCTTTTAGAGCAGAGCTACAGATTAAAAATGCCCAAAGCGAAGCGGTCAAAAGTCTGGCTGTACTTCACAGCAAAATATGCAAACTCAGCAGCCTGCAACAAGTGCTTTAAGCTGATACTGTGATACTGTCAAAGGAGGTAACACCTCGAATCCGATGAAACACCTGGCGACGCTTAGCGTTTGTTTTTAAAAGCCGAGAAATGCGCCGTATTTGATAGCTTGCTGCGAGACCTCACACCGAGCACATCTACTGCGGGTGTGGTGCCTGTTATCGGACCCGGAGTTAGCAACATCCCCCAAAAACCCGAAGAGGAGAGTCCTGGCCCCTAGCCCTGCCAGTGTAGCAGAAATGATGATGATGATGATGATGGCAGCAGCAGCCGTTCTTCTCTGCGTGAGTAGCTTAATGTTGTTCGTGTATAATTTACGTTGAGTAGGCTAACCACGTTATTACATTAATGCATGTAAGGTGAACTAGCAAACACAATCGTAGTTACATGCGGCTGTCTTCTTGTTTGATGGCAGATACTCCCTTCACCCTGGCCAAAAAGGCTAAAATGACCAAAGAAAAAGTGGAAAACAGCTAAACATGAGAGGTTTTTGGACAAAGTTTGTGTTTTTTCCATTGTTTAAGCACTGCTTCCAGCCAAGAATGATACCATATATGCCCTATAGCTGCAGAAAAGGCTAACATTGTTATCTTTTTACAAAAAAAACAGCTGAACATGAGAGGTTTTTGAACCAATTTTGTGTTCTCCATTCTTTAAGCACCGGTTTGAGCACCGTTTAAGCACCGGCACCGTTTCAAAAGTACCAGTTTGGCACCGGTATCGGATAAAACCTAAACGATACCCATCCCTACTTAAATCACATATGTTTCACATTCTGATGCTCAGTTTGAACTTCGGCAGGACATCTTGCCCATGTCTACATGCCTCCCTGCACTGAGTTTCTGCCATGTGATTGGCTAAATGAATATTTGCCTCAAGGAGCAGTTGAACAGGTGTACCTAACAAGACAGGGGACTGTATACAATATATATTATTATACATTTTTGTAAGTAATTTCTTTAAATTTTTCTGCTTTGTTTTAGCGGAGTGTGCCCTGGATACGATGAACTACGATGTCATCAAAGGTCGGCCAATCAGAATAATGTGGTCTCAACGCGACCCAGGACTCAGGAAATCTGGTGTGGGTAACATCTTTATCAAGAACATGGATGAGTCTATTGACAACAAAGCACTGTATGACACCTTCTCAGCCTTTGGAAATATTTTGTCCTGTAAGGTAAGTGACCTGGGCCGTCTCTCAGAGCTGAAGCAGCTGTTTGTGGAGTGTCTACTTTTTTCTTTTTTTTTTTTTTTTTAAGTTGATGGTTACTGATACAGCAAAAACTTTGTAATTTGCACCGATTATAATGTTTGTCTTGTAGGTTGTTTGTGATGAAAAAGGATCCAAAGGCTATGGATTTGTTCATTTTGAGACTCAAGAGGCTGCAAACCGGGCCATTGAAACAATGAATGGGATGCTACTGAATGATAGGAAAGTGTGAGTGAACTAAATACTCAATTGTTTACCACTGTTGTTTCCAGTCAGTGGTTAAATGTAGCCTACAAAAATAAGCTCAGGCAAAGATTAGAGCAGAATATGTACAAGGATCAGCCACAACATTAAACCACCGATACGTCAAATTGTCTGCAGTTATGTGCTCCCTTTTTTCTTTTCCTTTTTTTTTTTTTTTTTTTTCTTCATTTTGAGCTCATTTCAGTTTAAGGCTCAAATGAGCTGTTTTACATTATACATGATTTAATATGATCTGATGTTTACATGCGGCAATGGATTTAATCAGAACTGTGTGACATCTGTAAAAACGACGACTAATTCACACATTTACAATCCTCTGTGGCTATCCTTTGTGGCTTTTCCGTGACTTTCTGTTCAGCAAAAAAGATTAACATGTACAAAACCAGAGCCTGATGGCCAAACGGCTCTCTGGAGACGAGTTTTACAATTCCAGAGTATATTGAATTTCCTTCATAAAACAGGCCCCAGTAGTTGCTGTAATTATGTGTTGCTCCTAACGTTTTTAAATGTGGGTGTTCACATTACTTGGTGGGGAAAAAAGCAAGTCATCTTCAGTAGATGAGGCGATGTGACATTTCACATTGACACCAGACACTTGTTTCTGTGTGCTATGCTACAGATCAAACTTTTAACTGTCATCAACTCTTTGTGTTTTTGTGTAGCCTGCAATGGTTGGTGATTTTTTTTTTTTCTTTTGGGGGGGTGGGGTGGTGTTCTTACCTTTAAACCACTACTGCAATATATAAAAACATTTTTCAGGTGATTTAAGCCTGTTTATTTGGATCGAGGTCTTTTTATATGGAGCATTCCTATTCATTCTGATCTAAGGCTCCATGTAAACTGCCAAACACCTGAAGTGGCACTCAGTGGCCCGGAGGACAAATCGGCGTTCCTCAAACTTCCTATGTCTGTTCAATTGAGCACTCACAATCTGTGGCAAACATGGCTCCTTCCATGGAAGACGCACTCAGGGATAGGTCTCATGATTATGTCCCAATGAGCCAGTTGTTTTGCCAGCATAAAGGTGACATACACAATATTAATCAGATGGTTTTAATGTTGTGGGTGATTTTTAAATATATTTTAACTATTTAAATTGTTAAATACTACTGAAGACTCCACATGTTTTGCAGATGATTTTTCCATGTGTTGTTGTTTTGTTTTTGTTTGCTCAGTCAAAAGGCAGGTAAACGGTTGGAATATGGCATTGTCAGCTCAAAGGCCCGTTTCCTGGGAGAAAAGTGTCAGTTGTATCTTCTTAGGTCAGTGAATAGGTAGGATATCTGTCTAGGTTTGTTGTCTTTATCTGTATTATAAAATTATTTTAGGGCTAAGCAGGTAACAGTATTCATCACAAACGAACAAAGCTGTTTGTTTGCGATGTTCTTGATCTGTCCTAATCATTTGTCTTGTAGCCAAAGATAATTTAACATACTTTTATTTGTTCCTCGAAATGCTGTCTCTCTGGTTAACATTTTAAATGACATCTACAGATTTGTTGGCCACTTTAAGTCACGCAAGGAAAGAGAGGTGGAGTTTGGCAGTAAGGCTATGAAGTTCACCAATGTCTACATCAAGAATTTTGGTGAAGACTTCACTGATGAGAAACTAAAGGAAGTTTTCTCTGCATTTGGTAAGATAAAAATATTGTGAGCTTTTATTTTATTTTTTGTTCCTTTAGTTTATTTTTGATCACTTTGCATCTCGTGGTCTGGTTTTGGTCTCAGGGAGAACTCTCAGTGTACGGGTCATGAAGGATGAGAAGGGTCGTTCAAGAGGATTTGGATTTGTAAACTATGCTCATCATGAAGATGCCCAGAAGGTAGTGTGGACCGAGTTTCTGTGTGCACACAGATCTTACTTCTCCCAACAAAAGATCACATGGATCATAATGCAGTCACTGTACACCTTGAATGAATCCTGTTCAGTAGTGTTTGAGTTAAGTAGGTAGAAAAGGATGGCCTTTTTTTGAATTGGAAAATATAATGTTGGTAAAAAAAAAAAGTGTAACCTTAAATTCTTTGAGTATCATAGTTTTTGAATTTCTCTTGAAAAGGTACATTGCTTCTGAAATGTATTCACAGCATTTCACTTGATCCACATTTTTGTCATTTTATAGCCTTATTCCCTGTTTTGCAAAAAAGTTTAGTTCTTTCAAATTTATTAAAAACAAGAAAAAATATAAAAAGTACATAAATATTAAAAGCCTTTGCTCTTGCTCATTACTTTGTTGAAGCACCTTAGGTAGCAATTGCAGCCTCAGGTCTTTCTGAGTATGCTGCAGTCTTGGTACACCTATTTTTGGACAATAAGAACTTTTCAGTGGACGACTGTGGTAACCGGAAGGTCACCGGTTCAATCCCCGGGCTCTCTGTCCTGGTTGTTGTGTCCTTGGGCAAGACACTTTACCCTACCGCCATCCCCATAGCAGGTGAAGGGCGGTACTTGGTTTTCTCCAGACATGATGCTCGGCATTCAGACCAAAAAGTTCGATCTTCTGTTCATCAGACCAGAGAACATTGGTCTCAGACCTTTTGGCAGACACCAGGCAGGCTGTCATGTGCCTTTTACTGAGGAGTAGCTTCCATATGGACATTCTGCCACACAGGCCTGATTGTTAACGGCTGCAGAAATAGTTTTCCTTCTGGAAGGTTCTCCTCACTCCACAACGTTGGAGCCCCAGAATGACTATCAGGCTCTTGGTCACCTCTCTGACTAAGGCCCTAAGATTGACCACAGCTCTATGAAGGGTCCTGGTGGGTCTAAACTAATTCCATTTACGGATGATTGAGGCCACTGTGCTCATTGGAGACGTTTAATGCTGCTGAATTTTTTTATTTTTTATTTATTTATTTATTTTTTGTACCCTTCCCCCAGACCTGTGCCTCGTTGCAATCCTGTCTTGGAGGTCTACAGAAAATTCCTTGGACTTCACGGCTTGGCTTGTGGTCTGACACGTGCCTTTCCAAATCATGTCCAGTAAACTGAATTTACTAGGGGTGGACTCAAGTCAAGGTGTAGAAAGATCTGACGGGCGATCATGCAAGGAATTTCTAGAGATGGCACGATACCACTTTTTTATGTCCGATACCGATACCGATATCATAAATTTGGATATCTGCCGATACCGATATGAATCCGATATAGTGTTTTTTTTTAATCAATAAAACTGTTTTTTTAATATCTTGCTGCTTTTTGTATAAGTTCATACTCAAGTTAAAAAACAACAACAACACTAAAGCTATTCTGTTATACCTGTATGTTAAAAAAACAAAAAAAAAACACTGCACCCAAAATATTTCATAGATCAGCAACACTGATCAATCTAATAAAGTTAAACCTACTCCATCCTCCCTATTCTGGTATTTTAAAGAGTACTTAGCAGAAATATTAAGCAACCTAACTAATAGGGTTGCAAACTCCCAGCAAAAGAAAATAGGGAACCAGCCTCTTCCTCATGATGCTTAATTTGATGCAGGGTGAAAAAAATTCACAGAAATAAATTATTTTTCAAGAATAATTAAATAGATTCAACATCTTTTTTCAACAGAATTGCAGAATTCACAGATGGTACTTTCCCAAAGGAAAAAGTACTATAGCTTACTAGGGTATATTAGACTTAACAGTTACTATATACAGTAATGGATAGGGATGGGTACCGGTATCCGGTGCCACGATGGCACCGGTTCTGACATAAACGGTAGTAACCAGACCGAAAAGCAGCGCACATTTCGGTGCTTTATTTCGGTGCTTTTTTTTTCCTGAGCTGTGATACACTTTCTTCTTCCTTACATTTGTATTGGTGGTTGGCAAACAACTGAAAGGTGCATTACCGCCACCAACTGGTATGGAATGATACACTTTAGATTCTAGCCAATCATTTTACGTTTCCGAGGATAGTAGGCGGGTCCAGGTACGTACGTTCTTTTAGAGCAGAGCTACAGATTAAAAATGCCCAAGGCGAAGCGGTCAAAAGTCTGGCTGTACTTCACAGCAAAATATGCAAACTCAGCAGCCTGCAACAAGTGCTTTAAGCTGATACTGTGATACTGTCAAAGGAGGTAACACCTCAAATCCGATGAAACACCTGGCGATGCATAGCATTTTTTTTTAAAGCCGAGAAATGCGCCGTATTTGATAGCTTGCTGCAAGACCTCACACCGAGCACATCTACTGTGGGTGTGGTGCCTGTTATCGGACCCGGAGTTAGCAACATCCCCCAAAAACCTGAAGAGTACAGTCCTGGCCCCTAGCCCTGCCAGTGTAGCAGAAATGATGATGATGATGATGGCAGCAGCAGCCGTTCTTCTCTGTGTGAGTAGCTTAATGTTGTTCGTGTGTAATTTACGTTGAGTAGGCTAACCACGTTATTACATTAATGCATGTAAGGTGAACTAGCAAACACCTTCGTAGTTACATGCGGCTGTCTTCTTGTTTGATGGCAGATGCTCCCTTCACCCTGGCCAAAAAGGCTAAAATGACCAAAGAAAAAGTGGAAAACAGTTAAACATGAGAGGTTTTTGGACAAAGTTTGTGTTTTTTCCATTGTTTAAGCACTGCTTCCAGCCCAGAGTGATACCATATATGCCCCATAGCTGCAGAAAAGGCTAACATTGTTATCTTTTTACAAAAAAACAGCTGAACATGAGAGGTTTTTGGACCAATTTTGTGTTTTCCATTCTTTAAGCACCAGTTTGAGCACCGTTTAAGCACCGGCACCGTTTCAAAAGTACCGGTTTGGCACCGGTATCGGATAAAACCTAAACGATACCCATCCCTAGTAATGGACTTCTATATATTTTACATCAGATTAAAACTTTGGGTGTAAGATTCAGATAATTATTAAATAATTAAAAGCTAGATATTTTAAATGAGAATAAGAAAGAAAAGTATGTCTTTGTGCCCCCTTTTCCCTGTTAATGCCCTATCGGCCCCCCTGGCTAAACTTTGCTAGATCCGCCCCTGCACAGTTACCAGCCGTCAGCTACGTAGAAAAAGATCCTGGTGTAGAAAGTAATATTAAATAAATTCTAACAACAGCTTATCAAGCTTAATAGTGCTGCTGTTGTTCAGCCGCTGGTTTCCTCTTTCTGGTGCAAAGTGGGCCAAAAACAAACAAGAGAGACGGACTCACGACAGAAAAGCCGATCAGCTGATCTTTTTTTTTTTTTTTTTTTTTTGTGTCCCGTTTGGATCTTTAGCCATCAGAATTGTTGTCTTAAGGCCAAGAAAGATGCCAAGCGGATTTATTTTACCAAGTGGATCATCATGGCCTTGCCATATTGGTCCATTTGATTGACCTTTATTATAATTATGTATTTATTTTATTTTAGGTTGCTACAAACGGGACAGACGTGACTGGGGGATAGGACAGGGAGAAAGAATGAAAGAAAGAGAGGGAGAGAAAGAAAACCAAAGGGGAGAAGAGATGGTGAGAAGGGGGGGAAGAAAGGAAAAAACACAAACAAACAAAACGCCTGGATCACCTGTATGGAGAAAAAAAACAGAAGAGAAAGCAAACAACAAAGAGCAACATAATAAAAACAGCACCATCACAATAAACTAGCTAGCAGTAGATAACAGTAGATACTAAATAATAAACGATATTGTGCAGCACGCAAGATAGACAGCGCACAATGTGCTTTGAGGCAGCAGCCAAGAAAGGTGTAGTCCGCGTCTGTGAACACCCGTGTTCAGCTGATCATTAAGCAGTTTCACGATTGAAGTAGCAGCAGGAGAGAGAGAGAGAGAAGAGGCAGTTGCTCTATATATCGGTTGTTAAGCTTAACGCGGGAATGCTTTACAAACATTCAGAGATGAACTTACACACTTGCTTTACTTCTCTCTGGGATGAAATGTTTGCTAGCAGGCTACAAATACACACAGCCGCTCTATCACGTGACCACACTGCTCCGACGTGCTACGGTTATGAGCCGAGTTACGCCGTGTCGCAAGTTTTGTGAGGTGCTTTTTTGATATTTAATGGATCGGATTACATTTTTTATTTCTCTCCGATATCCGATCCAGTAATTTAGGTCAGTATTGGACCGATACCGATACGTAATATCGGATCGGTCCATCTCTAGGAATTTCATGAAATTTCATGAAAAATGAATCAGTTTTGAAATAGCAAAATATTGAACAAGTGAAGCACTTTGAATACTTTCCAGTTGCGCTTATACTGTACGTAACACTGTATGTTTATGATCCCTATGCTATTTATTTTTTCCCAGGCTGTTAATGAAATGAATGGAAAGGAGATCAATGGGAAAATCCTCTATGTAGGGCGGGCTCAGAAGCGTCTTGAGCGCCAGGGAGAGCTCAAACGCAAGTTTGACCAAATCAAACAGGACCGCATCCAGCGCTATCAGGTGCTGCTGTTGTGGTTTTTTTTTTTTTTGCATGAAACTATAATATGAATACTACTTAATGGTTCTTACTGTTGATCATTTTGAATTAATTATTAGGTGATTATAGTGCAATGATTTTTGAAAGTCTTAGTGGTGCTTGTAATCCATTCATTCATTTTCTCTTGCTTACCTGGGTCTGGGTCATCAGGAGTCAGCTGTGGGGCAGACTCAGTCTCCTCCTTGCATTCCTAAATAGTACATTATCTGATATTAATTTACACAGTCTTGATGTTGTCATAGTAAAGTCAAACATTGTCTTGAAAATCATTCCAAATGAAAGTAGAAAAGTTGTCATTTATCCAAACATTATATGTGGGTGTTCAGCATGAAGCTCAAGTTATGTTGTTTTTTCCACCATTGTTTTTCAGTATTGAGTATTTGGTGTTTTATTATTTTGCTGACATTGCCAAATGGTTAGAAGAATCAGAAATACTCTTTTGTTAGATTGATTTATGCGTGTCATGAACCGGATAGGAAGCAGACCTGTCCATTGGGCCATCCCAACTAGAAAACACAGGCATTGTTTTATAAATAATCAAGTTTGTAATAGCAACAAAATGGAATCTAAAGCAATCAAACCATTTTGGTAGTGCTTTCTCTTAAAGTCAGATGGGAATGTTTAATCTAGATATGAAGGAGTGCTTAACTACATAACTGAATAACTGGAAGCATGATGAAATAGCTTAGCAGCATTTAGCCTACAAAGAAAGAATTTCAGAGCTGATTGGATTTCATGTGTGAGAAGGAAATTCCTTTAAAATGTTTTTAGCCAGATAGGCTTTAACTTGTGACGTTGATCCATTGAGTGTATGGGCATTTTACTGTTGATGGAAAGGCTGAACAAAACATCTTACTCAAAACTAAAATGGTATTTTGATCATCTTTTAGGTTTGTGTTTTTACATTGTTGAGCTTGAGAAGACAGGAACTTAACTCTTTGTAATTCCAGGGGGTGAATCTGTATGTGAAGAACTTGGACGACAGCATCGACGATGAGAGACTTCGGAAGGAGTTTGCTCCTTATGGCACCATCACCAGTGCAAAGGTGAGGTAACAGGATAATGTCCCACTAAAGTAATGAAGTTCTTTGTACACAAGTCCATGAATGCCCAAACCTTTTTTCCTTCTGGAAGGTTCCTGTTAAAATCTAATAGCTTTTATGGCGAGGGAATGATTTTTGAACTTGGTGGTGTGTTCACAGTAGCTGCGATGCTCTTCTGTGTTAGCAGCAGAGGTGGGCGTGCTACTGTAATCAGATTACTTTTTCAGGTAACTAGTAAAGTAAGGGATTACTATTGCAAGAAAGGTAATTAGATTACTGGTACTTTCCCATAAGCACGCTGCGTTACTGCATTACTAAAACTGATTTTTTGCGAGAGTGTCTCATGACAATGACATAAGCTCGTGCGACGTTCGTGGCAACAGCTGTGTGCAGATCAACAATGGATCATATATGGAGTGCGGGAGAGAGTATGAGCGTGCAGCGTTTAAAGCGTGGAAGTACTGACCTTACTTTGAGTTTGATTCCGTAAAAAGTGACAAAAACATTAGCGTCCGCTGTTCACTGCGTGGGAAGAAAACTTCTTTTTACAGCGAAAAAACCCTTAACTTCCGAACAAGCACAGAGTGCGCTACCAGTGAATGGGAAATTCACACAGAAACTCGCGGATTCTTCCACTGACCGCCGCGGCACACCTGCACCAGGGCAAACATCCGCCTGCTATACAGGTGAAAATAGAGCAACAGGATTGATTTTATTTATTTTCTGCTGTGTTTCACTTGCATTTATTTGAAAGAGTGAGTGTAAACACAAAAAACTATTTTATTTTGTATGCTGGAACGTGCAGAAAATGGATTTAAATGTTAAACAAATTTCTTCCAGTCAAAGAATGTTGCATATAATTTAATGTTTGCTTGATGCATAAAGTTAAAAGATTAAAACTAATAAAACAAGTTTTAAAAAGAGACTTTTCCATTTGATTACATTTTATATGATGGATTATGCAGAAAAAGTAGAATTGGGCTGAAAGATCTATCGCTTTATCACCTATTCAGGTTGTAAATCGTGTTTTTAAAAAGTAACTAAGTAATTAATTACTTTTGAAAATAAGTAATCAGTAAAGTAACGGGATTACTTTTTTGGGAAGTAATCAGTAATTAGTTACTGATTACTTTTTTCAAGTAACTTGACCAACACTGGTTAGCAGTAAGAAAATTTTGTGCCAAAATAATGTTTTCCACAAAGGTGCTTTACAACATTTCAATAATGGATTTATGCAGATTGCTGACATGAATTCATTTCTGATCATCTCATGAAAGCACTGTGGCTCAGGAGGTAAAGCGGGTTATTCATTAACTCGAGAATTGGTGGTTCGATCCCTAAGTTTTTATAGTGATATCAAGTTGTTGACATGTAGACATTCCTAAAGACATATGTGAAAAGGGTGTTCCTGAATGTGGACTGTAAATTGTCTTGTTGAGGAGGGGGGGGGGGGGTTTGTCCCCTCCCCATACAGGATGTATTGAGTGCCATTAAAGCTTCTTTATATAGTGTCTCTGGTTTTACCTTTTTGTTTTCTTTAGTGCTTTAGTGTTAGGAACCTTAACGATTTCTGACTGTGAACGTTTTGTTTCCTGTAGGTGATGACAGATGGCTCCCAAAGCAAAGGCTTTGGTTTTGTCTGTTTCTCTTCCCCTGAGGAGGCAACAAAAGCAGTGACTGAAATGAATGGGAGAATTGTTGCAACCAAGCCACTGTATGTGGCTCTGGCTCAGCGGAGAGAGGAGCGTAAAGCAATTCTAACAAATAAGTACATGCAAAGACTTGCTACCCTGAGAACCATGGCCAGCCCGCTAATCGACTCATACCATCAGTCTGGATATTATGTCACATTACCACAGGTAGGGCTCTTTAAACGGTGACATCGGGAACAAAATAGGCCATTTTATTAACGCAGCAAAATGTGTCATCAAAATGTTAGGGGAAAAAAAAGAACAACTAAAGTCTGGGCTTTATTAGTTGTTTAAGTCTGGGCAAATTTGCATCAGCTCCCAACGTTCTGACATTTTGAAGTTGCACCAGTGCTAATATTTGCATTATATCTGCAGCCTCCCACGCGCTCCTTTTACAACCACACTGCTGTCAGCAGTGTGAGACCAGTCCCTCGCTGGACAGGACAGCCACCAAGACCACAGGGTGAGGGAATATCTGTTACGCTTGTGTAGAGGTTAAAAAAATATATATATATATAAACAAACAAAAAACGTGTTGATCTGTAAAAGTTGTAGTGGGGAGTAGTTCCTCTAGAATTAATTTTTCAGCTTGACAATGATCCCAAAACACACTGGCAGTGCAGTAAAAGCATACCTGGATAGAAAAACACATGGTGGAACAATACCAGTCAGATTGGCATCCTCAGAGCCCGGATCTCATCATTATTGAAGCAGTGTGGGATCATCTTGACAGGGAACAGAACAAAGACCAAAAGGCAGCTAATGGTGACTCAAGAGTTTTGCACAGTACTGTATGATATAATTGTTCTCTACATGCTTAGGCCCCTACACCACCCAGCTGGTTTCTGGCTCTGTCCCCCGACGTGGATCGAGCCCCATCGCTACAGTCAGACAGGCTTCCACCCAGGCGCCACGCATCGTAACCTCCACACAAAAGACAAGTGAGCTCCTGAACTATGGCAGCAGACAAGCAGTCTCCTTCTGAAATGTCCCATTCACATGGATGGTGCTGACTGTCTCTTTAGATGACATTGGAACCCAGACTGTAGGAGGGCGCACTGACATTGCCAATGTGGCCAGAAGCAGCCAGTACAAGTATGCGTCAGCAGTGAGGAACCCTCAGCAGGTTGTTACTGTGCCTGCACCCATGCCTAGACTACAGGTAGTGTTTGCACTGTGATCATTTCTATTTTTAATACTTAGCGAGGATCAAGAAAAATGTTTGAAACCCAGACAGCAAGTTGGAGCACTGAGGGTGCACAATGACTTGCAGTGTAGTTAGTTACTTAGGTTGAAGTTAAATGACAACCTTATTTTAGATTGTTGCTGAATATAGGCTTAGATTCACTTAACAAATGGGCATTAATAGTCATTGGAAAATGTAAAAGGCAGCTAAGGAAAACAACCCTTCTTCTACTTCATTTTGACTTTAGTTAACCAGTGATATACAAGCTGAAAATGAGAGACATCTGTGGGATTGTTTTGTTCTGTGAGTGGGTGTGGGTATCTGCGTGGGTGGTGTTTACAGCTATAATATGTTTAAGGCAAAAAAATTTAGGCGATTGGCATCTGGATGTCTTCAGGTTGTTGCGGCGCCAGTGATGGAGCCACCAGTACACATTCAAGGCCCAGAGCTGCTTACCGCCTCAGTGCTGGCTGCAGCCCCACCAATGGATCAGAAACAGCTCCTTGGTCTGTCATCACTCAGTTCTGCTTGTTTTTTTTTTTTTTTTCTTTCTGCTATGCAGATTGAAACAGCTTGTGTATATTTGTCTTCATTCCATTGTCTCTGCTGTGACACACAGGGGAGCGACTGTACCCACTGATTCACGCTCTGCATCCAAACCTGGCTGGTAAAATCACTGGGATGTTGCTGGAGATCGACAACTCAGAGCTGCTGCATATGCTGGAGTCGCCCGAGTCCCTGCACGCTAAGGTACATTAATGTTCATGTTTTTCTGTGAGCTGGTCTGCACTGTAGAGGTGTGTGTGTGTGTGTGTGTATATATATATATATATATATATATATATATATATATATATATATATATATATATATATATATATATATATATATATATATATATATATATATATATATATATATATATATATGTATATATATGTATGTATATATATGTATATATGTGTATATATATATATATATATATATGTATGTATATATATGTATATATGTGTATATATATATATATATATATATGTATGTATGTGTATATATATATATATATATATATATATGTATATGTGTATATATATATATGTATATGTATGTATATATGTATATGTATATATATATATGTATATGTATATGTATATATATATGTATATATATATATATATATGGAAAAAAAAAAAGATGGATGATAAGCCACAACTTCCTTCCCCTGTACAACAGTGAAACCAAAATAGCTTGAAAATAGGTGGTGCTGGTTTGTTCTAGTGACAGCATTTGCACATTGGTGACGGCAGGATGTCGGAGTCATACCTGTAAACCTTCGGTTTAACGTCTAAACCTCAAGTGGAAGAAGCATTTCTTCCTTTTCTTCTTTTTGACACCCCATGCTGAAATGTTTTTTAAATACTTTTGAATTCTGTTTGCCCATCGCTGTCATTATTCCCTTTGAAGTAGTTTGAGCAAAAGGGAAGTCAAGGTCCACCTCCATCTTCATCCTTCCTCATGTTATAGGAAAAAGATTTATTTTAGTTAATGTGCCACACGTGGTCCAGTTTGATCTCAGAATATTCTCTGGCCACTTTATTAGGTACAATTTAGTTGTTAAACAAATATCTAATCAGTCGGTCGCAGTCAGTCAGCCTAATGCATATAGGTATCAGAATTTGGTATCAACAATTTGAAAGTATTTGACCATTGTGCCTTATATCAGCAGTTCAGGCTCCTGGTGCTGGTGTAATGGTGTGTGGGATATATCCCTGGCAAACGTTTGGCCCCTTAATACCAACTGAGTATTGTTTAAAAAAAAAAATGCCTACCTAAGTGACCATAGTGTACATATCTTCTGATGGCTGGTTCCAGCAGATTATTGTGTCATGTCACAAAGCTCAGATTATCTCATATTGGTTTCTTGAACCTGTCAATGAGGCTACTGCTGTCCAGCGATTATTTTATTAGGGGGGGGATGACCCAATCTGGTCTTTAAGTGATGACATGATGAATCCTGCTTCCGGACCCAAACTACCCTGCATTTAACATGTTTTAATGCTTTGTAAGTTGTTCTATTTAATGTCAAAACCCCCCTAAAAACAGTAAGTGATCACTGTCTGTCTCTCTCAGTTTTTAATACCACTATTCATTTTAAAGTTCAGTTTTTAAAAGCTTACAATGTAACTACAGCTCAGCCCATGCAGCAGTATATTAATGACTAACGTCGTATTGTGAATGGATTATCTCAGTTGTTCTCCTGGCTGAAGTTCAGTCCATTTACAGCGTCCTGCCATGCGATTGCATTTGTCCCAAACCATCGGGAACCCTCACGTTAACTTTTACAGAGTAGAAAAAAGTTAGCGTTCATCCTCCAGCTTCAATGTTTATAATATGCTAACATAGGTGTGTCGCTAGCGATCATGTCGCACATCATTATATACCAGCTAGCCAAACTCCAGTAACCCTACAAATGTCACTGCTGTTTACTTTCCTGTCTTCATTTATGTCAGAAATGATAACAAGGCTGTACGTTTTAATTAGTCTCAGAAGTCTCTCAGTCAGAACATGGTATATTATATTCAGACGGAAACTAGCAAGCTAACTCCCTGTTAACTTCTAACTCTGTTAAATTTAATAAATTCTGTTTTCATGGATGCCTGGATGTTAAACGTAATTGTTACATCTGGTAGAGCAGAACGCTGATCATTTTATTACATACGAAAGAATTTAGACAGTTTTTTAACTCTTAGTGCTGCCACAGTGATCATTTGACTTTGGGACCTGTAGCGGAGTTTGGGCCCAGACACGACTCATGACGCCATACTTAAAGACCGGATAGCTTCCTCAGTCATCTAGAATGTCACTACATTCCCAATTGGGTAAATTAGATAGGTCTGAGTCTGATTTGTAATTTTCTCCTCTTCTTGGATTTTTATGTATTTATTGGAGAGAAGGTCGATGCTTGGTAAGCCTTGGAGTTACGGTAAATTGATTTTTATCGCATAAAGAAGACTGCCAAGCAAGACATTTTTGCATTTCCAGTCTTTGTCCTAGTATAACACTTTTCTGGCTGTTGCCTGCCATTTATCAAAGAGGTCTGCTGTTTCAGTTTGTTTTTTTTTCCCCTTTTTTTTTTAAATCTTTCTACTGTTTGGGTCAGGTGGATGAGGCAATTGCAGTCTTGCAAGCTCACCAGGCGAAGGAACATTCTCCTAAGCAGTGAAGAGGCCTTAAAGGTCAGCAACAACGTCTTTTGTTTCTCTGCACCATTATATTTACAATAGGGCTGCCACAAATGATTATTTTGATAGTCGAATAGTCACCGATTATTTTTGCGATTAGCCGACTAATCAGATCATCATCCATTGGACGTAAAACGTACAGCTTATTGCACCAGCATGCATCTGCTCTTATATAACTATCATTAGCTTACAGCTTTAAGTGTTTAAGGTATGTGCTAACTAAAAATAAAGACAAGATGATAGTTTCTTAAATTTTAATGAAATTTGCAGATTGTTTCAGTGAAGTTTAATAAACTGTCGTCTGCTCCTTGCTATCTAAAATATAACAGGACACCGGAGTATATCCATGAGCATCTCACACTTCTGATAATCAGTTGTCTGCTTGACGTTTATTCAGCTGTGCAAAAACGATAACTTTGATCTCAGCCAAACCGATTTACTCAGGAACAAATAAAATACTGAAAAAAGCCAAACAATAACATTCTTAAGTTATCCAAGTGACTTATATATCATTGTTAACCTGAGTAGCGAAAGACGGCGGTGGGTTTGAAAACGATTTGCCGGGAGTCCGGTGTTCTCACGGGCTCTAGTGAGCCGTGCCCCCGGCTAGCTATCGAGCTGGTGGGTAACAGACGTCTCCAAAAACGTCAGAGCGCTTTTGAAAATATGTGGTGTCTTGATAAACTGAGCAGATATTTGAGGTTTCCACAGCTACATTCTCGCCTGAAAATATGTTAAACGTTTATTTTGTGACCCAGAAAGAATAATAAGAGTAATATTAAAACTAACTAGCTGCCGCCATTGTTGGAAACTGAGCAGGGCCACGCTATGAATTCTGGGATAGGTTGGGTCACGAAGTATACACCCGACCCATCCTTCAAATCTGGGGAAGTGAAGGGCGCATTTGTCGGAGTCTTTGAATTTGGACAGTCTTCATCGTGTCGTTGTAACATAATCGGCCTACAAATGTGGGTGCAGAAGGATGCAGTTCCTGAATTTGGACACAGCTACGATACCGGACACTGCTTCTTCTTCTTCGGGGTTTAACGGCAGCTGGGCATCCTTGTACATGTAGTGCTGCCATCTTCTGTTTCAGTCTGTTATTACACTCTTAAATCCTACTACTTACTCCTGCGTCTTTTGGTCTTACAAAGCTTTAAACGACACGTCGACTATTAAATTAGTCGTCAACGATTTTGATAGTCGACGTAATTGTGACTAGTCGACTAATCATGGCAGCCCTAATTTACAACATACAGCGTTCAGGTTTACACTAGCAAGTATTTCTCTTCAGTGACAGTATAAATCAATCAGTTGATGCTGCTTTTCAGAAATGAACCTGCCATAAATTGTAGGTGTTGTTTGACGATACAAACCTATGCTAAATTCCTTGATCCCAAGTGATACGAATGCCTGCTTCAGTTTATGGAGTTTCTCAAGTAAAGTTTGTGAAAGAAATGTCAGAGGCTGTGTTTTAGTGAGAATGAACTAGAGGAGAAATTGTCTTACTCACATTTTTTCCAGATATCAACAATTCTCTGGAGGAGGGGAAATTATAAAATGAGCACACTTTGGGGGGGAAAAGGGAAAGAAAAAGTTCTATGAAGATTAAACCAATGATGTGAAGAGACAGAAGATGAAGCTGTTTTGTTGTTGCAATACTTTTGTTAGATGATAAAGTTTCCAATATATGCATTAAATCTGTGTTGTGTCATTTGTCCTTTTAAAAAAGAGTGTATTATTATTACAATGGGTTTTAAAAGTGTACTGAGCACCTTTGCCCTGCCTTTAACACAGTCCTGCACACTGCACAAGCGGCCTGCTCTGTAGAACTGGCAGAGCAGCTTACAAGATAACATTTCTTAAGAATTAAGCTGCATCCACAGAGGAAGTGACTAGCAGTGATGTGACGACCAGAGAACCCAGGAAGTCAATAACATTCAGCGACTTGATGGACCTATGGATGAAAAAAGCTCTTGCGATGTGAAGTGGACAGGTCCTGAGACTACTGGGGAGAGTGCAGAATACCACCAAATGACATATAACCTGTTGGTAAATACAATGGTGTGCGGAATTCTTGACTCACTACTCATTTCTACATATTTTGATAGGAAAATGGGAAGTATGACTTCCTGTGTGGGTGCTGCATCATAAATCTCATCTGTTGCTAGAAAGAGGAAGCTTTCCTGTTGTAGCATACCCGAAGAAGCATTGGATTCATTAAAGTACCATTGAAAGCAAAAGGTGTGGTATGTGTCACAAGGTTGGCAAACATACACAGCAATAGTGAAGTAAGCAAATGGCAAAACTAGGGTGAGGCTAGATAAAAATAAATATTTATGTATCATTAAATATGATCTTGATCTTGGGCAAGGTGTGCCAAATATATGGCTGGGTAATACATAAATTTCAGTCCTAAATGTTTGCATCACATTTTTTTTTGTGTGTCATTTTTAGTAGTAAATTGGTGGTGTGAGTAAGGTGTTTTTTTTTTTTTTTTTTTTTTACTTCTGGGACCAGGTCTGAGTAACGGGCTTTTTCTGTAATTTTGTGTAAACAATTGAACTTATTTACACTACAATAAAAAGTGCCTTGAAGGCAATATTTTGTGGTCCATCCCACTTACGGTTTGACTGGCTATATATGGCCCAAAGAGTAACATGGACAAAATATATCAAAGTCCAAAACATATTGTTTACGTGTTTTGCTAGGTGCAAAGTTTTCATTTTGGGATTCTGCTCGCGTTGCTTTACATAATTTAGAGTTCAGAATTACTATTGTATATTTCACTGGAGGCCTACTACTAAGCCGCATTTTGTCCTATCCAGGTAACGTTGACGTTAACCCGGAGTTTAACGTACTGGGATGTTTTCTTACCGGGTTACCGCGCCATGGTAACGGTAACAACACAGTCATGGATATAACTCGAGGGCTCTTGGTAACAGGTATGAAATCACCGCCTACTGACCAATCAAGGCTCCGGAAAATAGCGTCACCATTTCTGGAAGATTCTGGAAGGGCCTCTAGTCCCTCCTACTCTCCCTGTAAAGTTTTACAGTTACGTCAAGTATCTTTGCGTTTCCTTGATAATCAGTAGTAAGTACTGATTCGTAGACGGAACTGTGTTGTTTTATTCGTTTTTTTTTTTATCGGCAAACAAGTACTGTGTAGTTGCTGACAAATTTGTACATAGACTAACCTTTACTCTTGAACACTTGAACAGCACACACTCTCCGGTGTAAAAAAAAACAAACTGGAACTGTCGGGAGTAGGTTGTGTTCAGAGGTTCGGTTTAAAATCAGCTGTATCCGCATTTTCACAGATTATTATATGTGCCTAACTAAAACCACTGAATGAAGCCCAAACTATACGGGAACTATCACGGGAATGCGCGTGTATTCATTTGTTAATTTTGAAAATGTATAAAAATTTTCTGTGGCTGATTCTCTTTACATTATTGGAATTGTAGGTTAGCTGTTAAATCAATTTTACATTAATCTTCAGAGAATTGATCTGAAGATCGTCTACTTTATTAGGTTGTGGGACAGTAGGATTTCATGTTTAAATGGATCCAGTTTAAAGTTAGAGAGCTCAAATGTGCTCAAATTTGAAACTGTTGTGTGATGAATCACTGGATTAATAATTTTCTGCAATTCAGTTTTATTTATTTAGTGCCAATTCATGACAATAATCACCTCAAGGCACTTTATAATTGAAAAAATACCCTACACTTATGTGGAGAAAACCCGAACAATCAAACAACCCCCTATGAGAAGGAACTTGGCCACAGTGTGAAGAAAAAACCTCCCTTTTAACAGGAAGAAACCCCAGGGCAGCTACCTGTCATTGTTGGAGAGGGTGAAGGAAGACAGGACAATTTGTCTTATTTGCAACAGTGTTGCATTTTTCTGTTCTTTATAGATTTTTAGTCATTTTACCATTATCTGATAATGTCTCTCAGAGTAGGTGGCAGTCATATGGATCATTTTCTGTGGAAGATTCATCACATGACCTGTGAAACACTCCTTTTAGATTCGATACTGCTAATATCACACACTGGTTATCAACTTGCTAAATTAACCCAAATTCACGTGACCGTTCTCCCGATTGCCCATCCCAGAGGGAATTCCCTAGGTATGTTTAACTTTATTTAGGTGGTACAGTGCCTTGTCTAAAGACGTATCCCTCATCCATGTGTGGGTTTTTGGGACATGTATATAGCAGGGAATGAGTAAAAACATTGGTCCAATACTGTAATTAGGACTTTAATCACAGAGGCATTAACCTGGCATTGAAAACTCCCCAAAATGGTAACAAAAAGAAAATGAACCATCAAATTTGCCAAGTTTATTGGGAGCCTTCATACAAAAATGAAATTATGGCTGTATAAAGTTACAAAGGATTATTGTCGATGTACTTTTGGCATTTAAGGCCTATCATCCCAACACTTTTTTTTTTTCTAACTCTGCACTTTTATTTGAAATCTAAAAGTTCTGAATTTAAACAAGCAGATATGACAGTAATATTTAAAAACATGTAGACCAATAGATATCTGCAGATTACTTCTCAGTGGTAGTTTACAACACAAGCCCACAAAAAATTTGAAAAGCAACTAAACAAAAAGAAAAAGAAAAAAATTCCCCCAAAATGGTGAACGTGAACTTGAGGCCACTTTTATTACACACAGCCAACTAATTTCAATGCAAATGTTTCAATGACATTTTCATGAATGCAAACAAATGTATTTACAGACTTCAGAAGCTTGTCTCTGACTATCGGCGTGACGGCATTAGAAGCTGCTTTGCTGTTACTGAATCAGGGAAAAGGTTGTGGTAGGTTGGTAAAGGAACATAGGCAGCTGTTATCATTTTACCTGTGAAAGAAAGACAAATGTAAACATTAGAACCTACAGTTTGATCGAGAATCTTTAAAAAAAAATTTAATTTTATTTCCTTGAATTAGAACTAAGATATTTGCAGCTTAAAAACTAGTTAATAGCTGCCATCTTCAGCAGTGCTGCATACCTGCAAACCAGCGTCCATGAAGTGCATTTACAGTTGCCATGGCTGCTGGTATCGAGGGACACTTCACATACACATTACCCTATGTGAGCAAGAGAGATATCAACTTTACTGCTTGTGCATTTCCAAAAAAAAAATGTTGCAAAACAAGCTCAGTGATGTTAAAACTCATTTATCTTGTTTTAATCTTCGACTTACTTGAGGAGAGTTCTTGTCGACATAAATGTGAACGATTCCACCGTGTTTGTTGCATTCCTCAATCACATCATCTTGGATTTCAGCTGCCCAGCTGGGATCATTTTCCCTGCAAAAATAATCAGCAATATTAGAAATCCAGTAAAATGTTCCGCTTGACTCAAAAAGCTTGATTTTGAACTTTATGAGTTTCATAAATTTAAAACCAGCTGAATGCACATCTTTTGTATTTTCAGATGGAAACAAAATTCAGAATTAGCCCGAAAAATAATGCACAGTGTGATTTTGCCCCATTACTTTTCTGTTAAGTCATTTCAAAAGAGATTTCTTCACTGACAGGAGGAACTGAGACCACACAGACTTGTCAGCTCGCACACTGCAGAGCTCGAGCATGTGACCAGTTTATTATTTCGTTGTTGGCTTGTTTTCGGTTCAGCACTTGCCTTGTGTATATTTTCTGTCTCAAACTTTTGAACAGAAAGTTTGCGAGAGAGAGAGAGAGAATTTTGAATACATGAAAGTGTTTAGAGTAGAGAAAAATTATGAATTAAAGGATTGATGACTTAAGAATCACTGGACACTGATGTTAAAAACTCAGACCTCTACTAAATTGGTTGCACCACAAATTAATTACATTAAATGCCTCATTTAATACAGTCAGATTCTTCTTTGATAGTGAAAACTTGAACAAGCCATCTGACAATATGCTTTGCTCTCAGTCCAGGGATGCAAAGGCTTAAGACAAACTTAAAGTGAACTTATTTGAAGGATAATGTCCTTACGCTTGTGGGTTGAACAGGTTGGACAGCTGAAGGCAGTGTGTGGCCAGTGGCTGAGATGGGAGGTTCAAAGCTTGGCTTGGAGCTGGAGTTGGAACAGCTGGAAGAAAAAGAAAAGTTGTCACTAAACCTGTGGCAAGAAAACATATCAAATACTAACTATCTTCCATCATCTAGGCTCACCTGCTGGAGCGCCAATGCCCCCAAAGGGTATGGAGCCAGTCATCTGTAGAGCCTGCTGAGCAGCAGGTGGGATCTTCAGACCAGTCCCTGTTGAGAGAAAGAAATTGTTTTGCATAGGGTTAATTTTAGACACTTAAAGGCAGCAGAAGCATGACATGTAGTGTGGCCTGATGAGGACAGAGAAACAATCACTTTCATTCACATGGTCATTTCCCTCTACCAAAGACATGTAGTTGGTGGGGGAAAAACAAACAAAAACAGGTTTCACAGCCATGTGATGACTCAAGTTGTGTCCCGTCTTTCCAGGCTTAAACCTTGAGTTACACATCTGTAGGAAATCTACGCCCTAACTGATATTGTAACTGGAAACTCCTTTTATCCCTGCACCATGCCATTCAAATCATCGTGGTATGGGCAGACCTAACAGGTAGTTACATTTCTTGGAAGGTGCATGTCAGGTTACATAGAACGTTGCAGTGAAAATTGGTTCCAGTTATGGTGCGAGTTATGGCACACCATAATTCACATATTTTAACACGTGAATTATGGTGTTAAAATAAATAAATTGGACTTCTTAGTGTGAACGCTTCTGGAAAGCAAACAATGTGGAATTATGGCAGGACATTAAAATATATGTAATAATGTTTAAATAATTGTAGTTATACAGTACTTTAACAATGAGGTAGTAGAGAAAAAAGGCAAAGAACAAAGAAGATGAGGAGGCTAAAGCTCCCGCCTAAAATGGTCTACTAGTGCCCCCTGCTTTCTGTCCATATGCTAATACAGTAAGTAGGATTAATGTTATTTTGGAGTATTACATTTATAAAAATTGTGTTTGAAAAACCAAAATTAGGTCAGTGTAAAGTAAAAATACTTAACCACTCATTCTGGCTTACTCCAGTATAATAAATGACCCTAACACTGTTACATATTACATGTATGCCTGTGGTCTGACTCATTACTTTGCTAATAAGCTGTTCCTTCCTCTTTTATTACGACCAGAAATTTTTCCAGGAATGGATATGCCTGCCAAGTGCCATTACAAACCTTCTGCTAGTCGAGCCATCAGCTGTAGACGCCCTGTAGTCCCTAGGTCAATACCAGTCCTCTCTAGTTCGTCATTATCCAGGAACGAGCTGGCTGTTGAAGAGTCTGAGCGCTCTGTAACATGCCCCACCTTCATTGGCCGTCCGGCTAGCTCAAAGCCGTTCAGCTGCTCCAATGCCTTTTTTGCACATTCCGCATCTGCAAACTTCAGAAAGTTAAAAGGTTACAAAGTGAACCCAGCAGCAAACAAAAAGCTACCAAAGACATACAAAGGCTTTGTTTACCGATATGAAGCCATATCCTTTGGATCGGCCAGTCTCGCTGTCCATCATAAGCTGGATTCCTTCAATCTATGAAGAAGAAACACACGTACAGATGATTATACTACATTCACTTAAATAGATTAAAACAAATTAATATTTGCAGAGTTCTCCTGACCTTTCCAAAGGGCTCAAAAATCCCTCGAAGCATTTCTTCAGTAATGTTGAAGTGCAGTGAGCCCACATACAGGCGCATCGGACCTGAACTGCCCTTCTGCAGATTATTGGCAGCAGCTGCTGCTCTATTTTTCTCTGCCTGTAATTAGAAATAGAGATGACATGATTGAGGAATTTTAGTGTAATTACATTAAGTAATGTCAAAATGATAATGGACCTTAGTGCAGAATCAGCATTTGCTTTAATGCAATCTGAATTACTTAAGTTCTGTTAATATTTTAAGTTATTTTCCACTTTCTGGTCTGTTTTTTTTTTTTTTTTTTTTAAATTGATAGAAATTATGTTTTTTTTCTTCTTTTTTTCCCCTCAAAGTTCTTGGTATGGAGTTCGCAACACGGCAGCTGACTATTAATATGTCTGGTCAAAGTGAGTAGAACTAATCCACTTGTTCTATATTCAAGTCCACTAAAAGAAACGACACTAACCTGAGATGCCTGGACGATGATGGGCACTCCTAAAAGCCTCTGGCCAGTCAATCCAATTGCCAGAGGTACAGAGGAGGACTCCACAAACTCTATGTATGCAATCCCCTTCGATCTCCTGGAGTTTCTGTCAGAGATTATTCTCACATCTCTAACCTATAGAGAGAGAACAGTAAAATTTTCAGAGCCAATTCCTGGATGGCATTCATTTGGAATTTACACAAACTGAAAATCAACTGACTTTTCCAACGGCTGAGAAGAAATCCTCCAGGTCCCGAGCTCTGATTCTTGCAGCAAGCTGCATACAGAAAACAGTGCGGGCATCTCTCTCCTCTGGTGTTAGATTGTCAATTGGTGCCCTTAGGAGGAAAAGGACAAAAAACAAATGTGCATGTTAATCGCAAACCAATAACAAATGCTTAAAAATATTTTAAAACTTTAAAGCTGTGATAGTATAGAAACCTAAAACTAAAACCATAACCTGAAGATTTGGAGAACACATGTTTTCTTTGTTCTGGCACCCCTCGAGATGACAGACTGTAAAGATGACCACTTCTGGCCACTAATATTGCTGCTGCTGATGTGGGAAACTGATGCTGAACTGGGAGGACTTTTAAGTAACTCAAACACTCAGGGACAGGTAAGGTTTAACTTGAGAGGTATGGCAGCTTTGCTTGCTAGGTCTGTCAAGGTAGGCAACTGAAGAGCCGACAGACAATACTTATACTAATGTAAGTCACTGAAGGACCTCATAAGAGTGTTTTTGGTGTTTTTTAAACAGTCCGTCTTTGACTATTCAAAGCCTGTCGTTAAGGAAGATGCATTTGCAGCACTGTGCTACCTGCTCCTTTGCTTGTATGCCATGCATGTCTTTCTAGCCGAGTGTAACAGTATTTTGAATTTTCAAATGTTTGGTGAGTCAACGCCTACGAAAAATCAGGACATGTGTGCATACACAAAACCCACTCACGTGACTGTTTTATCTTACCTAATGGGGCTCTTTTCTTTTTTGAAGGGGCTCCGACTTCTGGAACGTTTGCGACTAAAAAACAAATAAGAATTATTTTACATGGGGGGGGGGGGGGGGGGGGGGGATCATGTTTTTTTCACATAAACAAGCAGCCAACTTAAAATTACAAAAATAAATTAAGTACAACAACATTAAAAAGACCTAAAATCATACAATTTCAGTACCCAATAAAGTTAATGTAATATTTTTCTGACTAGCAAGCGTAAAAGGTCACATACATCGGACTCCTGCGTGCTCTGTACCGCCCAGCTCGATCTTTGCTTCGGGAGCGGCTGCGATGGCGCTCTCTGCTGCGGCTTCTTTTTCTTTCCCGGCTCTTGCTCCTCTTCTTAGTCTTCTTTCTGTCTTTGCTTTTGCTTCTGCTCCTCTTCTTCTTGGAGCCTGGGCTCCGGCTCCGACTCCTCCTTTTCCTGTAAAGTGTTACAACAGTTCTGTTGTTGTACACACACTTTAAAGCAGAACTTTGTCTGATTAAGCACTATTTAGGTAAAATGATGGATAACCAAAACTTACTTCTTGCTCTGGTCATCGTGTCCATTTGCATGAGAGGACTTGTTCTCATCCTAAGCAAGGTCGATAGAAGAACATCATGAGGACGTAGATGAAACATTTCATGTCGTCAAGGTAAAGGGGATGGGGTGGGACAAGAGAAAATGCAGAATATATTCAATTAATAAAAATACAAACTTCCTACAGTCATGTCTGGACAGTGTCCTTCCACCACCCCAATAGCTTCCCATCCCACTCCATCCTTTGTTTTTTTTCCCCTCTCTTTTACTAAGCTGCTCAATAGTTAATGCAACAAAGCAAAGATAAGGGAGAGTTTCCAACATATTAGCTCAGTTCAGGAAGCTGACAATAGTCAGGTCATCTCCACCAATACCCTTCTAATAGGTCGTACCAATGCCACTATTTGTGCCTAAACATGTGACCACGCATGGCCCATGGCCACTAAAAGAGATCCTGTGTGGTTGGTGTCAGTCCAGAGATCTTCACCCATTTTCGTTCTTGGACTGTAAGAGCTCGATGCCACCTCTGTCACACATCTTGCCCTGAAGCAAACAGGGATTCACACTTCTTAGTAATATTGACGCCCAAGCAAATAAATAAATAAAGATTAATTCATCCACGTGTTACACTACCATCATCTTCAGTTTACAGTAATACTTACAACCTTTTGACTTAAGGAATTATTAACTACTGAAAGTAAATCATCTTATACAATAAAAGGCAGATGTAGCTATTTTACAGTTATTCTAGAAATATATCAATATCTGTGGTGTTCTGTAGCATGCAAAAATCAAGATGCTGATTCACATTACAGTTGGCTAAGGCAAAGAGGCAGTATTCATATTTACCAGCGAGAGAAAAATAACTTGTCACCGATAATTCTGCTGTAGAACTATGACAAAAATGCAATCGCTGGATTTTCAAGAATTTTGCTGCATTATAACTTCAGGAATTACGCCACTCACAGATTGACACAGACACAACTACATACAAATACAACTGCCTGAGGAAATTATACTTTAGCACAACTTTATATACTGATTCTTGCTAAAGACTAGACTTGTTAATGCTATATAACAGAAAAATAATGTTGAAATCACACACACACACTGAGGAGATTTTTAACAATACAAAACAGTTTTCCATTTAAAAGGCTCTTATTGAAAAAACCCTGCACATTCATAAACAGCGACAACATACAGATTGTAAATCTGAATACTGCCTCCTTTGCTGGACAAGTAAAGATGGGCTTATCAACCATTGGCATTCACCTTGTAGCAACCGAATAGGGATTGGATGTTCTGGGTTGAATCTCTTTTAGTCCTAAAGTGAACCACAGTACATCAGTATATGCGCAATAACTACCTTCCTTTTTTTCACAGTTCACAGTGGAATCAAAGATGAATTCATGGGAGTAGAGGTGAGATATCATTAGGGAAGTCTATAAAGAGAGATAGATGTGGATTTATTTATAATTCTGTATTGCGTCTTAAATACTCATTCACACCACACAACATTCAAGTTAACTTTGTCACAGTAGCAAATATAAAAGGTCTAAAAATAAAAAGGCCGAACAGCAACACAGGCCTCACTTCTCCAACTTTTAAACCCACCTTTCTGTATGGAGCCTCCAGCATGGCCTCAACGTCAAAGTCATCAGCCATATTGATCCTGCAATAAGAAAGAAAAAGGAAGAAAAACATTTCAGTGATCCGTTTGCGCACGAGAACCTGTAATACCCAGAGTAAACGCTACAAATACACACGGCGTGGTAACGATGAGTCCTAGATTTTCTTATTAGTATAACATGCTCAACATACAATCCGTTACATGATCGATTGATACTGACAATATAAGAAAAACATATTTAATTGTACTCGAAGAACAACAAAGCTTTCTAAAATCTCAATGTTGCGCACGCGTCTACCCCGAAACGTAGCTAATGCTAACTAGCCACCACGGCCGTGCTTTCAAAGGCCCGCACTGAATTTATGCTGACCATTTTGATAATATGAATAATAGCAGGCTTGTAGATATGCAAACCTATAATCAACCAACCACCATTTTGACGTATTTTACACGATTCCAGATAATATTTATGGTGGAAAACAAAAAGAAACGCTTAGGTTCGAATACGGCTAAAAAGCTAACCGCGCTTCCGCGGCAGCGAGCGAGCTTCATTAGCAAACATTGTCGTTACCGTGTGAAACTGAAGGAAATGTTGTGCCAAAGTGAAAATATCGCGGAAAACGTTCTGGTGTAGAGAATCCTCTTCGACGCCTTTCTCTTTGTAGATTACACAAAGCCAAGATGAAGTCACAATTTCGGAAGTTATATAACCTCGTTTAAGGAAGTCCCCGTTGCAGGTCGTGGCCTGGTACCTCGCCGCTCTCCTTCCTTCTTCTTCGTGTTCTTCCTCTGCTTTGGGCATTTACTGCAGCGGTAACGTTTGGTGCTGCGTTGCTGCCACCTACTGGAACCGAGAGGCCCTTTACCCGCTTCTTTGTGAATTCTGAGCAGCATTGTATTATTCAGTGCAGTCAATAATTTATAGAAATGTGATTAGTTATGTATTATATGCACATATCTATCTAGATAGTTAAACCTTGAAGGCCTAGATGTAAGAAAAGTTAAGTATTAATTATTCCAAGACGTTTGGTGAGTTTAGAAAGACATTTACCCTGTCACTATCTCAGGTTTAGTCTAAGTCAGTAGGATTAAAACAAAACATTGTCAACTTTGTAAATTACCGACTTTAAAATCTTCTTCTTCATAATATGGTTAAGCTCACATCTTCATATCATCCCACTCATTTTAAACTCCATTCATTTTAGGCTACTATATTTATTATCTTGTATGTTTTTAGGCAGGATAAGATTTTAAGCTTGTGATAGAAGTTAGCACCTGCAGGATGTTAGACTTACAGTACTGACGGAATGACTTCTTATAACCTTCTGACCACTGATCCTCACTTTAGCCTGTAAAACACTACCCAGGACACCAGCACAGCACCCAGTTTGACAGCTCTGTGTTGCCATCTAGTGAAAACTGAGCAAATCCAAACTTTGTTGACATCCAAATGTTTCCTGTTACAGATAAATAAGTTATCAATATTTCAAAGTCTATTTTCTAGATAATGATTGCTAAAATATTTTAAAATATCAATACTGTACTACTTACTTTCAGCCCTGTTTGAATAGTATTGTATATATAATATTTTATACCAATTCTGTTGCTTATTGTTAATGTGTTCTCTAAACTGAACATGTCAATCACGGCCCTCGGTCAGCTCTTATACAGCCTCTCGCTCCTTTGTTAAAATGTATTCTTTATGGCCTGTCATCACAAACAGAATTAATAAAGTGTTATTTTAATTTGTACCTAATAGTGGCAGCACCATGCAGTGCAGCCAATGAATGTATAAAGTTTTATACGCTCAGACAATACACAGAATAGTGAGTCTCTTTTAAATTTAGCCCGAGGTACTGAAATTCAGCAGCTTCACTGAAGTTTTAGTTATTCCAGACAGCTTGATCTTCTTATTTTCTCTCCATATGTGAATGAAAAGTAGATTTATTTTGTCAAGGCTTAAACACACATGATCACAGTAATGAGAACTCTTCTGTTATTGAAAAAAAGCACAATATTTATGTTTCAAAAAGGCAAGAAGAAATGTTGGCCCCCAGGTGAGTTTCTGTTAATAAATATAGACACTGCTGCTCTAAGCTGTTTATCTTGTTCCCCCGTAGACCATTAATTAGTAATATTACAAAGGTTACAAAGGTTCGTAGAAAAAACAACAATGTCTAATTTGCTCTTTAACACACAGTTTCTCAAATGTTTACATACATGGAAACGAATAACATAATTACCATCAATATAAGGCTGTGCTGGACTGTATCATCACTGTGATCACTAGTGAAATATCATTTACAATGAAATTAATATAAAAAAAGAATAAAAAATTACTATAACACAGATTTCAATCATTGCAATAATTTTCTTTACTCTCAAACAATAACATAGCCTCATTTATATATATTTCCTGTATCATGCCAGTTAAATGCACTGACAGTCCTTGGCTGCTGAGCATCACACAGTAGAGTCTTCTACACTATTTGTGTTGCTGTGTTTAAGTCTGACTGGTGAATCATAGTCAGGAGGAACTTCAAAAAATGGCTCGTCGTCAAAACAGAAATCGTCAGACGGAGATGCAAAATATGGCAGCCTCAAGACAAAGCCTGTGAGTATGCCTCCCAGCGCTGACAGTCCTATGGTGGAGAATATAGCTGCAACCTGGAAGAGAGCCTGTTTTTGGGCAGACCTCCCCAAACCTGCCTTTAAACCGGGAATCAACATCCGTAGCTCTTGTAGCTTGGGATCCCCTTCCACTGGTGCTCTGTGGGCAAAGATCTCATAGAAACTAGGGCCGTAAACCTCCTCACTAGCTGTCAGTATGGCACATATCCCTGCAGTGCAGGATATAAGTCCGGTTAGTCCATGCAAGTTGTGAATGCCACACTGATCTTGGATCCTCAAACGTCGCGCCAAGATGGGGCTCAAATACTTGTAGCCCAGCATGCATGCAATACACCCTATTACACCCAGAGCATATGCAGCTACAGGTGATATCATCATATCCACAGATGCCCCAACTGTCACACCTCCAGCCAGGGTCACGTTCTGAATATCAGCCATGGTAAGCTTGCCATTTTTATTCAGCATAGCAGAGAGTGCAAAGGCTGTAAGTGTAGAGGCACTTAGTCCAATGAAAGTGTGGAGGATAGCCCTGTGCTGATCGTCTCCTTTCAGGACTAAAGCTGAGTTAAAGGAGGGCCAGAACACCCAGAGGAACAAGGTCCCCATTAGACACAGGATGTCAGAATGGTAACTTGTGTTCTCCTTTGCGTGGCCTTCATTTAGACTAGGCCTGTACAGCACAAAAGTGACACTCAAGCCAAAATAGCAGGCAAAGAGATGGATGAGAATGGAGCCTCCTGCATCATTGATCTTCAGATACTTAAGCACAACCCATTCTGTAACGGCAAACACAGGAACCTCCAGCAGAGCCATAACCAGTATCTGCAAAGGACTGGTCTTCCCCAGCACTGCCCCATACGATATCAGCACCACAGCACAGGCAAACTCTGCATTTATGAGATTGATCACTCCGAGGTGGATCTTACCATCATGGCTAAACTGGAAGTAGCCCTGCACCAGAATGGCCCACTGGATGGCAAAAGTAGCTGTGAGGAAGTTGAAAACCATCCCCCCAAAACCATAGAATCGGAAAAATGCCAGCAGGCACCCGAAACCCACGAATATCATGAAGTGTATGTCTGTAAAGAAAGGGTAGTCCCTGTACACTGCATTGTGCATAGGGTTGGTCTGATTAGTCTGAAATTTGGCATCAGCCTCTTCATCATACGTAACAAATGCTGAATACAAGGCAACAATAATCACCTCTGCGATGAACACAAACACAGGTAACCGCACTCGAAGACTGGTCGATTGTTTCTTCATGCTGACAGCTCTTTAGAGCGAGTGACAGTCATTTGTTTTGCATCCTGGTTTAACTCTGTTTAGATAAGGAAGGTCAAAGGCACTGATAAACCCACTGAAACACATCAATATTCTCCTCCCCGGGAAATGCCACTATGTGGACTTTGCTCACGTTATTAAGACATGCAAAGTCAGCATTCTCTTTTCTTCGGTGTGTTGAAAACCCTCTGTTTTCCCACAGCTTTTGTGTACCCTGTAACAGACGGGAAAAAAAAATGTATTTGAAAGTCCCATTTGTGAAAAAAAGTGAGTCTCGGTGTTACGGGTGTAACACACAGAATGTTTAACTTCTAGTCACACTCTGTAAATTAAATATTCTTTTAAGTAATTACATTTTCATGCCCTCCAGGATTAAAGGATAATTCTGCTTGCATGATCCAGCTGATGCACGGCCAAAATGTTCCAGATGTGACTTATGTTCTGCAATTTTTTGTTCCAGGAGTCTGAGTGCATCCACATAAATTTATAGAAATACATTAAATCTTGCCTTTGATATGTGCCCTCCTCATTATTAATTAAAAAGACCGGAAATAAACATTTTCAAACAATGAAAACTAAACTGAAAATGAACCGAAACTGAACTGAATTAAAAACAAAAAAGTCAAAATGCAATTGGATTAAAAACTATGTAGAAAATCCCAAATTATAAGAACTCTGGCTAAAAGGAGATGCAGTAGAAAAGATGACAATATTTCAACTGTGTTATTAAAATGACTTTAATCTTGTGCCAACATTTGATTTTGTTTTTACATACAAAATTTGTTCTTTAAACGACGATATGATTGCGTACATGGTAGATAAAACGAAGTGCCTTAGACCTATAAATCTATAAAACCTGTACTGAGACACATGACAGTTGTTATCCCTACAACTAAAATCACAGATGTGTATTACAAATGTCCCGTCATGTTGCTGTCTCACACTTCAACATGCTCTACACACAAACACAGGTGTCAAACACACACACACAGCTACACACTCTCTCTATCTATGAAACTTCTAAAAATCTAACTCTAAATTTCTGCATACTGCAATCACCCACAATGCCCTGCAACCGTAATATGCCTCAAAAATAACTTCAGTTTTTGTTGTTTTTGCTAGTTATTATATAGTTTTGCACTCACGCTTTTCAGTTTTGGAAACATTGAGGGCTGTACTACAGAGCCCTTGAAGCTGAAACCTTTCTTTTTTAAAATCTTGTGTACACTAGACTAGGATGCACACAGCCACCATATAATGGAGAGAAACTAATCAAGTTTAAGTTTCACCTCAAAATATCTTCAATGAATATACTGCTGCTTTTGCACAGAGAGAGGACAGAGAGAATCAAGTTACGTTTCAAAGATTCCCCGAAATGTAATTATTAAATGCTTTGTTATTTAGGGAGTTAAACATTATAGGTGTCAGGAAAGTTAAGCATTAATCATCCCTTGAAATTTGGATAGTTAGATATTTACTCCAAAATATCTAATGTTTAGTCTTAGTCAGCAGGAACAGAGTGCAATTTTAACCTCAGACTGGCTACAATGTACAGGGTGGGCCATTTATATGGATACATATAAAATACATATAATAAAATGGGAATGGTTGGTGATATTAAAGTCCTGTTTGTGGCACATTAGTATATGTGAGGGGGCAAACTCCTCAAGATGGGTGGTGACCATGGTGGCCGTTTAGAAGTCGGCCATCTTGGATACAACTTTTGTTTTTTCAATAGGAAGAGGGCCATGTGACACATCAAACTTATTGGTAATGTCACAAGAAAAACAATGGTGTGCTTGGTTTCAACGTAACTTTATTCTTTCATGAGTTATTTACAAGTTTCTGACCACTTATAAAATGTGTTCAGTGTGCTGCCCATTGTGTTGGATTGTCAACGCAACCCTCTTCTCCCACTCTTCACACACTGATAGCAACACTGAGAAATGCCAGCACAGGCATCCAGTATCCGTAGTTTCAGGTGCTGCACATCTCGTATCTTCACACCATAGACAATTGCCTTCAGATGACCCCAAAGATAAAAGTCTAAAGGGGTCAGATCGGGAGACCTTGGGGGCCATTCAACTGGCCCACGACGACCAATCCACTTTCCAGGAAACTGTTCATCTAGGAATGCTCGGACCTGGCACCCATAATGTGGTGGTGCACCATCTTGCTGGAAAAACTCAGGGAACGTGCCAGCTTCAGTGCATAAAGAGGGAAACACATCATCATGTAGCAATTTCAAATATCCAGTGGCCTTGAGGTTTCCATTGATGAAGAATGGACCCACTATCGTTGTACCCCATATACCACACCAAACCATCACTTTTGTTGTTCCAACAGTCTTGGAGGGATCCATCCAATGTGGGTTAGTGTCAGACCAATAGCGGTGGTTTTGTTTGTTAACTTCACCATTTACATAAAAGTTTGCCTCATCACTGAACAAAATCTTCTGTGTGAGCTGAGGGTCCTGTTCCAATTTTTGTTTTGCCCATTCTGCAAAGACCTGGGTCATCCTCGTTGAGATGCTGCAGTAGCTGGAGTTTGTAAGGGTGCCATTTGTGAGTAGCTAATATCCGCCGAAGGGATGTTCAACTAATGCCACTCTTCAGTGACATGCAGCGAGTGCTACGCTGTGGGCTCTTGCTGAATGAAGCTAGGACAGCCACTGATGTTTCTTCATTAGTGACAGTTTTCTTGCGTCCACATTTTGGCAAATCCAACACTGAACCAGTTTCACAAAACTTATCAAGCAGTTTGCTGACTGTAGCATGGGAGATGGGTGGTCTCGTAGGGGGTCTTGCATTGAAATCTGCTGCAATGACCCGGTTACTGCGTTCACCAGATATCAACACAATTTCAATCCGCTCCTCACGTGTTAACCTCTTTGACATGTCAATGGCTGTGAACAAAGAGAAACTTGTAAATAACTCGTGAAAGAATAAAGTTACGTTGAAACCAAGCACACCATTGTTTTTCTTGTGACATTACCAATAAGTTTGATGTGTCACATGGCCCTCTTCCTATTGAAAAAACAAAAGTTGTATCCAAGATGGCCGACTTCTAAACGGCCACCATGGTCACCACCCATCTTGAGGAGTTTGCCCCCTCACATATACTAATGTGCCACAAACAGGACTTTAATATCACCAACCATTCCCATTTTATTACGGTGTGTCCATATAAATGGCCCACCTTGTATTGCTGCTCTTACACACAGAGAGGATTGTCATCAGCAAGAATCACTGGCTGTGCAGCATGCAGTCCTCAGCAAGAATGTCCTATTATGGTATTCCTCAGGGAAGCTAAACTGAATTAGATGAGTGGTCTTCATTATGTGCTGGCTCTGGGCATGTTAAGTTGTAACTGATCAGTTGCACTAAAGTAAAACTAGGACACCACCCACGTGGTTGCTTGATGCCCAGTGACTGCATTGAATTTTTACTTTCAGCGACTGATTGCAAATAGTTGCAGTGACCAAGTGGCTGCGTATAGGTTGAACTTGCAAAACCCTCAACTTCTGGGTGGTCACCGTCACTTTTGATTACAAGATTGCACAGGCCTGTCTCTAAGCAATCACTTTCAAACTTTAATTGACTTTATTAGTGTCATACTGCATCAATATTAACCAAACAGAAAGTAATTACGAGGTTTTATGGATGTGCTACAGAATCAAAAACATATTTACAATAAATCAGAGGAGAACTAAAACAACTTTTTGAAACCCTTAGGCTAATTTTCTTTATGTCTTTCTGTATAAATTACTGTACAAAACCATTAGGTCAAGAGGAAGAACTCAACTAATATCAAATTCTCTGTGTACTGTATAGCCTACATACATATTTGGAGAAAAGAACTATCATTGCTGAAAACACTGTTTCAATACTGACATTATAAACTATGCACATTCTGGGGCAATGGCCCTATCTTACTAAAGTTTTACAAAATTGTTTGAGTTTAACAAGTCAAAAGCGCTACCAAAAACTTCATGTCTATGCCATTAAATAATTAAAATGACTAAAGCATACTCAAAGAGAAGTTAAATATATTTTATATACATGGTCACACACAAAAAGCCCATCTTCTGATAGTCAGGATATTTAATGCCTAAGTCATACTAAAAGTTTAACATGTACCTTCTCCAATTCCTCAATATATCTTCTATTTGTCACTCTAGATTTTCTGCCTTTTTAATATAACAGCTATTTCCTTCTTGTTTTCATTTGGCCTGCATAAGCACAATAGCAAATTTAATTGATAAACATATGTTTAACATTTTGGGAGCTGCTCTTATTTTTTGTCTCTTGCTGAGATCTATACAAGAAGATCAATGCTGTTCTCCTGTCTGTCAGGTAATTATTAAAGCCAACAGAGAGTTAGTCTGCTAGCTTGGTTGTCTGGTAAATACTAGCAAACAGCCTTCTGTGAATGTAACAATTCTTTGTGGCATAAATGTAGCATGGCACCGGGAACGTTCCTCAAAGATTTTGAATGTTCTGCTCCAGCAAATCCCAAATGTGTTCTGAGATCTGGTGATGGTGAGGAGATTCTGAATGCAGTGAGCTCCCTGTCATATTCAAGAATCCAGTTTAAGATGATCTAAACTTCCTGTTGGAAGCAGCCATCAGAGGATGGGTACCCTGTGATCATAATGGGATGGACATGGTCAGCAACAATACTCAGGTAGGCTGTGGGGTTCAATGATATTAAGGGCCCAAAATGTATAACAGCACCACCAGCTGCCTGAACCATTAAGACAAGGCAGGATGAAACCATTCCTTCTTGTTGTTTATGCCAAATTTTGACTCTACCACTTGAACGTTGAAACAGAAATTGAGATTCATCAGAACATGATATTTTTTTCCAGTATTGTCCAATTTTTGTGACCCCGTATAAATTGTTGCCTCAGTGTCCTATTCTTAGCTGCCAGGAGTGGTCTGCTACTGCCTTCAAGGTTTGATGTGGTGTGCATTTAGAGATGCTCTTTTTAAATATATGTCTTCTCTAAAATCTTTACATTTTCTTTAAAAATCTTTTTTCCCTCAAACACACAATGAAAAAAAAAACTGAAATAAAAATGTATAAAATGTTGATTTATTTAATAATCTATCTTAGTGCTTCTAATGTCACAAAACAAAGGATAACACAGATAACACACTATTTTAGGAGTCCATACCTGTCACAAATCAATTTAATCCCACTGTTTTTTTTAATACTTATAACCACACTAGGAACAAAAACAGAAAAAAAACAAAAACAGAAAAGACACACAACTTGTCATGTGAATAAATATATAAATAACATCAATACTACATAACAGAAAATAAATAGAAGTGGTAAAGCACAGACATAAAGCCAAAGGGAAAGCACTTAGACTACAAAGCTGATTTTAATATTTGGCAAACTTCTACTTTATCAGGAAAACTTACAGCTGTCTCTTGTGTTTGTAATTAAAATCTCGAAAACTGTTGAACTGTTCTTGACCTGATGAGTCGAGAACAATGACCTGGGTGATAACAACTATGTACTCAAGTTAATCACTGGAGTGCACAATTCTGTGTACTATGTACTCTACAGGTTACCTGGAACCTCATTCAGCTGAGTCTACATAGTATTTCACCTGAAAACTCTGAGTACAACGTGTGGTGGCAGGTGACAGAATGGATGTGTGAGAAGGGAGGAGAGGGCAGAGTCCATGTATGTGCTGTTGTGAGATCACGAAGGCAGTTCAAGAGTAGATGGTGATGACTTCGCGTCCACCTCCACGCACCAGGAGGACCCGATTGAGACCTTCAGTGAGCACCTCAAGAAACTCCATGTCTGGGAAACAATCGCAGTCAAGGAGTTTTTTTCTTTCCATATTCTTCTGGTCATTCGCTAACTTTATGTGACGCAAAGGTCCATTTTCATCTTAGTGAAGTGAAAGGACTACACATTTAAGGAACGTGCAGCAGCTTACATCATGCTCAGACTACATGGACTCAGACTACAATTTTCACCAATGCTGTGCAAAAACAAAATTCTTCAAATTAACTTGATGTTTTACCCCACTTACCCTTTTACTACCCTTTTACTTCATGCTAACAGAAAAATGCTTTCTTTCCATTTTATAATTATGACAGCCTGTACAATAACTACCAGAACTTTTTCTGTAATTTTTACAGTAATATATTTATTTCTACTAGTTTGAGTCCAAAGATTCATGCTTTCGTTCATTCTTTCTTTCATTTATTACAACATAATTTGTTTATCATGCAGATGCCTTGTCAAAGGGTCACATAGATGGGAGAAAGATGATGATTCGATGATGCGAGCAGCATGACTCCTATTTCAAGTGAGAAATAATTAAAATAAGCAGTGTGTCCTCATTCCCAGGGTACCATATACTGAATTTTTGTTGCTTGAGTGTCAGAGATGCCTAAGTGTCCTTTGATACTGGGACCTCAACAGACACACAGTATAGACCCTTTATCAGTACCAATCAGCATCACTGACTGGACCGACTGAGCTCCTAAGCATCAATTCTTATAGTGCAGGGCAAAATTTTTCCTTTAATCCAAACCACGATCTTTAAAAAATCTTGACAAGTAGTTTTAATACCAAACATTAACCAAACACTGACTGAAAGCAAACCTAAACAAAGAGCAAAACACTAAGACAAAAGCTGTGGTCTCCTGAGGGGTGCACTATGAAATGAGATTAATGGATTAGCGAGGTAATCCTAGAGCTTTCAGTGTAACAAATATGGCTCTCTTTGTACGCAGATCACAGGAAACAGAGGGCTGAAATAGGCAGAAAAGACTTTATTCAGAATACTGGTAGGGGACCTAGTTTTCCTGGGATAAACTGCCATGCAGCAAATCCCTTACTTCCAGAGTTGTAGCTTACACGTTACTTCTTTTCCATAATGGACTTCAGACATCGTCATTTTGCCCTTACCTAGGATCATTGAAAGCTGGTATGTCCTGGTCTGAGCTTTGACCTTCCTGATCTATAGTCTGCACCTCCTCCACCTTATCTCCTGACAGCACCAAATATCACTCTCCTTCTACAGTTCTAAGTAACGATGTTTGTGCCTCTTTCAACCCTTTGCTGAAAGAAAAGTCAACGAGTGAGCCTGAAGCAGAAAGCCTGGCCCATTATAATTTCCTTTTACTATAAATCACTTTCTTTGAAACTGCAAGATGAATAATTTATCCTTAAGTAAAATGATGATGTGAACTGAACTAAGACATATGACGAACAGTATGTGAGATGTAGGATACAGTTTTCTTCGCCCACACGGTTCTTTGGTGGTCCCGGCATGTTGAGCAGGACGAGTTTTGCCTCCTTGGACTTCTTCGTGATGACCTCATTGAGCCTCATTGCTGTATGCATACGCCTCACGTCCGTCTGGTTCCTGAGGCAGGAAACATTGGGTCACAGCAGGTTTCATTTTTAAATCGATCGCTCAGCTCAACTCACGGTGTCTAAAAATGAAAATACTTACAAGTTCTCCCATTCCCTGCAGCATGTGTAGAAGGAAACAATATATGGTCACACAGAAGGCTACATTTATTGGTGGTTAAATCTTTTATATTGACTGAATACCTTTAGAAGTGAACAGAAGACTGTAATAGTTTTTAATGTCCTGATATGGATATACACTGTGATTTTGAGCATGTAACATCTATAAACACCTGTTGCTACTTTTGATATCAAGGTGACTGGATGGGATATCACATCATTTATAAATACAGACAGATTGTCAGTCTGAGTCTGTGAGATGAGCAGATGAGTGCCACTCATCTACAATATGCCCCTTTGCAATAAGGGACTCGACACAACTAGTTGCATTCTGGTTATACTCTTATATAAATGCAAAGTTTCTGCGTGCATGTCACTGCAGATTATAGCCACTATTTGTGGATACGTTTATGTATGCTTCCAACACAACATGCTTTCTGGACTCTGATGTAAGTAATGTGAATTTCTGTGTACGTAGCCAACATCACAGTTCATTGTTGTATTACCATAAAACATATTGCATGTATTTCCAAATTTGAACCCTTTCAACTGCAAACTGATAGCAGGCTGACTCATTCTTATTGCCGTTTTATCAGTGAGGCCCTGAAGTTACGAGTGATTGCCACATCTGGTGCTCTTCTTCAAAGCAACTGTTTCAAAGGCAACAAGATAGCAATTTCATTGTATCCTCTCACAGTAAGATTACCCCTATTTTCCCTAGTGTGACTGAGCATTGCTGAAGGGATATGCCTCACAGTATAAAGCAACTTAGGCTAACGGTGATGTTGTCAACTGACACTGTATAAATTAAATTTAACTGAACTACAAATACACAAAACATGACAGTAATTTGGTGTGCAATTATGAATTAGATGAAATGAAAGAAATGCTCTCACACCATGATTAACGATCATGTGACAGAAGAACTTTCTTCCATTTGCGCAACATCTCTAAAATTAGAAATATCCTGTCTCAGAGTGACGCTGAAAAACTAGTTCATGCATTTATTACTTCCAGGCTGGACTACTGTAATTCATTATTATCAGGATGTCCAAAAAACTCACTGAAAAGCCTTCAGCTAATCCAAAATGCTGCAGCAAGAGTACTGACAGGGACTAGAAAGAGAGAGCATATTTCTCCTGTTTTGGCTTCCCTTCATTGGCTTCCTGTTAAGTCCAGAATTGAATTCAAAATCCTGCTCCTCACATACAAGGTCTTAAATAATCAGGCCCCATCTTATCTTAATGACCTTGAAGTACCATATCACCCTATTAGAGCACTTCGCTCTCGCTCTGCAGGCCTACTTGTTGTTCCTAGAGTATTTAAAAGTAGAATGGGAGGCAGAGCCTTCAGTTTTCAGGCCCCTCTTCTGTGGAACCAGCTTCCAGTTTGGATTCGGGAGACAGACACTATCTCTACTTTTAAGATTAGGCTTAAAACTTTCCTTTTTGCTAAAGCATATAGTTAGGGCTGGACCAGGTGACCCTGAATCCTCCCTTAGTTATGCTGCAATAGACGTAGGCTGCCGGGGGATTCCCATGATGCATTGAGTTTTTCCTTTCCAGTCACCTTTCTCACTCACTATGTATTAATAGACCTCTCTGCATTGAATCATATCTGTTATTAACCTCTGTCTCTCTTCCACAGCATGTCTTTTATCCTGTCTTCCTTCTCTCACCCCAACCGGTCGCAGCAGATGGCCGCCCCTCCCTGAGCCTGGTTCTGCCGGAGGTTTCTTCCTGTTAAAAGGGAGTTTTTCCTTCCCACTGTCGCCAAAGTGCTTGCTCATAGGGGGTCATATGATTGTTGGGTTTTTCTCTGTATCTATGAAGCGCCTTGAGGCGACTTTTGTTGTGATTTGGCGCTATATAAATAAAATTGAATTGAATTGAATTGAAAGAATTCTTTTTCATGTCACTGTTAAGTTCAAAGTTTTGTTTGCCACAGTCTTGCTTTAAATCCTGTGACATGGGTCGATACACACAAATATTTACAAATGACTGTGTAGGTCATTTGGATTAGCTACAACATTACAGTCACTGGTAACGTGAATCATACTGGCGTTAACTCTTCCAAACTCGATCCTATTAAACATTCAGAGGATGTGCCAGAACAAGCCTGTTGCACAGAAACCCCACACCACAACCAACAAGACCCAGAGGACCCAACATCCTGCTGCCAGACATCCCAGAGGCCACACATCCATGCCCTGATGGATCACAGCTGTTTTTCTCAGCATGTTTGCACAAATTTAGACACAAGTTTAGGTCACTTTTAAAACTCTGGCTGATCTTACTATCCTGGGTGCGATGCCTGTTTCCTGTGCAGGATTGCTGAGCTAAATTAAGCTGACAGATCACTCACGGCTTCATGTTGAAGAAGTCTTTGCCCGCTTCTGAGGTCGCTGTTAGGAGGCTCTTCTCCTTTTCCGCACCCTTGTTGTCGGGCCAGACGACAGCACCACCTGCAGGCGCAGCAGGGGACGTGGGGCTTGTGGGGCTGGTTGGTGTGGAGACGTTCTTACTGTGGCTCAGTTGTACCTGTTTTGGGTTGGAGACGGCCCCAGGCTGACAGACAAACACCATCACATGAGCGGGTGATACAGAGAAAAGAGACGCTTGTCAGAAAAGGTGGATTTTTGATCAGTGAACTGTAAGGAATAATTGAGCAGCAACTAGAAAAACTAAAACCTGGCATAAAATGCAACAGGTGTTTGAAGGAAGTGAGGACAGAAGTACTGTACATTACACACTGGAGCAGCTTTACCTCCTCTTCTAGTTTTTCTGCTGCACCAGCTCCCTCCTCAGCGCCTCGCTGTGACCGCAAGGCAGATGGATTTTTACGCCGTATGGACCCACGGGATGAATCTGTAATGCTCTGGATCTGTGAGAAAAACAAACAAACAAAAAACATCATCTGATTCCTATATTCCCACTGGAGTTCATTTTTTTCTATCTGCAAATCAGTGTAAACATGTACAGACACAGATACCTCATCATGAAGCAGTTCCTTTCCTCAGAGCGGATATTTAATGCCCATAGTGATAATGAAACTGTGCTTTGGCTGTCAACGTAGCTAAAATTAAATTTGTTTTTCCGGTTACAGATAGTATGAAGGTTCCTGGCTTACCTCTCTCTCCATTTCATTCTTGGTCAGATGCATTTGTTTGAGGATCTGTGATCGCTGCTCCATTATCAGTGTCTTCTCATAGGTATAGGCTGAGATGTCACCGTCATGCTGTAAAGGAAAAACACACGTCACATAAAATCCATGTATTACTTTGGAATAACGGCTTGGCCTACGAAAAAAACAGGGGATCCTTCGAGAAACTGTTCTTTTAGGCCGCTCCTGGCAGGATTTGTTTGTGAGCTCAGAATATGTGCCAGACAAATCTCTCACCATCTCAACCACTTCCACTACGGCGTCAATGCGCAGGTGATAGAGGAAGGTGATGAGGTCTTTCTTCATCTGGATGCTGTTGTCATCCATCTGAGCTACAGTGAAAATACGCATCTTGCACTTCCTCCACACCTATAGCAAGAAAAAAACCCGATAACGACGTAACCAATGTGCCTCGAAGACAGTGTTTTTTTTTTCCAAACACACTACACTGTATCACACTTAACTCGTGCTCATTTAAGTGAAAAGAATCCACAGTTTCTTGTTCCTCACCTTATGCTGGCGCAAGAGGAAAGGCAGAAGCATTAGCATGCCTCCATCGTGGACAACCCACCACACGTCAATGTGGCCTTCAGTGAAACGCTCTCCATTGGATGGATAGCTGGAAATATTCTTAGGAACCAACAAGGCTATACTGGCTATAGTTGTCTCTCTAACCACCTCTACAGAGGAACAGGAGAAAAGTAACCCGATGGGGGGCAGAGCAAAGGATTACCTATCTTTTTTACCAAACTTTTTCAATGCCCCTGATTTGGTATTTGGTATAATATTTGATGCTGATGTTTATTAACAACTAAGAGAGCTTCTATTTCACTTGATAACTTACCAATGAAGTTCCTAAATTCCTGGTGGCACTCAGGCTGTTTCCAGTTACGGGGCCAGCTGACCATCACCGTGTTGTGCTTCAGACCTCCAAGTCCTCCAACCTGAATCAAGTGGGATGTTCCATCTCTGAGGTTGGAGGAGATGACGACCTGAGTGAAGCCCTTTACTTTCTCTGTCTCCATCAACTTACGCAACGACTGCAGGGACACAGATAGAGGGTAGGCGCAGCTGTTAGAGAAAGTGGCGATTCTTCTGTGCATGCGTCAGAAGTTTAAGTGTGTGTTAAAGAGTAACAGACCTGATCTGCCTTATGAGCTTCAGTGTAATTGTCAAGGAAGGTTCCTTGAACACAGGTGCCAACAATAGTCAGACCCTTCCCAGCTTTTAGCTGATTGGTCAGAGATAGAAGACGAGGCTGCTCGATGTTTTGCTCAGCGTCCATACTCACTAGGACCAGGATCTGAGGCCTAATAACAAACAAAATCAGTCAGTGATAATCACAGGCAAAAGCCAACCAGCTCTATTAAAGATAGACTGAGCTGACCTCCAGTTCTTTGTGTGTGGTGGTCCCTCCTCCAGCCTCATCAGAGCAAAGCGAGCAGCGCTGAGCGAGATCCCACGTATCCCATCACCCCACTCCTTCTCAGCTCTGTCTCAAAGCACATTAAATTATTAGCTCTGGTCATATCTACAGCATCCAGATTCATAAAAAATAGACTACTCTGTGACTTTTATCAAAGAATCCTTTCTCAAATGATCATTGATCAAATTATTATTTCTTACCCACAGAACTCAATGTATTTGTAGATGCAGGTGGCGATGCCCATAGCCACAATTGCATAATACCAGGAACACATGAACATGAGTGATAAGCACAAGCTCATACCCAGGAAAGACAGAGCCCTGCAGGGGACAGGACGTCATGTTTAGTCAAACCCAGAGTTCTGTCAGCTTCACACAACTGGCTGATTAATGGAAACAAGAAATGTTTAAGCTCATCGTGGAAGACAAACACACAAACTTCAGGTCTTTTTATGGAGATTCTCACAGGGGTGGTTTCTTTACATCAAATCCAGAATCTGTCTTTAAGCAGAGCTTAAACCCTCGCACCATATGTGATGAATATCTATGATATCTTTGGGATAGTTAAAGGATTTTATGCATGTTTGAATCACATCTACTGCAAGTATAAACACACGCAATATCAATATGCAAAGAAAAGCAGCAATGTGTCAGCAACAGCACCGAGGAAAAAGACTGCAAACTTAAATATGACTGCAAATGATCCAGTATTTAAAATACATTGTAAAAAAGGATGTGCAAAGTTTTAAATAATAATATATTTTGATATAAATACATAAATTTATATTTGCTACACACAAAGAACACCAACATGCATTTTGGTGTGGAAACTCAAAGTACATGTCAAAGTAAATGTAAATTTCAGATTATAAAACAAATGCAAGAGTTTTTGGAAAGCTTTCATACTCTGACCCACAAACTCACCAGTGGTAGAACTTAAATCTGGGTCTCCAGTTTGGGGTCCTCAGCAACGTCTGCAGGGCGCAGGCGAGATTGACGAACATGTAGCACATCAAGAAGAACCTAAAGAAACAGATGAAGGGAAAGAGAGAAAACAGAAGTGTAAGAACAAAAACCACAAAAAAGGATCTTAGCTTTAGTTGTTGTGTTTATCGGTGAGCAATACATGGAGAGGATTGGTGCGACTGAATCCAGAGAGGCAATGATGATGCCAATCTCACAGATGCTAGCTGTGAGTAGAAGTGCCCACGTGGGTTCCCCGTTGGCTTTACCGTGCCCAAAGATCTGCAACAACACAAGTGACATACAAATAAATAATGTCATATTTACCAATTAATAATAGTTGTGTCTTCAGTTTTAGTTTAGTTTCTTTTAGTTTAAGTCTTAGTTTTAGTTGTTATAAATTATTGTTGTATGGAGGATATGTTTCGGTTTCAATAAATACGCCTAGTTGTCAGTTTTCACAAGTTCACAAAACAGTGTCAGTTAGTTTTCATTTTTTTTATTTTAGTTAACTAAAATGTTTTGTTTTGTTTAGTTTTAGTCAACTATAACAGCCTAGAGTGGGGACAAGAATATCTTCAAGTCCCCACAACATTTCTGGCTCAGCTGGAAGCTCTGAGAGGTCTGTATTTAAGACAGAGATAGATTTGTGTACTCACTCTAAGGAAGGGGATAATGCCATCCCTTGAGATGGCCTGGAGGAGACGGGGAGCTCCTGTCAGACTCTGAAGTCCCGCTCCGCAGGTGGAGAAGAAGGAGCCAAATACAATAACCCACGGGGACGGCCATGCCAGCGTACCTATTACAAGGTTGCCACTGACCCCTTCGCCAAACCTGCAGGAACATGAAGATAGAGCTCCTGCGTTAACACAGTGAATGCAAATGTTCGACCGACCGGTGCTCAGTCAGGTACAAACAGTGAACAGCTGAGTTCTGCTAACAGATGACTGAGAGCATCGTTTTAGACTCAGCTGTGATTCAGTGTTTCTGATTTTTACTGAAAATAACTCCTCAGATAAACACAACTGCAAGCAGTCTGAAGCTGTGCTAAATGTTTAATTTTGTAAAGTGTAATGTACTCACTTATTGCTGCACATAGTGAAATGCATTATTATTAAACTGAAGCTACACATTTGTTAAAATTGTTAGCAACCTGTGCAGGTCTGTAATTCCCTACATTCTTCCTTTCTGACTTTTTATTGGGCCTGTCAAACATTTTGCTGTCACACATGTTCCCAGTTTACAATAATATTAAGGCACAAACCTCAAACTACAAACATTTTCTGAGTATAACGGTCCAAAATTAAACTTAATAGAAGTAGAATTACTTGTCTCTTAGGACGACTCCTTCTATACAAGCACCAAACAGCACCACACAGGACATGTCTGGGTAAAAAAAAGCTGATAAGGACCACACGACCGAAAAGGTAGAAAAGGTAACAATAACTTGTGAAAAGTTATATTAATGTTTATTTTTAACCGGCCTTGGTTCACTGAAGGATACACACAGTTGACGTGGTGCTAATGGCTGCGATGGTGCCGATAGGGATTGACTTCTGAGCGTCACGCAGATCTCCGGAGCGGTTGGAGCCAGCCATGATACCTTTGAGCAGAAGGTTAAATAATCGGGAGAGTTGTGACTTGATAATATTATAATAATCAGACTCAGGTTTTCAGAGGATATAAATGATATATGTACATAAAACAGAGTATGAGAAGGGTAATTACTAACTTCCACCTTTATGGAATACTAAGCACTTTACTGACTTCAGTCATGTTAAAGGTGCTGTTTTCTTTGGCCACTGGAGGGCAGCAAAAACAAACTGTGAACTCGAGACTGACAGGTCACTAAAAAACAACAACAAACTGGCACAGAGAACTTGTAAGCAAATATTTTCCCATTTATACATCCGGCGAGCATAAAAAAAAACATTAACATTTATTTGCAACCACCATCTCTCGCACCTGAAAACAAAGTAAACTGTCTAAGTAGAAACTGCTGTCTGCTAAGCAGGAAAGCGATTAAAGTGGTTAGACAAAGCCAAAACACTTTCTAACATTTCCGAGCAGGCATTAAGAGAACTGCAGGGTCTGGTGCATATTACATGCAGTTATTTGACCCAAGTTAGAGGAGTTTTCCAGACACCTTTGATAAAAAAAACACACACACAAACAAACAAAACAACAAACAAAAAACAAAGCATAATGGACCTCTTTAGCGTGCCTTCCTGGGACTAACCTGTGACAGATGGGAAATAAATTCCCACCAGCAGAGTGAAGAAGCTGGTGATATCTGCTAGAACGTAGCGGTTCGAGCTCGTTGTGGGACTGTCTGGATCCACGTCAGATACAAGTCCACGCTTTTCTAGAATCATCCCTTTCTCCAGATAGTTACCAAACAGGTTCTCTGAGAGAAAGAGAGACCAAGTTTAGGAATTTAATCTTTAATACATACTGAACTGTGGTTGGCCAAGAACCCAACAGAAGGTGGTTTACACTGAAAAATGTACCTGCCAGGATGCCACTAGTGACCCCTGGAATACCTTGTATCTCTGTAACATTGTTATTGTTGAAGTATTCGTCACAAGTGGCATTGAGGTACTCCGAATCACAAAAGCTCCTCCACAGTTTGGTGGTGACAGTCTCGTTGTCTATCTCAATGACCTTTGCGCAGACATCATATCCTTTAGAAAGAAGAGTTCGATTTCCCAGCAGACAGACGCTGCAAAGACAGCCAGCACAGGGCATACCTGTCACGTAGGAAAATTCGACATCGTTATGGATTTGTACCAGTGAATAAAGAGTCACTTACGGAAACACAGGGGGGTCAATGGCAGTCTTGATGACTCCAGCATAGACAGACAGAATAGAAAGTATGACACAGGCCAGGAAGACCAGTGCCAACTTATTGACATATTTGACCCCCACAAACACCACCAGTGCCATCAAGCTCAGCACAATAGTGCCGTACACTCGCATGTTGTTGAGCAATGCTGCTTCTGCCTCGGGGCCCTCCAGGCCCTCAATCTTAAAGATGGCTGCCTGGGGAACAATATAAATCTGAAAGAGACAAATTAGTGGAGGAAGACAGGGTTAGAGTGGGTGAGAGGAATAAGATAAAGTTTGTGGAAGTATTGTAGAGAATCTACATATAAATATGTTTATGCAGCTTATTTTTTTGTTAATAAAAAAAAAACAACGTCATGTGATATATAAAAAACACTTTTTATTATTTATCCTTTTAGTTCTAAAAAAGCAGAACATTATCATTATAATGTTATAAATACTTAATTAGGTACACCTGGTGACTGTGTATTAACACAAATATGTTATCAGCCAATCACATGACAGTAACTCAGTGCATTGAGACATGTAGGTATGGCCAAGATGGGCTGCTGAAGTTCAAACTAAGCATCAGAATGGGGACATATGGTGATTTAAGTGACTTTTGAACTGCTTCACAACAGGTGTCTCCTCTCCTCCTGTCGGCTAAGAACAGGAAACTGAAAACTTGGACAATACTGGAAAAACGCTGCTTGGTCTGATGAGTCTTGATTTATTCTGCAACATTGAGATCTTAGGGTCAGAATTGGGCAACATGAAAGCAACATGCAAACATCAATCCAACCTGCCCTGTATTAAAGTTCAGGCTGCTGCTGCTGCTGCTGCTGGCGGTGTTGTAATAGTGCAAGTATTTTTTGACACACTTTAGTAAATGAATGGACCGTGCCACATATTAAATGATGACAGTGTTTCCATTTTCTGATTGCTGTGTCCAGCAGGATCTCAGAAGACTTAAATCTCAAACTGTTTGGACTCTTTGCGATGTGGTGGAACGGATTTGGATCCTGGATGTGCAGCTAAGAAATCAGCAGCAACTGTGCGATGCTGTGATATCAATATGGACCTGAATCTCAAAGAAATGTTCACAGCATCTTGTTAAATCTTTGCCATGAGGCTAGTCGGTGTTTATAGGTTTATGTTTTTTTTTCCTGAGAAATCACATCATCTGTCAGTTTGGCAAAAAGTCAGTCAGCTGCTATGCAGAAACAGGAAAATGTCACCAAATCTCCTCAATTGGATTATTTTTTCAATAATGCATTTTACCTCGCCAAAGCACATTTGTATCATTTCCATAATAATGGAAATAAAGAAAAGAAAACACACTAAAGCAATGAGAATAAAATAAATTAACACATTAAAAAAAAAGTTCACTGTGTTAAAAATTACTGTACTGTGTGAATGTGAGTTTTTAAGTTTAAAGTGGGAGAGTAACCTTGCTTTTTTCCCCCCTGTCCCCTTCTTTCCTGATATCCTTTCATTATCATTTATTGGAACATGTTGTGCGCTAATGATTCCTGTTTTACAGCCAATGTTTGAAGACAATTTAGCCGGAAGATCACAGGTGTAAACAACCAAATTAACAACATGTGGGGTACAGATAGAGTTCAGTGGGTTGAGCGGGCGGCTCATATGCTGAAACGCTTCTGCAGGGGCCCAGATTTGATTTCCCACTGAACAATTTCCTGGATGTCATTTCCTCTGTTCTCTTTCCTGCTTTACCTGTCTGCTCTCATGTCCTGTCATAAAAATAATAAAGGCCAAAATACGTCTATAAAAAATAATAATAATGGATCCCTTTCACTTAACTAACACATTAACTACAAGACCGAACCAGTAACAGGACCCCAAAACTAACATAACTGGAATTCAGCCTTTATTATCTCCAGCTGCGCTTTTCCTGTTATTATATTGCAGGCATATAAGAAAAACATGAAAAGCAATATAAACCTGTCATTTAAAAATTCAATCGACTTACCAGCAGAATTTCAATACAGCCGAGAATGTACATTGCACCCGCAAAAGTGGTGCCCAAGTAGAAGCAGATCCCGACAGCACCGCCAAACTCGGGCCCCAGAGAGCGAGAGATCATGTAATACGAGCCTCCAGCTGTGAGTCGCAAACACACACAGGGCTCAGCGCACCGCTCTGTTGCACACAAACATACTAATGCATGCCCTCCGATATCCACTCACCTGGTACGACTCCATTTGTCGCAATGGCACTCATGGAGATGGCTGTGAGCATGGTCTGAAAACAGCAGCAGACAACAGGGGGGGGATTACAGGACTCTGAAAGGCAGCAGGTGGGCAAGTCAAATTAAGGAAGGCTGACAGGGAGGCGCTGATGAAATGAGGGGATGGTAGAGAAAACATCCAGCAGCACAAAAGTCTGACTCATCTGGTCATGTCGAACCATTCCTCACAGGAATGACTGGTTAGGCATATGCTGTCACTTCAGCTACAGTCTGTTACAGCAGAGCACGGTAGTTAGATACACTTTTACGGTACTTGTCTGTAGTTTAACTCTTTAATATTTGAGTTTAACAGCATACTACTACAGCAACTAGTAGTCCGAGATTATACTTATAAAGCCCAGACATGATCTATTAGTGACGTCAGTGTGGGTGAAATCAAATGAAATCCAGACATGTCCTTTTAACGCCCCTGAAACTTCCAACAAAGTGCTGGCAAAAATCAGACAAGCCATCTATTTAGGTTTGTTAACCTTATTTTTAGACACAAACTAATTATAGTAAGATTCCAATGGTCAGTGTATTTTCTTACTTAAAAAACTTGTTTCTGTTTTTTTTATCTAATTTTTTGAAAAACATTTCATGTAATACATTTTAAGCCCCCCTTTGTTGATTAAGCCCACATACAGGGAGAAATATGGTGCTGAAAGCCTGTTAGTGGGTTTACTGGCAGAATGCCGTTTATCAGGATTTACTATGTCACCTTCAGCAGCTGCACAATGGAAATCACATTCACACAGCCTGTTTTACACTGATCAGAAACAATATTAAAGCCAACTGCCTAATATTTTGCTAGCTCCCCCCTGGACATAGACATGGCATCTGCTTGGTCTGCACAAGTAGCAGAATCTCCGCCTGAAAGACCAGAATCTGCAGTTCCAGTATTGGCCACTTGAGGCTGGGTCCCAGTCGGTTCTCACAGACTTACATATTAAAAAATGTTTAAAACTTTGTTTTAAACATTTAAACATTGTTTTGGGCCTCCAAGCATTGTTTCCCTCTTTATAATGACTGAATTATTTTTTTTTAAATATCTGACTAGTGTGATTTTTCAGCTGTAGCCATCAACTTTTGTGGTGTTAGTGCCTTCTGGAGCTTTTTGAGTGGAACTATTTTATGGCTAATATTGCTTTCTCTGTGGTACAGACACTGCACTAAACTTTTGGTGAGTTGAATTCTGCTATTTGTAGTTTGTTACTGTTACTAATTAGCTTGGCTCCAAACAAAAAGTAGTGATAACTGTTGGTGGTGGTCAGAGGGCCCGGTGGCGCCAGTGTCTGGCAGCATCGCCTCTGTCAGTGCGCCCCAGGGCGGCTGTGGCTACACTGTAGCTTGCCATCACCAGAGTGTGAATGTGTGTGTGAATGGGTGGATGATTGTGTATAGTGTAAAGCGCTTTGGGGTCCTTAGGACCAAGTAAAGCGCTATACAAATACAGACCAATACAGACCATAACAACCGGCGGTGGCTGCATTCATCTTTTCTATACAATCTATAGGTCTGCCACAATGTTTAGGTAGGTTGTATGTGACAAATATCCACATGAATAGTTCCCAACAGTTGGATGCACAGTAAGGAGGTATTCGGTATTTTCCTGTCATTGATGTTAGAGTTGTGATATCTCGGTGATCAGTTATAAATGCTTGCAAAACCACTCTTTTTCCAGATTGATATGCTGAGTGCCTTTAGTTGACTGATTAATCTTGAACGCTGAACAGCCAGTAGTCAGATCGGCGAGGCTCAGGGCGCCCCCACAGTAGGAAATCCTGCAGTTTTACTCACTGTAGAACAACACATGAAGACGATTATAAACGAGCCAAAGACGCCTCCAATCCCAACCATCCATGTCATCCGCAGGAAGAGGATTACCCCAAAAATATTCTGGATACACGGCAAGTACACTCCCATTAGAGTGCCCAGCTGAGGTGCCTGGAAAATACACAAAACAAAATAACAAATTAAAAACTTTATGATACAAAGTGCACTAACTCCTTTTTTTCTGGCTAATAAGTCAGTTATTACTTTGTTGTTCAGTCATTCTGTTATTGCATTTATTGTAAGAAAAACAGCTTTTGAAAAAAGTAACACTCCATAATTCATCCCACACCTGTAATTATATCTACCTACAAATATTTGAACTTACAGTACAATAGAGGGCAACAAGTCAGGTTTAAACAGGAAACAAATAATTATAATGTAAGTAAATTTAAGTATTGCATAAGTGATTTTAAGAAAAACAAACAATGTTTCCCTGACTTATATTGTAAGTACAGTGTACGTTTTGGCCCATATTATCAGGTTGCTTCCCTTAGGAAGAGAAGACACTCCTTTCCTGTATACTTCTTTTGAAAGTTAGGTTTAAATGGTGATTGTGAAATAAATAAATATGAACGTAGACTTCGCTACATCATTGTAATGTCACATAGACCTGCAAAGTTTGATGGCATTTATTTTTCCTTGTAAGGAGAACAGTCCTTATCAAATTTATGCAAGTACAATAAAAGGACAATCGACTAACAACTGCAGCATAATGAATATTAGATAAAGATGTAAAAAGGCAAGGTTAATCGACTCCGTAATATGGTTCTAAAAAGTGCAGCATTTTTAAAAGATGAGGAAATATTGTTTGTGTCTTTGCAAAATTGCTATGAAATTACACACTAACTAAAATGATTTATGCAGTCCCTAAATTTACTTACACCATAATTGTTTCTTTGTTTCTTGTAAAAACCTGACTTGTTACACCTTTTTCTAGTGTGCCTACCTTTAAACATTAGTAGGTAAACATAAATGTACTACATTATAATTTAATGTAGTAAATTTCATCTCTGGTGTTAAAAACTGTCCTTGATGCTTTCTTTTTCAATCTTCCACAAAATGATGATAAAGGTTTTGATGCAATTTAAAGCTTATTTCCTGTGTTCAAACTGCAACAAAACAATACCGTTCTTTTATGAGGTGTTGAGTGACGCAACACTTGAAGCAGATTTGGAATAAATTTAAGAAAGTAGAAAAATATTGACTCTATTGTGAACTTTTACTGATAATTTAAATTAATAAATTATAGTCACTTGTATTTAAACATTACTATTGTAATAAAAATGGTTAAACTATGAGAACTCCCAATTTCATTTACCATGTGATTCCTCCAGCCTGTATTTAATTCTCTAAACGTTTTTATTTTTAAATTTTTTACGTTTTTAAATTTTTAAATTTGGACAACCTGAAAAAACAGGTGTGGTCATAATAAAAAATATCCTTTATTATGTCCTATATTATAGGATTTGGATTTTTTAATATAAAATTATTAGATACATTTGATTTGACATATATTAATTATTTTCAAATTACATGTAGGGAGTTTGACATTATAGGTATAAATAGTAAAGAATTCCCTGTTTTATGATATTTTCTAATCATATTATATGATAGTCTAAGGAGCTTGGAAAGAAAAGTGTCTGGACTTCTTTGAGGTGCTTGAAGATGTTTCACCTCTTATCCAAGAAGCTTCTTCAGTTCTAAGGTCAAATGGTGGAGAGTCCCAGATTTAAACCCAGTGGGAGTTTCCCCCCAAGGGACAAAGGACCCCCTGATGATCCTCTACCTAATCACATGAGCCAAGGTGTGAAAGCGGGTGTGGGTCACAATCAGCCAGGGTTTCGGGTGAGCTCATTGTGAAACTCCTCTTTCAAACCATCTGTCCTCTCTGTCCGAAATGTGAACGTTGGCATCCTCAAAAGAGTGATGCCAAGAGGATGCCAACGTTCACATTTTGGACAGAGAGGACAGATGGTTTGAAAGAGGAGTGAAAGAAGCCATTTACGTCCACTGTGAGCGACCATCTTTGAACAGAGGCGGTGGTTTACGACACCAACTGTCTGCCATCTATAATCCAGTTTTGAGATCCCTTCCCAGACGCCTTAACGCCCACTCACATCCTGGGCCATCTGACCTCAGGAAATCACATGATAGGGTGGGGCCACACCCGCTTTCACACCTTGGCTCACCTTGGCTTCTTGGATAAGAGGTGAAACGTCTACAAGCACCTCAAAGAAGTCCAGACACTTTTCTTTCCAAGCTCCTTAGACTATCATATAATATGATTAGAAAATATCATAAAACAGGGAATTCTTTACTATTTATACCTATAATGACGTGATAGTATGACAGATATAATAGTATTTTGACATTTTTACACCTGTTTTTGTTGCTGCAGGGTGAGGTTAAATGGGTCACATATATAACATACTGTACCTTGACAGGTTTTTTAGATGGACGTGACCCCTCCTCATTATTCTCAGCCTCTTCGTGCTCTTTGCTGCCCGTTGGCAGGTTGGAATAGTTGGCCAGAGTGCTGAGCAGAGAGGAAACCATGGGACTGGTATCCATCTCTTCCTGCAGTGCAGTACAAATATAGGCAAAGTTAAACTTAAAAGCATATACAGTCACATTTCTGACCTTAATAATAACAATTAAGGACAGCAACCTATATTACAGGGCAGTGAAGAGTGCGCCCACCTCAAACAGAGCCATGTTATTGCCATCATACTGCTGGCTCTTATCCATGTTAGTGGCTGCACTGCTGTTGATGAAAGGACTGCTCTCTTTAGGGTTCCCATCTCCTAAAACACAGAAAAGCCAACCGGCACAGTCAAAGTCGAATCTTAAGTCGTGTTAATAGCACCACTGTGGGTTTTGACGTGGTGACATTTTGAACTGAGGCCTCGGGTTAAAGCGCCAGATCCTCATTTATAAAAAAGCTTAGTTACTCTCAAGAGCATTCCCTGATGGTGTGCTTTGCTTAATTCATAAAAGATGCTACACATAAAAATCCTCGATTAGTCAAACCGTATGTTGTAACTTATACACCTGTGACCAATAAATGTCAGATTAGTTTAAGCTGACACCACCTGCTTTGTGTTTTCTCCTTATTAATGGCAGCACAAACGTGACCACCTGCATTGATGCTAAGTAGCTAAGAGAGAAGGGCACAGGAAAGATAAAGAGAAAGGCTGGCAACTTCGAGAGAGGTGGGAGGGATTTTTTTTAAACAGGACCAAAGAGGCTTGAGACAGTGAAGAGAAAAAGAAAGCTAAAAGACTGAAAAGAAATGTGCAATCACAGCAAAATATCCAAATCTCAGCCAAATCTCCAAAAAATACAGATTCACAGCAGCAGATTAAATCCCAGTTTGGCAAGGACTTATTTATTCATATGTTTTCGGTTTCAATGTTTTAATGTGCAGCCAATGTTCTGCCAAACCACTAGGCAGAGTTGTACATGCAAGCCACATCGCCAAAAAAAGCTTTGGTCTTAAATGTTTTATTTGGATTTCCCACACTGCCATTGAGTTGTCACTTTCAGGGCTGTAAAACAAACATTGTGAGGCTCAGAAATATATGCAAGAATAAATTAAAAGATTCAATATTTAGGTTTTATATCTGGATTTATTTAGTTTGAATCTGAATCACATTACTATAATTTTTGTTTTTACTTCGGTGCAGAATGTGAGCTTTATGTGGACCAACCTAAGCGTTGTAGAACATGCATTTTATATTTCATAATAATAATAACAATAATAATAATAATAATAATGTGATTCTTCTTTTGGATCTCAGGAAAACTGAGTTTTACCAATGAAGTAGACTTTAGCCAGGAATAGTAATGGATCAAAAGAGCAAAAGCAAACAAAGTCCATCTCTGAAATCTCACTTTGTATTAAACCAGTTTTCCATGTCTTCCCGTAATATAAGAACAGACATGGTTACTTTTTTTTTAATAATTTAAAATAATTCCTTCAATCCTTTCTTTAATTCAGAACACATTGAATGTGGGAAGTACTTTAATTGAATCATCAAATTATAATAATGATCATGCAAAGTTCCCTTCAGGCTTGGGTGCATATGTACCCCAAACAGCAATATAATTTATAAATAGCAGGGAAATTACTTACAACACGTAAAGGTTTTTCTTAATGTTATAAAAATAATTTTAAAACTCAATTTTAAATTCCCAAGCTTGAAAATTTGCAAGCAAACTGTACCAACATACCACTTCCTGAAAAGAAATTATTAAATTCTTTAAATGCGAATAAAAGAAGAAGAGATAATAAAAAAGGAAGATAATGCAGTACACCTGCTCAACTGCTTGTTAATGCAAATATTTAATCAACACATCTGATGGCAGCAACTCGGTTCACTTAGGCATGCAGACGCAGCCAAGATGACCTACTGAAGTTCAAACTGGGCATCAGAAGGGTGAAGAGTGATTTTAGTGGGCTTGAGCTGTTTTGAGCTGATAGGAAGGCAACGAGTAACTTTAATAACACTAACAACATCTAAGCATGAAACAGATCAAAACTCAGGCTACATTGTGTATTGGTTCACTAATTTGGAAAACAGAAGAACGGAAAAACATTATCTGGCTAAGTGAGTCTTGATATCTGCTCCAATACTTGAAATGACAGGACCAGGAAAGAATGCTGGTAGCACAGTTACAACAACCTACCTGAGTATTGTTGCTGACCGTGCCCATTTCTTTATGACCACAGTCTTCTGATGACTCTTTTCAACAGGATATTACACCATGTCACAAAGCTCAAATCATCTGAAACACGACAGAGAGTTCACTGGACTCAAACAGCCCCACAGTCACCAAATCTTAATCTAACAGAGCACCTTTTGGATGTGGTGAAGGAGGAGATTTGCATGATGGATGTGCAGCTGAGAAATCTGCTGCACATCACTGATGCTAGTTAGCTAAGAGATTTTAGTCTCTGTTTTAATATGGATCAAAATCTTAGAGGCATGTTTCCAGCTTCCAGAATTAAATCAGTTCTTGAGGCAAAAGGAGTTCCAACCTAGTGTTTACAGCGTTTACATAATGAAGTGGCTGGCACACACACGCACACACACGCACACACACGCACACACACACACACACACACACACACACACACACACACACACACCTCTAATATCTCCTTTTGTCCACTGAGCTCTTTGTTGGAGTCCTTGGCCTGTTTGTTTTCCACTGAGTCACAGATTTTGATGATTCGTGTCTGATCCTTAGAGTGGCTATGCTGCCGGTCATGCAGCTTCAAGGCCAGTTAATATTGTGTCATTTTGTAGCAGCGGAGATTGGCTGAGCCTGCTTTTGCCCCACGAGTCCCAGGAGAGACATTCTTCGGATGATAGCAGAGGAACACTGACAAGTCACTTCATTACACAAGCCCGAGCACGCTAAAAAGTCCTATCATTATGGGTCTTTTTTGTTATTTCTAACTCCAGCGGTTATGTTAGCATTCTGAAACAATATTAATAATGAGATGACAAACACATCTTCCGTTCAACATGTGCACGTTGTATTTTCCACAGAAGGTTAGAAGAACACATCAACTAAAATGCCTGCAGCACGAGTGCCCTGTTAATCCCATGAGACCTCTCTACAGATGGACAGGGTTAGAGTGTACAGTGATATCGAAGTCAGTACGATGCATGTTTGTGCAAGTAGAAATGTAATGCATGAATGCATTCCAGCTGATATTAGCATTAATTTTTTATTCACAGCAGGTTAGATTTAGAAATGAATCATGATTTGGGGCAACTGTTTCCCATGACAGAAAATCCTTATTGGAACTTGCATTTAGTCATTTTTATAAAGTTGGACATAATTAAAAAAAAACTCCCAATGCAGTGGAGACTTTATCTTATGGAGTATGATGAGTGGGCAGGAAAACATTTGCATATTTGCCTTCAAAAACTCTTGCAAATAACTGCTTTGTCTATGAATGGTGCTGAGTAAGTGGTGTGCAGTATTTTTGTCTGTTGCTGTTTTTAACAGCCTTTTCAGTGGAAAGAACTTCCTGTGCCTGGAACCAGCGCTGAGCTCTGAGAATGAACCACAGAATTAAAATTGGAGGCTGTAAAAACCAAAACAAAGAGGCTATAAATTTTGGTAACACTAAGAGGAACTTCAGTGTTGGCTGTTAATTCCTTTGTGTCTACCTATATTTGTGATTAATTTAACAATGAGTAATAGTCATCAAAAACACTATGAAAAAAACAAACTAAAAGCCCTTAAGCACGGGACTTTTAACATCTGTTATTTCATTACCGTATAATCATGGCTATAAGCCTCTGAAGGTACAGTCAGATCTTTTACAAAACCTCCCCTTGATAGTCACAAAGAAGGACATAAGTGACCTTTGGAACAAAGTTAAATTTCCAAGCTACATGTCAGAAACAGCAAGGGCACAAGGGATGGATGCCCTGACCATGGGATGAACATCCTTTACTGCATTTTTGGGCTATTAAATTTTCTTGTTTTCTTTTCATTTTGATACTCTGCTTTTTGTCTTTGCTTTTCTTTTCCAAAACTATTTTCATATATATACAGCTTAACTTCTTCCACCGTTGTAGTGCGTGACAAATCCAAAAGTCAACTATAATACATTTGCAAGCTGCAGAAATTAAACTTTTGATATTCCTGTCCTCAGATTAGTCACATTTCCCTCCAAATCCTTCCCCTGTCGTCGACCAACTGTGTCATGGATGGCTGCTAAAAAACTGATCTATAGCATGTTTTTCTGTCACAAAGTTTCTTTATTTTTGCACATGCTGCAGCTTTTTCTTTTAAGTTCTGCAAGCACTGTTATTTTACGAGAGCTGTTGAAATGCTCACAGAATAGACCATATCACAAAGGTTAAGCAGAGGACAGGTTTCTGTAGCTTTTCAAACATCTCGATTGCTTTTCTTATGGAGCACTATTGGCTGTTTTGATGATCCCTTAATTTTCTTTCTGATACCATTCTGATGAAATTTTTAGCTACTTTGGTTAATTTAAATATTTGGAAACTAAGTCCAGGTGTGCTTGCCTTTTGTGCAATTTAGAAAATGTCAGCATGCTATCATGCTACACTAAGATGCTAACTTCAGCTCTTTAGCAAGCTAACTAGCTGCAATGGTGATTTAGCGCAGAGTACTCACTCAGAGCTGTTCAGATGGTTCAGATTTGTTGAGCAACAGAAAGTTGCTTAATACTTCAAGGTATGCCTCTTGTGCCCGAGGGTGCACATACTAGGGGATTACTATCTGTCTGCTCAGTAATCCTGCAAAGGTAGGACACTGTTCTTTAACTCTTTTGAAAAATCCTCCTACCCAAAGGACAAAGCTCCACTTTCCATATGAGGACTCAGTTGTGTAAAACCCTCTGTAGACCCTCTGAAGCAGAACTCAGACGTAATTTCACTAAATGTTTCAGACATACATTCACTGTCATTTGGTCAATGACATGTAATGCTAATACTTCAGTAATTGCAAACACTCCCTAATGGGTGATAGATACAATCAGTTGCAACGTTTATTCTGATAGACCAGTACTCGGTGTCTCAGTGATGGTGTGGGCTCTGTAGAAAAGCAGCTAACCCTAGCTTTTAACAAATGGTGGTAACTGACACAAATTTCTGACTCAGTAGTAGAGCTGTTACAATTAATTTTCTTTTGATGGATTAGCTGCTTCCTAATCCATTAACAGCCATGTTTAACACCTGAGATGTTCTGGGAATTGCCGAAATAGGAGAGCTCAGGGCCTCTTATGTTATGACTGGCTTAGGAACTTCCAAATGGATAGAAAGATTAAGCCTCTACTACATTGGAGGTTGACCTATAGTGTAACAGGCGTTCTTCACTGAGAGATGATCACATTATTTCATTTTCATCACAGTACCCCTTTTATCAAATATCCCTTGGAATATATCATTCATTTTCAGATTTTACTCGTGGTTCACAAAGCCTTTAATGGTACTGCAACTGCTTGCACAAAGTGTGAGCCTCACTAATCCTAAATGTCAATGCACATCAGTTTTATTGGTGGACAATTGAGTGGCTGTAGCTCAGGAGGAGAGCAGGTCCTCTGCTAAGCGGAAAGTTGATGGTTCCATCCTTGGTTGTTCCAGTCTGCATGCCAATTGTCATTGAGCAAGGTACTAACACCAAGTATTGCTCTTCAGTTCATCCACTGGAATGTGAATGTTGGCTAGAAATCCCATAAGCATAAAAAAAGCATATTGTATAGGGTGCTCAGGTAGAGCAGGAGCAGGCTGTTAGGTACCCGGAGGCGCGTGGACAGCGGTTAGGTCAAAACCGCCAGTCCGTTTACAATCATTCAGTCTGGTAGAAATTAGCTTCAGTTCTTTAATGTTTCATTGCACGTTGTATTTCAGTGATACACGGCACAGGACAAATTTGCAGATTGCAGTTCACGAAGTCGTGATTCAGACGAATCAGTTGTTTTCAGAAGCGACCTCAGTCAGTCAGTCTGACAACTGAGTAATCCTTTTGGTCTCGCTCTGTCTGAAGATTTTTGTTTGAGCTTGAAAATGGTTACAAGTTAAAGCTTGACACTAGGGCAGGGCAATATGGCCAAAAATATTTATCACGATATATATTTGAAAATTTGCGATAACGATATAACTGCCGATATAATTAATGCGAGACAAAATACTTTACAACTCCACAAGTTTATTAGTGCAAAAAAACCCCATCAATGTATTTTCAGTTAAACAAGAAGCTGTTTTTTATGTGCATTAAAGCTATATAAAAATTTAACAGTGCAAATGCAAATTCCTGGCTGACAGTTCAACCAAAAGGCATTTCCAGTTGAAATTGGCCGACATATCCTCAGCATAACCATGTAAAATATCCACAAAACTTAAAAAGAGGTTATACACACACAATACGGTAATATTATGTTGAAGCACAGTACGTATTACGGTCGCCGTAATGCTCCGACAATCCATCAAGTGTTGTGGCTTGGTAGCTTACCGAAGTTGTACTAAAACTTATTTGACAGATTTTTGAGCGCCGTGTATCATGTAAAATCAGTTCGGTAATAACGACGGCCCGCTTGCACGCTCTTGTTGTGCCTTGGTGTGTATCTGACGGACGAAAGCCAAACCAGTTCCACACCACTTTAGTTGCGCCATTTTGTACAAACCAATTCTGGTTCATCTGTTTCATTCAACGATCCGCTTTCGTCCTTCTAATTCTCCGTCGCCGCCATGCTTTTTCCGCCATGTGCGTATGAAAACAAAGGCACTGCGCATGCGCGTTTTACCCATATTCTATCGCGATATTTCAGTCTCATGCAGCGATGACAGTCAAGACAACTCTTTATGGAAGTTTGGGAATGTTCACAATAACCTTGATATTAAACAGTGATTTAGGAGTCGTGCACTCTGAGATCTCAGATGTTGACTATTCTAAAACTTTAAACTATGCAAAAGAAATGGGTGCAGCTGGTAAATGTCTATAGTTTATGAATGCAAATTAACAAGTAGAATGAGCTTGTGCTTTGCCACACTGAGGGAAAGTATCCTTTCAGAGCACAGAGGGTCACAGAGAGTCGTTATTACGTTAACTGGAGAGGTATGAAAGATTTCCTCTGTCCTTATTACAGGGTTGAAGAATCCCGCTAATGACATTCTGGTTGACTAGAAGGTTGTGAAAGAGGTAAGAGGTGTTGTCCAGGATGTCAAGTGATTTGTTCAACATCTTTTGCTCAGTAACTAACTGTAGGGGCTTCAGGTTAGTCCCTAGCAGCGAGCCAGACTTCAAAATCAGCTTGTTAAGCTTCCATAGCTACAAAGAAACTTGCACCAGCAGTCTAACAACAGGTGTGAACATTTTACTGTATACATTAAATGATCTAAGCTTCATCGGGAAGTAAAGTATGCTCTGTCTTTTCCTGTAGAGAGGCTCAGTGTTACACTTGTGGTGAACAGCCAGGTATCTGGTGCTCTGCACCTCTACTGGCCCACTGGTTCCCTGTACTTTATCTTCTTCTCACCACTGATACACCAAAAAACTGTAGCATCACCTGAGATTTTAAATCAAAGTTATACTGGATGTCGCCACTGTACAGGGTAAAGAGAAAAACATAATTACACAGCCTCCTGAGGGGCTCTGATCACTGCAGACGCGCTTCCATTCAGTTCAGATTAATGCAACCAATCTATAATCATTGAGGGCAAATGGAGTCAGAATGTTTTCTATAATCCTTCTGCCTACACTTGACACACATATGATTAACTGATAAGAAATAATCTGATCAGAAAGATGATGTTGTTGGAGAGGAAGATGCTTATATTTACAGAGCAGCAAGCAGAGCTGTGATGAAATTTGACCACAGTGTGCAGATGAAAGGCAGTGGGTGGTGCAGATTTGTACCCTTGATGTGACATGGTTATTAAAAAATGAACAGTTTATACCGGCTTTTAAAAGCTTAATAGGACACAGGCTCAAGGGGATTATCCAGCAGCTGCTGAAGGCCAAAGAGAAAAGCAGAAATTAACTTCTGCATGTGAGAGAACTGCACCAGTCAGCTGCACAGCAGCCTCACAATTACATCAGACACACACACATTCTATCGTTTTCACCTCGCATGCTATAACCAAGGACTTAAAGCTAATTCCATGAAGTTATTTGTGTCATTTAACTCTGTTCCCTCACCGAGAGCCTCTGTCACTGTGTTGCACATAGAATTAAATTAAATTATTTCTATTAAAAATTGATAATAGTTAAAGGTTAACCTTCCACTGTACTTTTATTTTAAACATCGGTGAACTACAATGTTTGTTAGTTTTAGCTCATAATGTGGTTTTCCCTTCTTCTCCTCTCTTCTCTTGAGTGGGCACCGATATGCCATTTCATATGTACTAAGTGAGACAAGATCATTCGCCGTCTTGCCTCAGTGCTTTTAATTTGTAGTACATTGTCTGGCACACACACATAACATTCCGCTTTATTTATTTTATTATTTCTTTATTAAAGACTGCTGCCAATTTACTCCAATATCCCATGGAAGTCAGTGAAATAAGATATTACAGGGATTATCAGGAGGATCTTCAGAGTGTGATTTAAACATGTGAAATGATAAAGTACATGAATTTGGCTTCTCAAAAGCAGCCAGGCATCAAAATGAATGCTTAATTTCCAATACAAGGCAAGTATGGCTCCAGTGTAGTCTGTGGGGCAGACAGCATTGGTTTCATTTCACCTCTTGACTTACATTTTGCCTGGTACAGGTTCTCATGCTTCACTGCATGTAATAACTGTGCATTTATACTTTGTTTGATAAAATATTGGCAAAACTGATAACTTTGCCTCACATCTAGAAGGCTTGAGTGCACTGGCTGGCTGGAGCCTTTCTGTGCAGCGATTGAATGCTCTCCCCATGGCTGTGTAGGATCCCTCATGGTACACTGGCTTCCTCCCACAGTTCAAAGACATGCATGTTAGGTTAACTGGCAATTCTAAAATTCCTGTAGGCGTGAATGTGACGCCTCGGTGAAAGCGAAAGTGTCGGCTCTGCAGATTGGAGACCTATCTAGGGTTTACACCACCTCTCACCACATGATCGTTGGGATAGGTTCCAGCAAATGGATGAGGCAAAACAATGGATGGATAAATGGATGGATGAATCACAAAAAGCTTGTTAAGCAGCATAGACACCAAAATAATCATCTGAGCCTATTGTAAGCTTGTATATGCAGCGAGTACTTGAACTCATAAAATCCCTCATGTGTTTACATTAAGCTCCATTGTTTGCTTGGCTTTAAATTCAGAAGCAAGAGTCCCAAGATGCATATATGTAAATACACAAACTTCTATCAACTTGTCAACAGATCTTAACACTTTGGCAGAAATAAGGGAGGTATAAACAGAACACTCACACCGGCTTGAGAATTTCCAGATGTAAAACTTTTTTGTGTTGAACAAACCAATCTTGTTGCATTTGAAATCCATTTACACATCTCCTCCTCCAACACATACAAGTATAACTCTGCAGCCAATGAGACCACCATGTTCATGTGGTTGTTGACACTTATGTAAGCCACCAGAGATTCGAATATGGTGAAAACGTGCACAGGAATACAGACACTACATGCTAAAGTGTTGTATTATATATGTTGTATAAATCTATCTAGCCAGCCATATACTCGTTGGATCACGATTACTGTGTTTATTAAAGCAAGTTTGCCATTTGGGGAAATGCAATTATTTGCTTTCTTGGTGATATTTTAACTTAACTTAGCACAAAGAGGGAAAAGCTCTGTACAACAGGGAACAAATTCAGAATTCAAATTCAGACACCAGCACTGTTAACCTGACTTGCCATCTTTGCAAACAATTTAAGTGTAATATCACAACCGTGTGCAGGGAGCTTGTTATCTTGTTGCCTTGTAAACAATTGCTTTGAAGATGGGGCCCAGATCTGTGACTTTTTGCAATCAGTTGGTTTCTTCAAAGTGACTATGTTGCATCAAGACAGCAATCGAACTGGAGTAGGACGGAGTCAGTCTGCTATCAGTCTGCTATCAGTTTGCAGTTAAATGGGGTCAAGCTGGCAATTACATACAATCTGTTTGTGATAATATGGCCATTATCTGTGATAAATCAGCAAAAACTGCAAATCTGTCGCTCTCTGCTGCAAATCTTTTGCCATCTGTAAACAAAGAGATTCAAATTTGAGACAGAATTTCAGAACCAAATAGTAACATTGTCCCTGCAAGACAGCAATTTAACTGCAAAAAGTTATAGGTGCTCTGCAGTTTGGCTTTTATATAAGGATATAACAAATCAGCTGGAAAGCAGGAGGGTTGGAGACGCCTCGCAGACGAGTTGCATTAATCGCTCTATACTGACGCAGAGTGATCTTGTTGGGAATCTGTCTGCATTTCTGTGCCAGTCTGTCTGAAAGTGATTGCAGTCAGGCTCCCATTATTTTTAAACAGGTTACATCCCACCAGACGACCTGCGCAATTGCCGTGTCATCAAAAGTGGTAACCACTGATTATTTTCCCAGTCAGGAGGAGGTTAGCGTCCCAGTTTTACTTTCTGTGACTGTGCCATTAGTCAACTACCTCCTATAGCTGTCTATTAACTGGTTGTTTTTTTACACTTAGATGTGATGGTGGTATTAATCGCCCCTCGTATTTCTTGAGAGAAACTGTAAAAAAAAGTGCATTTTGCAAAAGACGGGACTTTTAAGTTTGAGTAAAATTTTCCGATAGTTTTCAAGAAAACAGTTTGGTTTGGTTTTAGGAAGCTAGAACTGCTTCATTAATTCTGGCCATTAAGTCTGGTCATTTTATCCTTTGTAGTAAGTGACTGTGTCCCACCAGTGTGGTATTATTGGGCTGAGCTATGTTTCTGAACAGTCTTAACCCAGTTGAGACATTTAAATAAACAGTTACAGCTTTCATTCTTATAAGAACTGGTTTCTATTTCTTTATCCCAGTTCAGGTCTTTCTACCCTTAGGTCGCTTTGTCAGGGCAGGCAGTAATGACAACTGTAGCAGAAATAAAATTAACTTTGCTATTGTTTTACGTGTTCGTTTTACATAAATTTTTTGTCTATTAGAAAGGTAGAAAGATGCATGTTTATATAAAGTACTGTCATAATGTACCCTCTGATTCTCGCTCTGTCTGAGGTTTCCACCTAAGCTGTCATGGTCCTGGGTCATTTTGACCCAGCGTTTTGTGTTTCCTTGAAGTCCATTTTTGTGCCTTGTGTTCATTCTGATTTTGTATTAGTTTAGGGTTGAACCTGAAGTTTGGTGTATATTCAGCCCTACCTGTGTCTGTCCTCGGTGCTCTGTTCATGTCCCCGTGTTGTGTTGTAAATCAGTCTGTGTGTTCCTGCTTTACTTTGAAGGCTCGTGTTCTGGATTTCCTGTTCTATTCTGAAGGTCTGTGTCTGTTGTCATTGTGTTCAGCTTGTGCCCTCCAGTCATCATGTGTATTCAGATCAGCTGTTCTTCCCTCCTGTGTGCGATTACCCGATTACCTTGTGTGTGTGTATATATAGTGGGTGTCGGTCTGTGTTCGTTGTCGGTTCGTCTGCGTTCTATGGTGTTTCGTTCCTGTCTCTGCGTCTCTCTGCCCCGCACCCCTTTTGTATGCTCTCAGGTTTGTCATTTAGTTCTTCCAGTTTAGGTTTCTTCAGTTGTTTTCTCATGCTTTGCTGTCTGTTTCTGCCACTGTCACCTGTAAATAAACCCTCACTCATATCATCAGTCGGCTGCCTGCATTTTGGGTCCTCCTTTTCCTCCAACACCACACGGCTCACCCCGCCAGCCGTGACATAAGCTGGGTGCCTCATTTGTTACATATCACTCCTCTTCGCAGATCAACACACAGAAGCTGAAAGCGTGACAATGAGAACGCTGAGAAACAAAGGGTGAAAAAAATGATGTAAAGGTAGGTGGGAAAACACACATATGACCTCAGTGGAACAGGCTCTAAAGAAAAGTTTTGCTTAACTGTGCCCTCAGCTTACTAGTTTCAGAAAAAGAAAATCAAAAGCTGAACCAGAAAAGGATGACTCATCTGAACACTCAGCTAGTTTATTCTTCTCGGCAAAGGAACATCAAATGATTCATCCACAACACTTCAGGTTGTATGAAGGTCAATGAGGATGATTTTATCATATTATATGGAGGATGTCTTATATGTTTCCCTCCCGTTTCTCTATGTCTGTTCACAGACATAAAACAGGTGTTGATAAATGAGGAGATCTAATGTGTGAGTCAGAGTGCACTTCTGCATAAAAGATTTTTTATAACAAATGGAGTTGATAAGTGACAAGAACGAATAATAAAGATGAATAATTCAATCACATTAAAGAAGAACAGGAAAGTGTTAATGAGGATAATAATCTTACAGCTGCAAGTAGCATCTCAGCCATTAGACTTTGTTCTGGACAAAGTCGAACAAAAAAGAATAGAGTTTAATTTTTATCACACTTGCACTAATATGCAAGTTGTCCAGGTGATGTACAAACGACACTCACTGTGACCTGTAGGCTGACAGAGAAATGCCACAGTGATGCACGAACACCAGAGTGTTACCCCCATTTTCAAAATACACAGAAGGTGCAGTTGGTTTCTTTCAGAGATGCAAGGACAGCAATCTCTTTTTTTTATGCATACAAGATAGTGAAAGCTCTTTGCCACTGGAAAGACATACAGGTAATAAACAAAACAAAGTTATACGTTCATCAGATAACAGAACAATGATCGCTTCTCTCTTTTACTCATCTCCAAAATTTTCCTAGTAACCACTTCGACTGCTCACTTGTATCAGGCACAAAAACTCTTGATAGCTTTAGCTTCGTCCACTTTTCCTGTGTTAGCTTCTTTAAAATGTCCATGTTCAGCTCAACGACGGGTTTTAAGTGTTTGACTAGTCTTGCTGGTCCACCTGCGGTTTACTTGACAAACTTTGTGTCTTCACTCACAGTGAAAAACGCTGATCATCCGCTGATTCAGATCCCTTGATGGTCAACCGGTAGGCAATTGTAAGACACATTTGTCACTGGTATCTCATCACATATGCCATACGTTGTTAAGGCCCCCTTGTTGTTACATTTTAAAGTATTGTGTAAGTATCTTATTTGTATTTGCAGGGTTAATAATAAAAAATTTGAAAACCATTTCCTATACCTAACCCAGAAGTTTTGGGTGCCCACGGCACCCCACCCAACAGCAGATTATTGAATATATAAAATGTAATTAACTTCTAGCAGTTTTTTTTGTCTCAAAACCATTACAACAATATATTGTGATAGAGAGTTTGTGTAAAAGACGTTCTCAGATTCCTCCACAGACAGGGTGATGTGACTGGACTGCTGAGAAGGAGCTGTGAGAAGGAACATGATGGGGAAGAAAGGATTAGACCACTCTGTATTTCATAATCTCCAATCTAAGATGACTTGGTGGGAGAGTTGTTGTAGCTCAGTGGGAGGATTAGAAAAGAGATGTGTCACTATTGCCTCTTCGCTTTCTCCATTTCGGGCACTCTGTTTCTGGATCTCCTACTGTTGACCTCTGAGATCGTTGTCTCAATAAGCTTCAGTGAGTCAGTGGTTGTTGAAAGTAGGTGTCACTGAGCAGAAGGGCCTAACAATAGTGAAAATATTTTTACGACAACAGAGAACTTTGTCTTTCCAAATGCTTCAAACTAAATGAATCTATCCAGCCACGGGACACTTAAGTGGGGATATTTCTAGGAAATCAAAATACATAATAAAAAATTATATTATTGGAAAATCTTAAATAATAATAATAATAATATGTCTGTGAAGGTTCTCTAATAATAATAATAATAATAATGTAGAAGACATTGAGAGAGATTTTCAGGCTTAATTGCAGCCTTATATCTTATTACTGATTTATTCTGTAAAAAAACACAATTTTGTTGCATAATAGTTTTGCATAGTTGAAAAAAATTACTTATGCATGTTTTATAGTCAAAATGTAAAGTACCTAGAGCAAACATTTTCATAATCATGCATGTTGTATCATTGCCATAATAATATAATTCATAATAATAATGTAACTTATCTGCGAAATTATCAGTAATTGTTTAGTTCCTTTTGTGTTCCCCTCTTGTCCTTCGGTCCTTCCGTTGTGTTAGTTACTACCTCACCAGATCTTGTTGTCATGTCCTGACTGTGTCTTGCCCTGTGGTCGGTAGACCTCTAGAACTGATTTTTGGACTTTTCTGTGCTCCTTTGTTTCTCCTTCTCAGTCACAGAACAGAGCAGGACAGCATGTCAGAAAATCCCTGAGATAGCCGTTCTACCTGTTGCTCACTGTTCAGTGATTTGTAACCACCTTGTTATTACAGCTGCTTTAATCTGCAAAGTTTGACAAGGCAAACCAAATGGCGAGATTATTTTCTGTTTATTAAAATGTAAATCAGCTGAGGATGCAGCTGTGAAATTTCAGGGAAGCAGCAACATTAAAATCCTTCATATGGCATTAAGAGGTCAGGTTTATATAATGCAGCACTATGAGATAATACCATGTATACGATTTCATAGCTGCTTGTGTCCACTATAAAGGAGGGGAGAAACAGTGCAAATGTGCCAGGTGACCAGATTGAGTCCATCAGTGGACTGTAGTTTTGTTAGTGAGGGCAGAAAGTGCACATATGTAGCTAAGATTCACTCTAATGGAGCAGATCAAAATTACTTATGCCCATCTAAACATAAAAAATCGCTAGTTAACAAAGACTACCACTTACAGACATGACTGATTTGCATTAATCTTAGTGCAGGAGAACAAATATAACACATATCAAAGGAACACAATAACAATTTGGTGCTTGTCTGCCTTCTGAAAGATGCCCACTTACATGCTGATACACAGTTTCAAACAACAAGTCAGAGATGGCTTGGCAGCCCTGTGCCCCTGCTGAGCTCGCCAGACTCCTAGACCACTGAGACTACAGGGGAAATTCAAAAAAGGCTCAGCCGAATGAAAATATAATCTGATGCAATGTAAGCTGCAGCTAACACAGAGCCGATAGTGCCCGGGGTTAACTGTCAGTGGATGAAATCAGACTGATGTTTCACTCTGGTATAAAACTGTTTCAGCAAGTGCTCAAACTATGCTGCTGTGAACTCTCTCAAACAAGCCCACACATGCAGAGCCAGTTTATAATGTATGTAGAATCTTGCTCTGACTGTAAATTAGCATATTTAGCAAAAATGCCAGCGCACACCTTTAAGTACAATCAACCGATTTGTGTCTTGTGTGGTTTGTTGTGTCAGCTGGTAATCAGTCACCTGAGAGAGTGACAGCGGGAGCAGCTCAGAGAAGCAATTTAGTCAGAACGACCGCGTTGGAAGTGATAAATGCCAGTAACATGCAGTGATTGATATAAGGGTGACCAGCTGGCTGCGAGACCCTTGTTTCAACCCTGGGGGAGTTGGCACCTCATCTAAGTGTTGCAGAAAAGAAGAAGATTTCTAAGATAAGTAAAATGGGGAAACAATTTCAGCAACATTTAGATGCATTTTTGGCATTCTTACACATAACAAGTCCGACTGACTTTGATGCTGCCCTGATTATTTATTTTTTTGCAGATACAGCAGTTAGGGCCTTCAAATAATGAATTTTGATGTCATTCTGATGTCATAGAAGTCACCATGAGCTGATATAGACCAACAGTTCTGGTGACAGAGGCAGAGATGATTAGCAGTCTTGCTTTTATGGAAAACTTTAAAATCAATTAAACGGCTTTCAGTTAGCGAAAAACAAAAAGACAGACAAAAAGCATTCAGCTGCAATAACACACACTAAAAAGTGCCAAATAAACACTCACATCTATTCCTCAGAAACTGAACTAAACAGCGTGTCTGTGGTTGCTGGTTTTGGTGCGTTCCATCCAAAGATACAATATGGTGGCTTTACGTAGCTTTGCTTTATTTTTTAAAAGGTTTACAATCTATATTCGTTTTCGTCTATGAGTTTCATGGTAAGATGCTAACCTCTGACCTTCATTTATCTCCTGTGCCATCTGCTACAGATGATGCAAACAGCACTTTGGTGGCTGTAGCTATAAACCCTGCTGGTGCAGTAAGATTTGACTGGTTTGATAACAATTACAGTACACACAGAATTTAACGATATGTAAGCGACACAATGATAATATAGTCGTTCTGTCATGTTACGGTTAATGTTGAGAGACAGTTGATGTCTGTTTATATTTGCTTAGACCTTCTGTGAGTTTTGCCTCGTTACGTAAGTGAATATTTTCAGTCTACTTTTATTTATTATCAGCTATAATTTAAGGAGTACATACATGTTAAAGCATCAGTGACAATAAACCTGTCATAACTATAATTCTGAATGGAGCCATATTGAGTTCCTTTAATTTAGATAATTTAATTACATTTACTTTGGAACACATTTACAGGCATTTATTTACATGAAAATTTGAGTTATGAATGTAATTTACATTTGTTACAGACAGAGCTAAAAGAGGGTTCATCAGTAATGAGCTCAAAATCTACAAATATTTCTGCACAATATAAGAAAATTAAGTATTTTTAAACCTGCAGCAGGAGCGATTCATCTAAAAATAGCTTCCTCATCTCACCTCAGCCCGCCTGGTGAGCTTATTGATTGGAACCCATTAATTCTGATTGCCAGTGGTCAGTGTGAGGGCTCCAGGGAGCTCATCAATCCATCCACTTGTTCTCACTTTAAACTCGCCACAACTATAATGAGATGGTATTTATTTACTTCTAGGTGTTGTCCTGGCTTGGACAGTCGTTATTGTATATAGTGTGGCTCTATAAAAGTCCAGTGTGCACCCTGAATGCCACCTCATTATTTACCCCTGTGGTGCGATGGTGTCGCTCACATCATGACCTTTAAAAAGCAAAAGGTCACCGTCCCTCTAGTGCACAGGGAGTTAAAATTCTAGCAAAGGCAGGATCTGCTTATTTGTATATACATACATATATATGGATTCATGAGTCTTACAATAAGTTGAGAAAAACAAGCTAGCCATGTCCTTCAGGAATTCACAGATCTGGGGAATATACCTTCACCTTCTAATGTCAAAGTCCATATTTATATAAGTGGAAAGAGAAGGCCTGGATTTGGCATGAATGGGTGGAATGCTGATATAAGCCTTTGCTTTTAAACAGTGAATGATGAATGAATACAGATTAAAACAGATGAAAGTAACTTTGGACAGTGTACACAGATCTTTGAAGACTAAAGCCATTTTTTGTGTGAAGCAGTTTTCGATGTAAAGGATTTTTTTTTAGTTATTTTTCCAATGAAGAATATGACAGTTACGATATATATTTTTTTAATTTGAAAAAAAAAAAAAAAAAATTTTCCCCCCTTGTTGTTGTGTTCACCTCTAATTTTGTGGAAAAAATTAAGATTAATCTCAAATCTCATCATAAATATCTTCCCAGGTATCGAAAAACACACATAATAGTATTTGTATAAAACATGTAGCCAGTGAATATGGCTTAGAGATTATCTTGATGCTCAGCTCTTAGAAAATGGAGAAACAAACTGAGTTTACACTCAGTCATAGTGTATAGAGAATAGAAATAAACTGTTCTTGTAATCCAATTTTCTCCCCTAATCTTTTGAAACAACAGGCCTTGAGTGGAGTGCCAAATCAGCCCAGATGAATAAATCAGAATGAAATCCTCATGTGGGTTATTTTCTTCCTATTACACATCAGAGTTGTTGCCTATAATCGTTTAACAAAACCCATTATGTGACTTTTAAAAGAACAAGTATATTTAAGACAAAGACTCTGAATAGGGCCATACCAAATTAAATTAACAGAATTCATCAAAATAAGGAGCCACAGTGATATTGCTCTGTATGTAAATGACAGGTGTCATATTTAAAGGAAATAATCAAAACACACTAAGATAATTTAGGTCTAAATGACTGAAACTCAAATGGCGCAGATACAGACTTAACATGTTGTCAAATATTTAAAAAAAACCCTCACAAAATTAAAAAGATAATTTAATACATAATTGGTGGATAGCTCCCTGATGACGGTGCACACGTGAACACAAACACAGTGGGAAAAAATTGTTACAACCAAGGCTGCAACTTAAAATTATCGCCATGAATAATTAATGTCCAAAAATGGGGAAAAATACCAACTGTGACCAGTGGTCAGCATTCTTGTAGTGTTTGTACCGGTAACATATTTTTTTTTAAAAAGGAAATGAATCATTTCAGCAAATAGAAAATGTTAAAATAAAAACCCAGTCTGCATTTAAACACTCAGAGACATACACTTGCAAGCTTATGAAAGGCTGACATTGCCCCCTGGGTAAGATGTTCCTGATGGGAAAAGACATGAATGAGTTTGAGAAAGAAAGGCTGTTTTTTCTGGCTGCACTCAAGTCTTCTGGGAACATTTATTTTTTGTAGAACCTTTTGTATAAATCTACAGTTGCAGGATGAATTGGACCACATTTGAGTCACATATATCACTGAGCTTCTGACTAAACCAGCCTTTTTATTTTTTTCGAAAAGCAGCAGCCAATCAGCTAAAAAGAAGCAAATTTCTGAACTATTTAAGCAGATGAAGGTTTACATATGAAATTCAGGAGGTGAAACGCATCAGAGCAAAGTGAAGGTGTAGCAGACTGATCTCAGACACCTCCACTTGGACTTAATTTAGTCCTATTCAGATTACAGTTACTATCTGAAAGGTCTCATGCAAATACAATAAATGACTCCGATTTATGCATTTCTGCATTAACATCATTTTGTTTCTCTAACTTTCATTAACTGACACGTGCGCGTTCCCTTTCAGCACCCACGCTGAGACTGATGCACCGAGGTCCACGCACTCACACACACATACACACTCCCTTCTCATCATTCGGCAGCAGGTTTCGTCACTCACCCTGGCTGTTTGGTCCCCCCTCTCCCTCCTCGCAGTCCGTCATGTTGTTTAGCATCCTCTGTCCTCTTCAGGCTGAGCGCACTGAGCGGCACCGCTCTTGAGCTTGTTGCTGAGTAAAAAGCTCTGGGTGGGCAGCAGCCAAAGACAAGTTGCACTTTACTCGTGCGTCTCGCAGCTCCTGTCCTCCAGCCTCTGGCTGCACGAGAGAAAGGAAAGCTGTGTATGTGTATTCTTTTAACTTGCGTGACTTCCTCTGTCTCTCTTTGGGAAGAGGATAGAGAGACTGAGAGCGGCCGCAGGGTAGAGCTGATGATAGTGCTCGGTGTCACTCACATGCACGCTCTCTCTGTCTCTGCACACCACTCACCCCCCCCAGTCAGTTTAAGCCTGATGAATACATTCATCATGTATTCAGAAGGTATTATCCTTCTCTCCCTCCCTCCCTTTTCTCTCCCTCACCCACAGTCATCATCATCCATCTCATCAGGAGAGAGACGGACGGAGAGGGATTGAGAGACAGAGAGGATGCACATCAGATGACAAAGTATTGCCTCCTGAGATTAAGCATTGCTTTTGATGTTCTTTTTAGACAGAAGTCGAGATTGCATTACTGTCTGTTTGTTGCTCTTTTGTTAAAGTTCCCCTTGCACCGTTTTGAAATATTTACCTATGTGGTCGTAGCCCATTATTTGTATGAGAGCTACAGGCTGCACTTGCATATCTCTGAACTTAAATCTGTTTCCACACAGGCTGAACTGTCCTAGGGTGCCAAAAGACTTTTTGTCTCCTAGAAAACTGTGGAAGATATACTATTGCAAAAGTTTTTATATATTTTGTCCTGCTGAAAATGGTCTAGTAATGAAAACACCCTCTTTTAAGAGGTTTATCTACTTGTGTTTTAACCTCTAATAGACCATTTATGTCAATTATATTTAAATGTATTCCAACTTTACCAAGTCTGGGCTCTTCTGGTTAGGAATCACATTTCAGTTTGCTATTATCATGCCCCTGTGGTCACTCCATGTTTCAGCAAAATGACAATTTTTTGAGGAATGCAAAATAACACGGCCGCAGACAGAAATATTTAAGAATAGAACGGCTTGGTTGTGGCAGAGGAGGAAAAAAGGATGACAGCTAATCAAGAAAATATACAGAGGATAAAGTGAGTGATGTAAAGAATCACTGTGAAAATGACGCAATTAAGGAAGACACTAACAAAAAAATGCAAGATGTTGATGGTTAAAAGTAAAAAAGAAAACCCAAATCTGTGGCTTCATTGATGATATATTCTAATCTGAACTGTGTATAATATCCTGTACTGAAATTTAGAGAGCATCACTAATCCACACCACCTGCCTGGCATGGCAAAAAACACAACTGGCATTTAATGGATGAAATGAAAAGAGAAAGGCTTTTTTTTAAAAAAAAGTACTCTTGACATTATGTCACTGTGAACTGTGTGTCCAACTCTGGTAAGATGATCTCTGAGGTTTGGCAGATGTCCACAGAGACTTTATCCTGACAACAGTATCCAGAAAACAGCTACACATTACATCATGTTCACTTTGGCTCATCATTTAAATGACAAAAAAAATAAACAAATCTAACTCCACCATGACTAAAAGATGAGAAAAAGAAAATTTGAATGTTGGAAAAATCAAGTGGTGGAGTGAATAATAATGTTGCAAGCATGAGAGAGAGCGTGCTTAAAACACATGTGGTTATATTAGATTATAACCACAGACATTATAAAAGATGGATGCAACTTTCATGTCTAAAAAGTGAAACCAACATGAAAGTGTGTTGGACTTGCAGCCATCAGCAGTTGAAACTGCTGATTGCAATAAATGATCATATAGAAGTCTATGGGAAAAAAAGCCCTCTGCTCTGTAAACACTTAGGCCTCAGTCACACAGGTCTTCTGGTCGCTAAGGAAAGACGTGGATCCCAGTCGGTGACTCGTTGCTGAAGCTTTTACCTTCAGAGTAAAAGCTGTGCCTCACTGCTGCAACAAACATATTTCAAAATGTGCAAGTTTTACTTTGAAGGTGAACATTCTCCAGACAAGTTGGCCATTCAAGCAACGGGTGTCCAAAGCAGTCTGCTAGAGGCCAAATTACTTACAAGAAGGTATTTGGTGCAGTGCTCGTTTCATGAATGCATTTAGAGAATTTGACCAGCCATTGCTGTGTCTGTCAGACATGTCACGCAGTCTTCTTCTTAGAAAAAAGTCGACAATTGGACCAGGATGGTGACAACGACAACACTCAACTTGAAGATTCAGAACAGGACTTTACAATCCAAAGGGGTTGAAGCAGTATAAAGCCCAATGGCTCACAGTAGCTACATCTTTTGTGTCTTTTGTATATACATGTTTTATACTGTCTATTTATGCAATAGATTTGCATAACATATTTGTGCAAAAGCATTTCAGAAAGGGGAGGGAGATAAATAAATGGTGCACTCAAACTGTGACAGCCCAGTCTGATCTCCAGTGGTTTTATGATGTCACTCCTGCTGTGCGTACTGAGAGAACAAAGCCACTCCCATCAGTAATGCAGTAAACAGTAAAACTTTCAATCAGAGATGGCAGTGAAACATCCTGGATTAAGTTACACTTTGAGCAACAAAGTAGAGTTTAGGTCCAATATTTACTTTTCTTTAAGCTCTGTTTTGGTCTCCATTGGGGTTTGAGATGATATTCGTTTTTTTCTTAGCCGTTAAATGCGTCGTTGTATTCATTAACAGCGCCTGTCTGCTGTTTGGTGCCAGGCCCTGTGAGAGAGTGGTGTTCAGAGTGTTTTTCGTGTGGTTCTTTGAAAATGGACGCCTGCTGTGGCTGAAAATGATCAGATGAAAGCTGTGAAAATGAATCAAAGCAGTAAAGTTGTGGGGTGTAAAACCCAAGGCAAAAAAAGGCTTCTATGGAAATCACAGGAACTGCAAAGTTAGGTGATACTTTTTGTGCGTTTGTCACCTTTTGGTAGCCAGTAGGTAATTTAATAAATATTTCATATAAAATGTTTCATCTTTAATTACATTTCAAGTACAGGCATCATTCTTGGGGCATCGCACTTTGCAATTCCTGTTATATACCATAAATATATACAAATTGTGCGTGTGACATGTCCCGCCGTTCCCCTGACTTGTCAGTAAGAGTGGGCTGTTGGCTAGGCTTTGACTGGCAGAGAGCCTGAGAGCCATCTTCATCTGGGCCAAGCGGCTTTAGCTCTTAACCCACGGGCAGCTCTCTCCCCTCCCGTCCCTCTGCCTGCTGCTGCTGCTGCTTCACATGTGGCTCTGGATACTAGAGCTCACCAACTGTTTCACACCTATGTTGATGTGCAAAAACATGCAAGCACATTCAATTTAAACGTATGTTTTCTACAAAGAAAATATGCACGCACACTCTCACACACACATACAAACACATTTCTACGCATGCAGACTTCAGCACACTGGAGTGAACTTTCTGATGCCCTAATCCTGCAGATTAAGGCCAAAGAGAGCTGGGTTGAAATCCACTTTTACTTTTTCCCTGATCAAGCACAGGGCCTGTCCTACTACTGTTAGCTTCAGTCAACTCTGTCACCCAAGTACTGAGGTGACATCTAAATCGTCTTGCACCTGAACGAGGGGGAACCTGATGGGGTTGGCATAAAAAAACTGGAAGAAAGGAGACAAGCAACACCACCTGAGGGATTTCAGCATAGGAAATATCACCCTAATAAGTGTAGTTACCAATCATTAATGCACACAAGCTCATTACTGGCGAAGCGAGGCATGGCAGATTAAAGTTAATAATTTATTTGACTAATTAATTTAAAAAAAAAGAGTACAGCATCAGAAAGATTTAAAGATTTAACAGCCTCGCCTCTCTTTGCCCCTCTACCTTCTAAAAGAAAAACTCACAAAAAACCCCCAGATAAATAAATAAAGAGAGGGCAGCTCAGTTAAAAATATAAAACACAGATGTGATGAACAACTTAAAATATTTTGTCAAGCTAAAACACAATTAAATAAGCCAAAGCAAGACAGCAGTAGGGTAGGGTCACCATTAAACGGCCAAACAACCACAGGAAATTAATGTGGTCCACAAATGGTAGGAGCAAAATGCCAGAACAGACTGAACAATGGGCCATAGGTGCCACTTAAATCAAGCTTTGATTAAGAAGCTAGGGAACAGTTCATGTTCATGCTGCGTTCACAAGCACTACTTATTAATTAGTTTATTTATTTATTGGAGGGATGTAGGATGCTCAGCTCATGAAGAGAGAGAAAAATTCCTTCATTGCTTGCAGGCTACCTTTGGTGCTATCAGCTGCACTGGCCCCAAGTTACAGATTTATGACTAATATGGTGCTCTGGGAGCAGTTTGTAGGATGGATATATGACAGAGGTGTTTTGAATTTGTCAGCAACCTGGAGCCATTCAAAGGTGAAAAATATCTTTAGACCTTTTCTTCAAACCATCTGCCTGCTATCACCTACAATTTATCACCCTAACCCTAACCCTAAAAGCACCACAGAGCTTCAAGAGGCCTGCGTCAATAATATGACCTGGCTTCCTGCTCTGGCTCAATAAAACTACAGGAGTGGTGAGAGTAAAGCAAACTGGTAAAGCTGTGGGTTGGCGTTAGTCCCTAGGCGGGACTAGTAAAAGTGCTATACAAATACAGGCCATTTACCATATAGTAAGTGAACATGTTTTCCCTTGTTTGAAATTATTGTTATTCCTTACTGAGTAAAGGCTATCTGCTGTTGCCACTATTAGATACTACACTAATGACTGCATATGGAAATAATCTAGACCATTTCATTTCTTATCACTGTGTGTTTTTTCTATTAATGGTGGTGACTGATGACAAATTATCAGTGATTATATGCTGCCATTTTCATGATGTACTTATCGCAATTTCAACAAAGGGAGAGCAATTACAGAACATACAGCCTCTCTGGGACTGCAAAACATCCCCTTTTCTTTGTCCTTGAGAGTCTTTAATGAATCTTAATGAATGAAGGGGGATTTTGAAAATGAGTTTAATCACAGTGGCTGAGGGATGAAGTGGCAAGAAAGAAGCCCAGTTGATGAATTATGCGCAAGGCCAAGCTAATAGTGTAATTGTGTATGTTCCATCTCTCCAAGGGAGGCCAAATTTCACGTGCGTCCAGAGCTCCTGCTGACACACACTGCTGTTTAATGCAGCAGCTGTAGCACAGTACAAGCAGTTTCCCATGTTCATTAAAGTCAGGCTCTGCGATGCCACATAAGTTAGCCATTTGGTTTCAAACCTTTTTCATTTTCTTCATGCCTATGGCTATAAGTCGTATGTTTTTTTGTTTTCACGGATTTGTCTCCCAGATGACCTCAGATGCTTGCATATGGGATTCTAGAAAATATGCCTGAAGGGATTTAATAAAAAAGAGGGGTCACTATTGAACAGTATGGCTTTCACATTTTCACACAAGTATCAAGTGACTTGTAAAAGGAGTTTCTCTCTGCTGTGCTCTCTGGATGAAATGTTTGTAGAAAATGAGCTTGAGAGAAAAACCTGACAACTTTCAAGTTGCAAAAATATTTGCTCAGTACAGTTGCTTTAATTTTACGACAACACAGGATCATGCAGCACACTGTAACAGGAACTTGCACAATTCACACAGAACTACTATGTGGTTGATTTACAGTTGAATGGTGTCAGATGTTTGGCTGCACAGACTCTCTGCTTTTTATATTTTATCTCTGCTGTCTGGAAAAGAATGTGAAGGCATTGTTGATATGATATATCACTGAAAAAAAAGTATCCAATTTCTCTTTGGTAACGCTGGTATATTGTAGATGATGCAACAATCCAGTCATGATTTATCACTCCACAGGCAAAGCTAATAAGAGCTGGATGGCAAAAAACAGCTGAAGTTAGCATGGTAAATCTGGAACAGGTCAACAAATCCTTTTTTTGCATACAAATATAAATTAAAATGATGTTCAGGATATGAGTAAGGATCTCTTTTTTGCTCTCCTAATATTTTCATGAGACAGTTGGCTCTTAAACTAAAACTCTAGAAACATGAAAAAAAAGAAATAAAAGAAAGGTGGTTGGCTGTAATAATAAGCAGCACATGGATAAACTGCCAGAATCTGTGGTTTTCTCTTAAATGTCAGTGACATTAAAATAAACAAGCATACTAAAAAGGTGCTCATGTGGCCTTAAGATTGTTTACAATTCAGAACAAAAGTGACACGCTGCTTTATCTTTGGTTGGCTGTATTACACAAATAAATTAGAATTAAACCCAGTGAAAAGTCAAGAGAGCTCACAAACTGTCATATTCTGGAGAAATAAATCCACTTTGCTATTAAATTAAAGTTTTGACTTTGGGAATATAACCCACCCAGTCATGAGACTACACGCCAGTGTATTCCTGCTGCTGACTTTCATCAGAAAGGGCAAGAATGTGGATGCAAAAAGGATGATGATGATGATGTTTGTGTGACAGAGAAGGATGCTAGAGATCTGCTGTTGTAACCTCTAGGCTGTCAGGAAGCTTAACTCCCTTCCGATTCTGCCTCCTCTCCCCTCTTCTCCTTCATGGTCTCACTGAACTCTGTCACACACACTCACACACACACACACACACACACTCTCTGACTTCACTCACTGGCCTGCACCAGTTACCAGTCACTTTGTGGAGCGTTGGACTGCCAGTACCTCATAAGACTTTGTTGTCATACCATCTCTTACCGTATATTACTAATCTCCATTTGCACTATTTGCTTATTTGCACTACTCTGCCTGGTTTACACTCATGGTCATTTATCCTTACTTGAATATTGTATATTGTATATTGCATAGCTTTCTTGTTATATGTAAAATTGTATTGTATTTATTTAAATTTTTATTTTTAATTATTTTATTTGCATTTTTTAATCTAGGGTTTGAGAGTAACGAAATTTCTATTCTCTGTATGTCCTGTACATGTGGCAGAATTGACAAATAAAGTTGACTTGACTTGACTTGAGAAGGATCAACTGAAAGATGAACAAGTAGAAGTAGTTCAGGAGTCTAAGGACTGCATGGTCAGCAGTAATTGCGTCAATGAAAATGTAAAAAGCATCAGCATAGCAAAGCAGTTTCATAGCACTGATTAAAATTCTGATATAGGGATAATCGTCATAGAAAGGCCCACAGCCATGCTTTCTGTATGCGGGAGTCAACCAACAGGATCAATCATCCTAACCAATATGGTTATGACCATAACTACCTAACAGGATGCAAGTGGTATGTTTATTTCAAGCTATCACATAATTTTACATCTGAAATAAATATCAGTACTGTGAATCTTATGTTAATAACCTGTTTGTTGACTAGCTTGAGACATTAACACATCATAAATGAAGCTGATGTCTTTATGAGTAGAGGGGTGTTACGTTCCCCTGAGGGGTCTAGGCGGTGAGGGGGAAGTAACAAAAAGTGACCGGGTCAGAAAAAGGAGTCAAGGAGGCAAAAGGGTTAAATTAAAGAGTTTTATTAAAGTTTCTATTAATACTAACTAAAAGAGACGGACAAGCCGCTATCACCATTTAAGAAAACAAACAAAACTCAGGCGTTGGTCAATGAAGTAAAACGTAAGCCAAAAAGAAAGAGAGTAGCTCACTAGCTGCAAACACCACAACCACACACAGCTCACTAGCTGCAAACACCACAACCACACACAGCTCACTAGCTGCAAACACCACAACCACACACAGCTCACTAGCTGCAAACACCACAACCACACACAGCTCACTAGCTGCAACCGCACTCTGGCACTCAGGCCCAGAGCTCACCTTTCCCTGGGCTTAAATCTCCTTGATTACTGACGAGAGTCAGCTGCACAAAAGGGAAAAGGTGGCACCTCAGGCAGAAGAGGTAGTGGGACACGCCCACACTGGCACCTTCAGGAGGAGGCCCTGCTAGGGCCGTAACAGGGGGCATATGTAAACATTCTTTAAATTTTCAATTCAATTCAATTCAATTTTATTTATATAGCGCCAAATCACAACAAAAGTCGCCTCAAGGCGCTTCATGAACACTACAATCCAGAAAAATGCTCTGAGTGAAATCTGAGCAATAAGTATGGAAGCCCGTTTCCGCCACAAAAAAAAAAAAAAAACAAGTATCCATAACTTGAAATTTTGACTTATTAACTCGAAATTTCGAGTTACTTTTCTCAAAATTTTGAGTTAATTACTCGAAATTTCGAGTTAGCTCTGCCAATCAGTAATCTACGTGAATGAGGTCACTTTCTATGGCGCAGAGTAACGCTCTCTCAAAACCGGATCGCAACAAAATGGCGTTTGCCGATAGTAATGCAATGTGATTCAGCTAATGACACAAGGATTTCATCATTTTTGCAGCTAATACTGGTAGCTTAGCTGTAGCATTTGTACCTGAGGACTTCAGCTTCCGGGTAACAAGGAAATTACGTCATTCATGTAGATTACTGATTGGCAGCGCTAACTTGAAATTTCGAGTTACTTTTCTCAAAATTTTGAGTTAATAAGTCGAAATTTCGAGAAAATAACTCGAAATTTCGAGTTATGGATCCTTTTTTTTCCCTTTAGTGGTGGAAACGGGCTTCCATAAATAAGAGCAGTGATTCTTGCGTCTTGTGGAAGAATGGCCCATCGGTCTTTGGCTAATAATTTCAGTGAAAAAATAAACTAAATATGTTTATTTTTTGTTTGGAAATCTGCCACAGATAGAGAGCAATAACATTAACATTTGGTCTGCAGAGTGTTTTGCGAAATCTTTGTCCTCAAATAATCTTTCGTCTATCTATGATTCAGCAGCATCAATCCCACAATAACATAATCAGCCCCAAAATATCCTGAATTGATCTGCTTTCGTCATTTTTTTTCCTCTAATCAAAGTGGTTAAGCTTTTTTTTTCCAACCAGAAAAATGCCAAATGGTGTAATCCTAGCAGTGCAATCCTCTCAGAATGGTGACGTGTTGTGCAGATTGTCTGAGGGATCAGTGAGGAGTGGAGGCAGGCATCTCCTGAGGTCACTCTAAACTTTGCAGGTGTTATGTGACGTGCGGAACATTAATGAACAGGGATTTATCTGCATGCATTTATCTCTCTACAGGCATTTTCTACAAATTAGCTGTGGAAGTCCTGTGCTTCCAAACACAACTATAAAAACAATTAAATGCATCGTATTAAGTAGTAAAGCCCAACAACCTTTATTCTTCCAGTGGTGCTACATACCTTAATAAAGCCCACAAACTTCAGCAATGCAATTAAAATAATATTTGAAAGAAGAGTTTGACTGGAAGTATAATGCTACTTTCATGCTCCAAAAAAACAATTATTCATCTGACCCATCTTTGCATAAACATTAAACATGCAGACATGTTGTATATCAACTGTTAACACAAATATCTAATCAGTCACATGACAGCATGTGGCATGGTTGCTGTTGCCAGATGGGCTGGTCTGAGCCTTTCAGTAACTTTTGGTCTACTGGGATTTTCTCAGACAGCCATCTCGAAGGTTTCGAGTGAACAGTCAAAAAAAGAAAATATCTAGTGAGCAGTAGTTCTCTGTGCCTTGTTGATGCCAGAGGTCAATGGTCAGACTGCTTCAAGCTGACCGGAAGACGGCACTCACTCAAATAAACACTTTTTATAACTAAGGTATGCAGACGAGCATCTCTGAATGCACAACATGCTGAAACCTATACAGATTACCCACAGCAGCAGAAGATCCCACTGGATGCCACTCCAGTTTACAAGGCCTCACCAAAATTGGACAGTAGAAGAGTGGAAAAAACTGCTTTTATGAGTCTTTCTTTCTTTTGCAACATTTGCATGGTGGGGAAGGTGTGGACACTGATTTTCTTGGACCAAAATCTCAGAGGAATGTTTCCAGCACACGAAGAACTGAAGCAGTCCTGAGAGCAAGTGTTTCCAGCCTCATATTACCAAAGCGTACCTAGTTAACCTCTTAAGCCCCAAGCCTAACTGATCTCCTGCCTTTTGCCCCCGTATCAGGGGGCGTTGGGGCTTAAGAGGTTAAGTGTCTTACTGTAACGTTGGACCCAAGAAACATAAGCCGGAGCGAATTTGACGACAGCAGAACTTTTATTTAACACTGTGGTTTACTGGGACACAGACACTCCAGCTCTCTCTCTGCTGTCACATCCGCTCTCCTCCTCCGACTGTCACTGCCAACATATAAAGAGACACAATCACTGTCAGATCCCAGCACACCTGTTCACCCCGCCCCTGCGCCGCCCCGGGAGCTCACTGCGTCACCCCTCCTCTGCAGCTGGCCAGAGACCACACCCACGCCACACTTACATATCAGATTGTTCAAGGAGCTTGGAAAGAAAGTGACTGGACTTCTTTAAGTTTTGCAAAGTAACATTAAAGTAATAAAATAATTGTAATTTACAATAAAATTATTAATAATAAGATCAATAAAAAAATTTCATTGAATTGAACTAAAGAGTTGTACCTTCAGAGGGCTGTTGATCCACTACTAATCATGTGCCTCATCACATGAGCAAAGGTGTGAAAAAAGGCATGGGTCATTATCACCAGAGGTTTCAGGTGAAACCATTGTGAGAACTTGCCTCACTTTATCGTGTGACCTACTGAGATCACCTGATTTATGATGTGAGTGGGGACGTACAGCTGTGTTTTGTCCTGTCCAGGTGTCTCTTCTGTGTTGTGACATGTATTTATGGAGCGGCCGTTTGGTTTCTCCTGTGTACAGGTCTGAGCACTCCTCGCTTGGGATGAACTAGTTTTTGTCTGAGGGTGTGGCTTTGTTTTCACTGGGATGTCATGCTTGGAGAAAAGTCCCCATGACTTTCTCTGATAAACATGACACGTGATGGATGACAATGTTGTTCTGTTTGCCATTCTGTTTCTCCCTAGTTGGTGTCTGACCTTGTTTCCTGTGCATCTTTGCTGGTTTGATTAAAGGCCCAGTTGGGATAACCACATTTTAAGAGCTTTCTTTATTTTCCCTCCCTGCTCCTTAGACTACAATGACCTGGATGACTGCTAAGTAACACGAATACATATCAGACTGTTTTCATTTCAGCATCTAAAATGAAAATAGATCAAGTAAAATGAAACTTTCAGTGTAGTTTCATTATTTATTTTCAAGTACAGGAGTTGTTATGCAAACAAAGCCCTGCAATAAACTTTTCAGTGTACGCCTCACAACGTGGACATCCCAGTGGTCTGAAATGTGATTTCTCTGAATCACATCCATCAGATTATTGTTGTTGGAAGCATTTCAATGCATTTCTTCCTGGGCTGGATTTTATTACACTGTTCGGGCCTGTAAAGTGTGACTCAGTCCGTCCTGCAGCTCTGTTATAGGTATTTACTGAAGCATTCCTGCTGTGCTGGCTACTGACCAACAGATGGCGACATAGACTGTGTCTGTCAGTTCTTTGACTTTTGAATTTTTACATTTTGTAATTAGAGGGGTTTATTGTGTACACGGGTATTGTGCTAAGTCCTCAGTAAGTGTGTAGGTGACAAATTTAATTCAATTTAAAGTAAAAAAATACGAACCCTTAATCCCTATAGCAGTGAGAACTGGTGCTGTGGGTTGGATGCACTGGTCCCCTAAAGGAATTGGGTCTGTGAAAATCAATATATAGTCAATCTAGGTGATTGTCTACATGAATTCTGTGACCTTCCCAATGGAAGTAATGCCTTCAACTACAGGGATCCCTGAATTCATGTTTTTCCTGCATAAAGGATTTTGTTTCGGTGTCCTCGAAAAGTTTTAAGCCACCCCAAAAGAAAATCCAGTTATAGACCGGATTTGGTCATTCGATTGCATACGATGGAACAGATGAGATCACTGTTTATCTAATTGGCAGAACTAACTAGAAAATGTATCAAATTGTGTCAAATAAGATGACACACACATTGTCTTTAATGTGCGAGGACCAGCCACTCTTACAGCCAGGGGTAGTCACCTCCCCAAAGGAAAGAGCCTGTGTGAAAATAAGATGAATCACATGTGACAGCCTTCACAGTCACCAGATCACTACCTAACTGGATACCTTTAGGAGATTTTGTACCAGTGCATTAGACAACAATCTCCACTTTTTTCAACAAAAAACACTAAATGAAGAATTATCTTGTAAAAGTGATATTCCGTAGACTTCCAGACGGTTGGAGAGTCTATGCCGAGGCCCGCTGAAGCTGTTCTGATGAAAAGTTGTCGCCCAACACTTAATGTTGCCTTTTGCTTTGTCACCTGCAGCAGTTGCTTTTCTTCCTGCGTTTTTGTCCAACTATCCCCAAATTGTTTTTTTTATCTGCTTTCTTTGAGATTCTGACTTGATGTTCTTACCGTTTGGCTCTCATCTCATCTCGTCTGGGAGGATTCTTGGAATTGATATTAGCATAATGCTGTGAGAAATGTTCCTGAGAAGTATTTTATTGTTGTGCTGCTTCATGATGTACCAAAAGGGCTGATACCCAAAAAGCCTTATTTTATCACTATGGGCAGTAATATTTACGATTATTAATATTATAGCTAATCCGCAATGTACTGTTTTTGGTTATTTTCATGATCTGCATTAGAAAGTCAAAGCCCTCAGTGGATATAAATAAACCATGATGCTGAAGAAGATCAATATTTTCTGTTGCAGCATCGTACCATTTTTGGTCTTATTTTGTCAGATGTAAACTGGAGCAGCTGCGGTGCTTGAACCTGATGCAACCACGCAAGAAGCATTGCTGCACACGGATTACGTGATCAGCAACTCTGTTATCTAAATTGTTATCAAATGGAAGGGAGGAGAAATCAAGTTTAAAAAGAAATATTTCATAGTTAATTTATAGTGACACTATAATACTCCTGAAACCCTGGTAAAAACAAAGATCCAAAAGTACAGCATCATTTAACTCGTTTCAGAGTTGATTAATTTTAGGGACTGAAGGGAGGCCTGCGGTCTACGCATGAGTTTGGAATCAACCGCAGGCTTTCCTGTCAGACCAAAGGTGAAACGGAAATAATCTGGCACAACAAAATTACACGGAAAACATCAACATTTACGAGCAGATTTCACAAATGTTTAAAAACATCTTTCCTAATGACTGGCTTAAAGCCTTATGTAACCTCGGCACCACACAGTAATCACAGTCATATTTTTTGTGCAGTGCTGTTGCCACAGCGTCAGTATACTCAGATATCTCCTCAGTGGGTGGCTGCGAGGAGGAGCAGGGACCCCTGCTGCTCGCTGAGCTAAGTAGAGCCAGATTGCTGTGAGCAGCATGGGAAGAAGACAGTACGTGTGAATTATTAGATGACCCTCCAGAACAGCCAGAGACATGAAATCCTCTCCAGACGAGCCCTCTTACTCTGCAGAGAGCAGATCACAGAACCCTGGTTTCTATGGCAACAGGGAATCGCGTCTGACACGGCAAGCAGCACACTTTTTTTTTAGGTGTTTTTTTTTTCTTTCTCTCTGGTTCTTCGTACTTTTTAATCTTCTGTCAGATACATGCCTCCGCTTTGATGTCCTGAGAAAGGAAGGAAAGCTTCTGCAAAAGAAAAAGCACGAAAGGAGGGAAAATAGACGAATGCCCAACAACTTTAGAGCTCACCAAACAACATGTCTAATTATCTTAATCTGTAAAGAGTGTAAAAACAAAGTGATAAATCCCCCCAAAAGACAAATTAGACAATTTGTGGTCACGATGGCTTGCATCTGTACTTTATTTAAGCTGGTTTCAGTGGCGGAGAATATATTTCAAATGTACAGCACTGAGCTATTTCAGAAAATTTCAGTTTCATTCCACTTTTTACTTCTCTATAACTGTTGACACTGCTGCATTTAGATATGGTTGTTTTCTTGAGATTGTATCAGATCAACAGCAGAAAGTAGGGTATTTAAATAAAGTTGCGATTAGACTTTATTAATCCCGAGAGGGAGATTCATAAGCCACCCACGACGATGCATCATAAAATAATTAATATTAGCCCCAACTCTTCCTGCCGCACCATTTCAGAATCAGAATCAGCTTTTTGGCCAAGCATGCATACACGTTCATAGAATCTGACTTTCATTGCTCTAAATGTGGCGTACACATGTTCAAACAAAAAACGGATATTATGTGTCAGTGAATTTGACCTACAGACCTGGATGACCTGCAGAGACAGTGACAGGCATCTTTTTTTATTATGGTATAGCGACGGCACACGCTGTGTTATTTGCCTGATGGGACAAATAATAGAGTCAGTACTTGGCTGTAGAGTCCATATTTGTCTGATGTCTCCTAGTGAATGAAACACTACACACACATTAAAGTAAATTTCATTTTAATGTTGATCCTCTTATCTAAGTGGACAGCTATACTTCCCAACCCACTGTCATTGTGCATTTTTACACCAGTGAACGAAGCCAATATCGTGTGGTTGCATGAACCAGAAATCAGATGAGGCAGACAATTCAATTGTTTTTAAATTTAGTACTATATTAGTCATTAAAGTGATGGAACTTGTTGAAAACAGATTAATACAGTGCATGTGTTTTATTTAATTTTGGTATGGAGACAGCACATTAATGTTTCCTGCATGTGTTTTCCATTAGTCACAAAACATTTAAACATATTTCATTTTCATTTCAGTCTCATCAGCATCACTACAGATGAGGCATCTGGAGAAAATGCAGTTTGACTGTGAACCTCAGTTCACTTTTCCTCAAAGGAGTGTACAGTGTTTGTAAAACAATGCATAATGCACCCACCTGTAACAGAATGCCATTTGACATACAGGGATGTAGATTTAAGGCACACAAAGATAATAGCAAGTAGCTGAATGTCAAATTATTTGTAAGGTAATGATTATTTTAAATATTTTCTATGCATATACCGTGTAAAGCATAAGGCTTTCCAGTACCAAATAACATGAAATATGGGAAATGCTTTAAAGAACAGTAGCAGTGGAGGTTACTTCACAAATACCAACCATGACCTGTTATTGCAGCGCTGGTGCAGTTCAAATCCACAAACATCCAAATATACGAGTTTGATGATGGGACATCTGACTCAGAATGACTCAGTCCTGGAGCAGCGGCTACATCACTTGGATTGAATGATGAGAACAATGCTGTGTTCCAGGTTCATGCACTGAATTCTAGCCAAATTGGATAAATCATGGTGGAGTCATTCAGTGTGCTTTGTCACAAGTATGTTGTCTCATCAAAAGCCTGAGTAAACCCAATAAAGTAGAAATTCAGCTAAAAAGAAGAGTCATCTGGCAGCTTGGTCAGAAATGTATTTTCTTTCCCAGGTGACCTACTTTCAAACAGAAAAAACTCTTTGAACAAGCCTTAATTAATTTTTACTGCTTATGTTCTTATCCAGGCTCAAAGAATCTGTTTAAGGAGGGGAAACCTATTAGGAAAGTCACTCTGAGTCACTGAAATGACTCATTATTTGTTATTTTCATGTTCCTGTTGTAAATGATGTTTTAATGCAGGAATGTGTCTGCATCATAAACCCAAACTGGGAGCTGGTTCCATAGTAGAGGAGCCTGATGGCTGAGGGCTCTGTCTCCCATTTTACTTTTAAAATATCTAGGACACACAAGTAAAGTCCATTACACACCATTGCAAAAAAGCAATACAAGCTTGTGAATTTGATTTCATTGCATTTTTGTGAAGAATTCATCCCCATAAAACTCAGCGTGAAAAACTGAAGCCTATATCAAGCGATGATGAGCTGCCCCTGGTGCTTGTAAACATGAAAAATGAAGAAACTGATATTCTGGGTTCATCCAGTTATCATGAGAAGGCAGCAGCAGGGAGAATTTCATGATTTGATCCAGAAGTTTGAACTGTAACATTTGTTACCAAATGCAGTGATCGGTTTGAAAAATCGGTAGAAAAAAGAAAAGTAATCGCATGGATTTTATGTGTCCGATGTGTGAAGTCTGCAGTCTGAGTAAGAAGCACTCTGTTGGGATAACATCTAAAAGTTCCCTAAAATCTGACGTCTGCTCATCCAAAATTTTGTATCTGGGAAGTAGGATTATAAATTCAGTGTGTCCATCTGTCTGCATGGATGGATAGGCTGGAGCCTATCCAAGCTGTAATAGCACAGGAGGTTCACTAGTCTATTCTCACCAACCGCCAATTTAGAATCCCCAGTTAACGTAACATGAATGTCTTTGGACTTTGTGAGGAAGCATGAGTGCCTGGAGGCAACCCACACAGACACGGGACATCCAAACTACACACAAAGGCATCAGAGTGGGTCACAACATCATTATTGTGAATTTGCATCCATTGAGGCCTTCATAACAGCTCCATGACAGATTAATGTAGTCACATTGTTCTAAAGGTGAAGGCCCTGTGGTGGTGCTTGAAAGTGCAATAATAGTGATATATTTTGCTTATATAAATATAACAATGAGTAAGTAGATATTAGACCTCAAAGAGATATTTCCTATTCAGGTTTTTCTTGTCACTTCTGGCTCCAAAAAACAAGGAGGTGAGGGCCAAACTGACTTGAGGCTTTTATAACAAAACCCCACAAACTAATGGCTGACCCAACTTTGCTACTGTACATCCACGTCTTTTATAACCCTAACATTTTCATGTCATCAGTTCAAACACGGTAATATAAGTGAGTTAAAGGCTGCTGCGTTTGCATCTTGGTCTGGTGTGTTCACTTGGCAGTCGGTATTATGAAAAACAGCCTGAATCCATTAAGTTTTTCAGTTAAGGAACAAAAAAACCAAAACCACAAAAAACAAACCAAAAAAAACCCCCCAACCAACCAAACAAACAAACATATAAAACAAATAAAAATCGGAAATCTATCTAACAGCAGGTGAGACGTTTCAGCCTGAATCAAAGTGGTCAACTGTTATGGCCAAAGAGCAGGTCATTTTCTTGGTCTGTCTGCTCTTCCTCATCAAAACCCAGATTAAAAAATATGATGCACTTGGGATTTGTAGCTTTTCCTGCCTGTTCCCTGCTGTTAAACCATCATAAAATGAATAATCACCACTCACCACATCACCAAGCTGTTGATACACTGCCACAATTTGTAAAGTGAGATGAGGTGGGAGTGACTATATGGTGTCCGGGCCATAACTGCGAGTTGGGTGTTTGTAGCTGCAGTTAATGACACTATCTGTGATGGGAGAGGACATGAGCCCTCAAACGAAACACTGGATGGTGACACTGCAAGAAGTTTTTTATCCTGCTCTAGCAGCTGTGGGCATCCCATGTAAGTACATTTCAAGAAATAGTGCAGCTAACTGGTTTCATATGAAAATTTTTCACTATTTTAGACCATTTAGAAACTTTCCTGCTGAGTAACAAGTTACCTTAACTGACACTAACCTTTTCTCAGCCAACATCATCACCTTTCTAATCATCTGGAAGAGGAACTGCACCCTCTCCAGATCCAGTGCCTTGTATCTGATGGCCATCTCTGTGGCAGACAACTTTGTCCTGATGTTCATTGTGATTCTCGAGCTTTCTTTGAAGTACCACCAGCAGGAGCCATTTTGGAGCTACGAGCCTTGGTGCAGCCTGAGAGACATTTTTAATTACGGTGCCTATAATGCCTCTACTTGGCTTGTGGTTCTGTTTACAGTGGAGCGTTTTATTGCCATTCACACATGGAAAATCAAACCTAAAATCTGCAATCAGAGATGTGCAGCATGGACTATAGCAGCCACGTTTGTTTTCAGTCATCTTTTTGCCATTCCTCACTACTGGTCTAATACCTCAGTCCATGATAATAATCAGACCAGGTGTATTTACAACCCAGAGGCACCGACTCGGTTCATTCATGCCCTGGTCTGGATTCAAACACTGCAAGCCTACATGTTCCCCTTTCTCATCATCCTCACAGTTAACGGGTTGACCTTACAACTGATTTCTCTCAGTAGCCGGGTTCACATCCCTGCAGGATTGGCTCCTGGGGTTTGCAAAGTCAGGCCCCTTCTTCGCTCCCGGAGAAGAAAATCAGTGGTTCTTTTAGTGACCGTATCCATGAGTTTTGTGCTGCTGTCTGTCACGCGCGCTATAACTCAGATCATCCTTCGCACAACTGAGTTGTACACTTTGGATCGTAATGATTATAGTCACCAAATAAATATAGCAGCTGACGCTGGAACCATGCTCTGCCTGAGCAATGCTGCTGCAAACATGTACCTGTATGTATGCACCCAGTCCAGGTTTCGCCAGGAGTTCTCGGCTTGTATTTATCAGGCGTCCTCCTATTGCAAAACAAAACTACAGAAAGTCAAAGAAAATTCTCGGTGTGATTAGAAAACACAATCATGGAGAGATTATCCTCAGCAAAGCTTTTACAGGTGCAAGTGTTCTTAGGGCAGCCATAACAAGTTAATGACTTTGTTTTTCTCAAAAGGCCACAAACCATTTAACTGAACTAAGACTCCATAAAATACAATTTAATTTTCTTTATTACTTTGCTTTACTCTTTATGTCACTCATCCCATTAAACAAAATATATGGATTTCATGCCAAATTAACGATCTTGACACACAGCTCCATTGTTTGACTTGCACTTTAAAATAATGAATTAATTTCCTGCGTTTCCAAACCTGGACAATCAAAGCTGGCAAACAAACAAGGAGAGTCACGCTCCAGCAATCGGTTAAGTCAGATAACCATCATGATTTAGGTGTGCTGAATAGCTTTTATGGGTTTTTTTTTAATGACAAAACAAACATGTCACATAAAAGTTTCGTTTAATTTAAATTCACTCTGTGTAAAGACATTATGTTTAAATATTACTGAACTGTTACACCTGTCATTTGGAATCTTTATTTTAAATTATGCTGCAGAAACATGGATATGTTTGTTTTCTTTCAAACTTTCTGGTCTTTAATTTCAAGTCTGCATTAATAGATGCAGAGCAGTGTAACTGCGTGCAAATATGTCATTAGGTTTTGACCTAAAATATTATGCTTTAGGTCAAAGCTAATGGTTGCCACAATCCAGTCTTTAAGTGATGATGTGATGAATCCTGCTTCCGGGCCCAAACTACTCTGCGTTGAATAAGGCTTTTGTGTTTCTTACTTGTTTTAATGCTTTGTATCTTGTTCTATTTAATCTCAACAAGCCCCTAAAACAGTCAGTGATCACTGTCGGCCTCTCTTGGTTTTTATTACTGCTAATCATTTTAAAGCTCCGTTTTTAAAACCTTACAATGTCACTACAGCTCAGCCCATGCAGCAGTATATTGATAATTAACCTCATATTGTGGATGGATTATCTCAGTTGTTCTCCTGGCTGAAGTTCAGTCCATTTACAGCATCCTGCCATGCGATTGCATTTGTCCCGAACCATCGGGAACCCTCTCGTTAACTTTTACAGAGTAGAAAAAAGTTAACGTTCATCCTCCAGCTTCACTGTTTATATTATGCTAACATAGCTGTGTTGCTAGCGATCACGTAGCACATCGTTATATACCAGCTAGCCAAACTTCAGTAACCCTACAAACATCCCTGCTGTTTACTTTCCTGTCTTCATGTATGTCAGAAATGATAGCAGAGCTGTACGTCTTAATTTGTTTCATAAATCCCTCAGTCAGAACATGGTATATTATATTTAGATGCAAATAGTGAGCTAACTTCCTGCTAACTTCTAACTCTGTTAAATTTCATAAATTCGGTTTTCGTGAATGCATGGATGTTAAACTTAATTGTTAAACCTGGTAGAGCAGCAGCGCTGATCATTTTATTACAGATGAAAGGATTTAGACAGTTTTTAACTCTCAGTGATGCCGCAGTGATCGTTTGACTTTGGGACCTGCAGCAGAGTTAGACACGGCTAATGACGTCAGACTTAAAGACCGTGTAGATGTAACAACTCTGTTGTAGACTCCAGGGCAGGTAATTTTGGGGCCCTTACCACCACTTCATACCCGAGCAAGCCCACTATTTCCCAATTTTTTTTCACACACACACACACACACACACACACACACACACACACACTGTAAATGCAAAAGAAATATCAGGTTTTGATCATTATGGACTACCACCATCAGTGAATACGTACATTTATCTAAGGTTATAATATAAACTGGCACAGTTGTCAGCTAGGCTACCTAAAGCCTATATCAGATTTAGGCTAGCTAAAGTAACTGCGACCTCTCTAAACATGGAACAAAAGAGAGAACCACAGGTCATAACAAAGTCATTCAACAGTCACTTCCAGTGGAGCACCTTCTAGATTACAGCATGAGTGCATATTTTCAAGATAAGAGTGGTAAAGATGTTTTAATCCATCTTTTGTCCCTTGCACTTAGCAAAGTCATTGCTAACATTGCTCAAATTCTTGCTGTTATTCTCGCCCTACTTGCTTTGCTCCTTCCTGTTTTTAGCACCACTTTTTTTTTTTGCTTTGGGTGGATAAACTAACACAGCTGTGCTGGAGATCACACACCTGCCACAAAAACAGATTGCACCATGATTGACATCAATGAGTTTGCAGGCATTTCCCTCTAATGAGAGAGAGCAAGGTCAGGAAGTAGTAAGTAATACACTTCCCAGAATTTCCCCTGCCAACAAACATGTCAGAAAATAGTATTTTGGGTTAAAATTCAGTTAAAAAAAACTGGACTGCATTAGTAAAGTTATCTTTTGTTCAGAAAATGGAACCACGACGTAAACATATAACAGAACTTTTTCATATCTGTCCAACTTTAACGAAATAAATAATTTAAGCTGTGCATGCTGTGTGAGATGTGAAAAGGGGCACTTTTCTGCTGGAAATTTGGTTCACAGATCTTCTCAAACTTTTATGAATACATGGTGGTACCTTCAGGCTTTCTCTACAATAAAACAAAAACAACATGTTATTATTTATTGACTTTTTCTTATTACTTACAAACTCACGTTCACTGACTGTTTATGTTAAAATTCATGTTCACGTTTCAAACTACAGGAGAACTCAAAGGCATTAAGAGTATGCCATTACTACAAGTGGGAGAGTGCCAAGAGAAAGTTGTAAAACCTGACAGAGACATGACCCTACATACTGAAGGGAAAATCAGACCCCTTGGGTCCTGGATGTGGAAGAAACTATGAATAAATCTTGATTGTCTACAGGGAAACAACAAATTGGAACAATTTGATTGCTGTACTACAGCAGAATCTTAAAGAAAACATTACAAGCATGATAATGACTTGTAGAGTAAATTTCCCAGCGCTAAACTGATCTCACCACAGAGACCTGACCTCAACATAACTGAGGCTGTGTAATTGGACACAGCTTCAGTTATCGCTTAACAAACCCAACGCCAATTGAATCTGATGAAATTCTGAAAGGAGCTTCTGTTTTTTTAAACTGTGGAAACATACATTTTCCTTTGGTGTGGGAAATTCACTGAAGTGAAATACAGCTACGGTCTTGAATTCACCACAAAAATACCAACTCAATTGAAAGTTATTGTATCCATATTCATTTTTGTTTCCTTGAGAGTTTTGCACAAAGTAGAAAAAGGGGGAAAACTAGCAAAGAAGACTTAGATGCATGAAAATGTGCTGTTCCAGTGTTCAGTTCAAAAGATTTATGACTTAAAAGCGCCTGATTTAACCAGCAGGGAGGAATATTTGCCCCAGCCTTGTAAGAAAAGCTCTGGATTGTTTTGCAAAATCCTTAACAGCAACTTCCAGGCAGGCACCCTCAAACATGGGTTAAAGCAATAGATCACATGCAGCACTGGGTTTCTATAGGTCCAGCAGTTTGCGCATGTCAATCTCAATATCTATCCTCCTTATAGTCTCTCTCCCCTTCCCTCGTGTATGAATGATTAATAATAATAATAATAATCATAATAATAATGGATTGCATTTATATAGCCCTTTCCAGACCCTCAAAGCGCTTTACAATTCCACTATTCATTCACTCTCACATTCACACACTGGTGGAGGCAGCTACAGCTGTAGCCACAGCTGCCCTGGGGCAGACTGACAGAAGCGAGGCTGCCATATCGCGCCATCGACCCCTCTGGCCAACACCAGTAGGCGGTAGGTGAAGTGTCTTGCCCAAGGACACATGTTAAGAAAAAAATATTAGGTAATTTTGGATTTGATTACACATCTGATCACCTGGGAACTGAGGAAGAAAAAATGTTGTCCTATTTTTCCTTTCCTGATGTAAACATTTCCATCTTTCCAGGATGGAAATGTTTACATTCTGCTACTTGTGTCCCTGGTGCAGGAAGGTGATCAGTAAGCGTGGATCATGCAATGTCCTGGTGCTGTTGCTTGGTGTTGGTCTTGAGTGATACCTCTTTCTCCTGGATGTACTTCCAGTATTCCTCTTTGGGTAGGTATGCCCTTGTTCTATTCTTTCTTTAAAGCTGGATCTTTGGAGAACAGGCCATTTATTCTCTTGGCCTCTGCCAGGGGCGATTCTAGGATCAGAGCTTTGGGGGTGCTGAGCACCCAGAGAGCTGCCCAGCCAGGCAAGATAAACTTTACTCATCACGATGAGACTTCTTCCCTGTCTCTGTCAGTCCCTGCATCCCTAAATGTCTCCAGTTGTCCCGAGTTCTCTCTGACTGTCTCCTTGGTGCATTTAAACCCCTGTTCCTCCCTGTCCTCGTTGTCTGTTGTCTTCGTCTCCGTTATCAGTCATCATAGTTTTACCATCTCTGTGCAAGTCTGCAAACTTCTTTATTAAATCACAAGATTCTTAAATTCATCAAATCTCTCTGTGCCTGGTTCCTCGTGACAAAACATGACATCACTGTTTTGTACATTTTAACACAATTTAATCCCCACATTTGTGAAAGAAAAGCAAAACACTTTTTGAAAAGTCTGTAACAAAAGCGATAAAGGTTATTTAAATGCTGCAAAAGAAGAATGGAATAAAATAAAAGAATTGGAATAAAAAATACATATCCTAACTTTAATTACTGGGGGAGAATAATGAATGATGCTCATAGTGAGTAAAAAGCAGTGTTGGGCAAGTTACTTTAATTAATTTTAATTAATTATAGTTACTAGTTACTTCTTCAAAAAAGTAACTGAGTTAGTAACTAAGTTACAAGATTCTAAAAGTAATGAATTACTTGAAAAGTAACTATTGTGTTACTTTAAAAAAAAAAAGTTTAACCCTCTGGGGTCCAGGTTATAATTGGCCATTTTTAGCTACTTTTGATGTTTCCTCTATATTTCACCTTTAAAAACTATTTACTTTGCCTTGTTTGGTATGATCCTTTTTCTGAATTTACAGTTACAGTGGCTTGCAAAAGTATTCGGCCCCCTTGAACTTTCCCACATTTTGTCACATTAGAGCCACAAACATGAATCAGTTTTATTGGAATTCCACGTGAAAGACCAATACAAAGTGGTGTACACGTGAGAAGTGGAACGAAAATCATTCATGATTCCAAACATTTTTTACAAATAAATAACTGCAAAGTGGGGTGTGAGTAATTATTCAGCCCCCTTTGGTCTGAGTGCAGTCAGTTCCCCATAGACATTGCCTGATGAGTGCTAATGACTAAATAGAGTGCACCTGTGTGTAATCTAATGTCAGTACAAATGCAGCTGCTCTGTGATGGCCTCAGAGGTTGTCTAAGAGAATATTGGGCGCAACAACACTATGAAGTCCAAAGAACACACCAGACAGGTCAGGGATAAAGTTATTGAGAAATTTAAAGCAGACTTAGGCCAAAAAAAGATTTCCCAAACCTTGAACATCCCACAGAGCACTGTTCAAGCGATCATTCAGAAATGGAAGGAGTATGGCACAACTGTAAACCTACCAAGACAAGGCCGTCCACCTAAACTCACAGGCCGAACAAGGAGAGCGCTGCTCAGAAATGCAGCCAAGAGGCCCATGGTGACTCTGGACGAGCTGCAGAGATCTACAGCTCAGGTGGGGGAATCTGTCCATAGGACAACTATTAGTCATGCACTGCACAAAGTTGGCCTTTATGGAAGAGTGGCAAGAAGAAAGCCATTGTTAACAGCAAACCATAAGAAGTCCCATTTCGTTCCACTTCTCACGTGTACACCACTTTGTATTGGTCTTTCACGTGGAATTCCAGTAAAATTGATTCATGTTTGTGGCTGTAATGTGACAAAATGTGGAAAAGTTCAAGGGGGGCGAATACTTTTGCAAGCCACTGTATGTTTCCATTTTGACATACTGTATTAACACAATTGATCTAAAATCAGACAAAAAACATAAAATCCGAGTAGAAAAATTTATATTTTTTACTGTAACAACTACAACTAATCCTATTTCATAACTTTAAATGCAAATATAAATTGTCAATTCCTATGCACAAGTTTTGCAAACAACAAAGTTATTTGCAGCCATTTACCTTTTACCCTTTTTTTAAATAACCATTTCAAACTATTTAGATACAATCAGTTGTTCTGCTTTCAATAAGATGCCACACAAATTATTTGTGCCACTCCAAATATTTCTGTCGACTATAAAGGAGAACATCACAGCCTGATACCTGCAGGTCTGACAGCAGGTGGTGTATCACTCCTGTTCTCTACCTGGAGACAGCAGTCACCTCATTGTTCTGACACACAACACAAAACTATCCACAACACTACACACTAACTACACAAGACAACACATTAACTAAACACTCCAAACATGCTAAAGTCACAAATCTCTCACATCTCAAAACTCGCTCTCTCTGTTTTTCTGTTGTCTTTTTTTCTCTCTCTCGCCATCACTCCTAAAACTTCCCCCTTTTCCTAAACAACCAAATGTCATGTTGCCATATCATTTTTGATTGGTCGACATGGTGCATTTTTCCACCAACACGAAAGGGCTGTTTTTTTGTTTTGTTTTTTTGGTCATAAGCAGAGAGTGCTTGCTAGCGCTGTCCTTAGACAGTAAACAGTGACGAAACTATTCAGAAAAAACATGGCGTATATTACCGTTACTAACATTTTCTTGTTAGTAACGGTAACGGCGCTGTAACGATAGGAATAGTAATTAGTTAGATTACTCGTTACTGAAAAAAGTAACACCGTTACTTGTAATTCCGTTATTCCCATTACTGGTAAAAAGTAAACTGAGAGCATCTTTTGGACAGAGATTCACTTTTAATGCGTATGTATAATACAGCACAGATAAATAAAAAATAAACTCCAAAAACAGAAGAGTCCTTGAAATGTACAAAATATTAATAAAAAAAATTCTAAAAATGGAGGCAACTTTGCCTATGGTACAAGGTATACAATGTATGAAAAGAGCTTTACTGCGTCCAGTCAGTTAGCTAGCTAGTACCTTGGGTTTCATATCGGCACATATGACAAAATAACCAGCTTCTTTTATTCCATTTCAAGCAGGACAGTGGTAACAGCAGCAGGCTACGGACAATTTTAAATTTTAGATTTTAAATAGGCTGTATAAATTTCAATGGGAGCAACAGGACAGTCAAATGTCGCTGATGTTACTACAGAGCAGGACGGATTGTAGGGTAGCAAACATCGTCGGAAAACACGTTTTCAACACTGCAGGTTACCTGGTGTAATGTTTTTCAGCTAAAAAGAAACATGGTCAGACTCCTACCTAACTATATAAAGAGTAACTGAAGGTTAAATGCAGCTAACATGTCCTGTTTTAAGCCAGGCACTCATACCTCCGCTCTGCTGCGTCTAAGCCGCTCTGGCAGAAAGGACGCTAGAGCCAGAGCAGGGGAGCGGCGAGCTGGAACAAACCATTTTTTTCGGGGGGGAATCTCTTCTTTGGTTGTTAAAATATTACTCCAACCAAGTGCTGTAAGGTTTTTATATTTTTAGTAGTGTGTCACACAAACAGCAAATATTGTCAAAAAAGTATGAAATCTTTGGGGGTGCTTTGATTCATTTTGAACACCCCCAGAATGGTGAAGCGCCCCCAAAATGGTCTAAAAGCGCCCCTGGCCTCTGCTTTTTTGATATATCTCTTCAGCACAGTGGCCAGAGCTGTGAGCTTTTGTTTGGCAGTTTCTAGACTCTCATACAGACATCTGGTTCTACCTCTTTTTCGTCCAGGACCTGTCTCTCATGATGCCCTTTTGCACCCCACTTAACCGACTAACATCCTTCCAGGCTTCCAGCCTTCTTCTCCAAGGGAGGCAACAGATGTTGAATTGGCTTCGCTGCTGGATATGTATTATATACATATAAATCCAGCAGAGGAATCAATTGAACATCTGTTGGGTAGGAAATGTTAGAGTAATACAAAGGAAAAGCACAGGGCTACTCGGTGTGAAGATGAGTGGGTTGCAAGTTTGAATTTCTATCAAGAATTTCCTCCACAGTGCTCGCCACACCCTTACCCTAAGTGAGTTCATTCACCTGCACACACAACATTCATACTGACGGAGTTCTACATTTTTTATTACAACGTTTTAAATGTCACAATTTGGACAAAAACATACATTTCTATAGCAAGACTTTCCTCACTATCAATTTTAATGTGAACTGTATTATACCAGCAAGAAAACATGTGGTTGTGGAGAAACTGACTCATCAGTAGAGGGAGCTCTGACTCTGACAGGTGAAATCAGGGCATGACTTGGATTTTTTACGTTTTTTTCTTGGCATTAAAAAAAGGTGTTCCACAGTTGGATTAATAGAAAAAACCCATATGGTCACACAAAACTCCAGCAAAGACATTGAGCCTGCCCTGAAACCATTTCTTGGTAATTGCAACTATTAAACTTGAATTAGGGATAATGGTATTTATGAGGTTTTGGCAAGATATTATTAAAAGCAGATTCAGAATAACTTTGGTGGAAAGTAATTTAATGCTATATCTACAACTTCATTTTTATTAAAATAACACTTCTGATCCTTGTACTTACCAGTGAACGTTGTTGGTAAGCATGTCCATCTGTTTATAACCACAGTGTATCCCCCTTCTAATGGCTGTCTCCAACAGGATGACTCTGTGTCCCAAAGCCAGACTTGTAAACATTTAAAAAGGTCTTGAGCAATAGTTCTGAAACTTTTTGAAGTTTTTATTTGGAAATTCAATTCTTCTTTTTTCTTTCACTAAATTGGTATTCTACCTGATCATTTTCATAATAAACTTTTTTTTCTTTTGTTAAGCCACTTAACCTTGACCTGTGAATCATTCAAACATAAAAAGATACCTAACTTCACAGGTGCAGGGACGAACCAGTGTTGTGCCTTTACATAACAGAGAGCTTAGAGACGAACCCTTTTTAAATTGCATCTGTAGGTACTGTTTCATAATAGCCTGTCATAAAAACACATCATTTGTTCCCATTTCTTTAGTTCATTCCATAAAAATAATGACATAAAATAATATTGTTAGCCAAAAACTTAAAAGCATATCTCAGCATGGCGTGCAGCGCATCCTACAAAGAAAACAAAAACCAAAAATTGAGAAGTGGAAGGAAAGCCTAAACAGGAGAAGGAGAAAAAATGAGTGGCAACTGGACTTATGGGGTAAATTTTGAATTCAAATCATCGTCAGTGGTGTTGGAGAGCTTGTCAAAATTAATGGAATTATGAATGCAGAAAAGCACAGTCAGAATTTGATCCACCATACAAAACCATCTGGGGAAGTATATCTGATTGGCAACAGCTTTATTTTTCAGTATGACAATGATCCCAAACACACTGAAAGCTCAGTAAAAGCATGCCTGGATAGAAAAAACAGACAGTGACAGTCCGCAGAGCCTTGGCCTCAATATTACTAAAGCAGTGTGCGATCATCTTGACTGAGAATGGAACAAATGGCAGCCAACATCAAAAGAAAAGCTTTGAATCTTATTCAGGAATCCTGGGGAAATATTCCTGAAGGCTTCCTAAAAAATTACAAGAAATCTTGAGAGCTCAGACTGTGTTTAAGAATAAAGGTAGTCATACCAAATATTGACTGTCAAGCGTGTTAGAATTGTTCATTCTTTGTTTTTGCTTTTAATGTTGTAGAGTATTTCTATCTATTCTTGCACCTATTCCCCATTTGCACAATCCTGCATACGCAAGTCCTTGGCCACCTGCTTAACAGCTTCAAGGTTATTTCTTGAAACTGCTATGTTGATGATTCACAGCTGTACTTTCCCGTTAAGCCACAACCACAAGAGCCTCTACGATTCTACTCAGCTAGTACAATTCAATATAAAATTCTTTGCTTGAAATGATGGAGTACTTTTGATCAGGATCTCCAAAGTCATCCAGCATTGCTCTTTGATCTAACAAAGAAAATCAAACACGTCTCTTACTCTGCCATCGATTAGTCCAGAAAGCAGCAGCAGGGATTCAAATAAAGGTGTTAAACTAGTATTTAACCTACTTTATTGGTATGTTTAATTCCAATGCCTGTATGCACAAGATTAAAAAAACGACTGAGTCTCGCGCAGATTACTTTAATAAACAAAAACCTTGACTATGGTAAGAATAATCACTGCTGATGCTGTGCTTTTAAGTTTGGGTGATATTAAATTACAAATAAACTAGAAAAAAAATCTGTTTAAAGCAGGTGTTTTTTGTTTCCTTTTGTACAGTCTGTTGTTATGATGGAGTTCATTTTTACACCATCCAGTGATTTCTTATTCCAGCTGAATATATGACACTTTAATGGTGTGCCTGCTGACAAAACTGCACACAGTCAGCTGTTAGGACACATTTGCCGGCAGAGATATTGCTTAGTACGTCTAAAGCTAAGGAAATTGTTTCCTCTCAATATTTTTTGTTACCATCAGAATCCAATTACCTTACAGTGAAAAACATATTGGTCGTTTTGGCCGACCCCATCATCAACTTTAACCTGAAATACATTTGGGAGCCACAGCAGAACAATAATGAGAACTTCATTCATCCACCTTTAGCATTTGACACCAGATCAGCTTTATTTAATGGACAGTGAAGAGTTTATTGTAATTCTGTTTACACACAATAAAACTGTTAAACACTTCAAACAGCTGGTACAATTTGTTGAAATACTATTTTTTCTTGCCACCCTTTGGAGCTTTTTCTAATCCTTGAATGTATTTCCGAGGAATTTGATAATGATCTGAAAGGAGAATAATAGACAAAATGACTTTATTTGTGCAGATGAAGGAATTATGATAAAATGCTGAATTCCCTAAAGGTCCATACCCAGCAGCAATTTGCCAACTTGTTGAATCTGGTTTCCTTGGATCTGGACCAAGACTCTGTCCTTGGCTCCGGGGACAGGCTGCAAGACAGAGCTGGCCTGAACTCTATGCTGCAAAACACTGGCGACAACTGCAGGATCCAACCCGTACACTTCCAGGTTCTTCATCAAAGTCACCTACAGGTTGCATATATAAAACAACTAATTAAAATATTTAATCATTCATGTTAACTAGTGAGGTCATTACTATATATAGTCTGTATAAATGGAGGGCACTGACAAGTTTATTTTTCAAAACGTAAGATGCACCTATAATATATCATTCATTACTAGAGGATCACTTAAGGATCAATCAACCAATTATATTAAAATTAAATGGGAGACGGAGGCTAAAATCAACATATCAGAGGACAGTTGGTTAAATATATGTAGAACACAGATGGAAACTACTAGTTCGGGTTATTGGAGGGAATTCACATGGAAAAAATTTATTAGGTTTTTTATAACACCCAAAATAAAATACAAACAAAAAGGTCAACTGACAGATGGATACTGCTGGAGAAACTGTGGGGAAAACATGGCAGATCGAAATGCCCAATAATCCAACCATACTGGAGTGAAGTGGTCGAATCAATTTACTTGGTGACTGGTCTCAAATTAAATTTGGATTTCTGTACTGTGTATTTGGGCAATATCCCATCAGCAGCCTCCTTAAGGGACAAATATTTGATAAACATCCTGTTGGGAGCGGGCAAAAAAGCGCTTACCAGGAGGTGGCTGGAGAAAGAGCCCCCAACAAAGAAAGATTGGATAGGAATAATGGAGGAAATATATAGAATGGAAAAACTTACTTTTTTTTTTTAACCTCAAAATGGATCAATTTCATAAAAACTGGAAGAAGTGGGAGAGATTTGTTGAAGGTGGTAATGTGGGATGATGGGTGGTGGGTTATATAACCAGAGCTTAACTAAGTATTTTCACGCAACTACTGGAAGAAGGAAGGCCTGCTAAGGACGTGGTCACTGTTTTTTTAGAAGGAAGCTCATAAAAGAGACTGGAAATACTATTATTAATACTATACTAATATTGTCAGTGTGTATTATGTTTGTTTTTTGGGTTTGTTTTTTTTTTGCTGTTTTTTTTTTTTCCATGTGGATGACTGTACCATGAAACTCATGCCCATAATGAGCGCATGTAAGCTTTTTACCACACTATCTGTATGATAAGTGTTAAATATTTTAGTGTATGGGATATGCTTAAGAATTCATAAAAAGCACCAAGGTCATTAATCTGTATCAGTACAAACAAACAAATTCATCCAGAAATAGCCAAACTGGAGAAAGAAATTGGCACCTTCTTATTCGACCCTCGAGAAGCCACAGTAATGTCAATGGGCTCAATATGGCCTTTCTTTACTATAGGTAGTTGCCCTGGAAACACAGCTTGATAGCACTCCTGCATTCTTCCCAGTGTTCTGTGGAAAACAAGGTTAACTTTTAGCATTAGCAAAATGGAAAAACAAAACAAAACATAGTGTAGATACTATAAAAGTACAATCTGCAAAGATTGCAATGAAGAATTTACTTTCCAAAATTCCCAGTAGTTGTTCTTTTAATTTCACTGCACACAATGCACTATTTGTGCAAACCTTTCAGGCTATGACAGGAAAAACCCCACTGAGAGCAGACTGGGCAGCCACCTATCACAATCTGCCCCTCTTAGTGATGCTGGTGAGTTTTCCAATCTTTGGTCTGTGGCAACATTGTTTTGTGGATTTGAATCAATTGCTGATCTCTTGTAAACCTACTGGAGCTTTTATGAGAAATTTGATAACTTTAATTATGTCAAGCAGTTTTACAAATGTGGATAGATGAACAAAATCTTGCTTTTTTGGTTTTGCCTTTTCGTCTAATCTTTTGAAGTTTTAAAAACATAAAAAGTCACCTTTAAAATGAGGAAAACATTGCCCTATCCATTCAATTAACCTTTTCTTAAATTAAATACCTGAGATCTAAGCCAATCATAACCTAGCAAAAAACAAACAAACAAACCTCAAATTACTTTAACTGCATTGCAAACTATGTCAGCAGCAGTGATGTGTTACAGATTTACAGCTCAGACCAGGATTAAACGATGCATTAGTATGATTATTTAATCTTTCTGATGGGCAAGGTTGGCCCACTTTAGTAATTAGAGGCAATTTAAATGTGGATTTGCATTGGCTACTTTAACCAGTAAATCTGTCTAATTTACTAAAATACTGATGTATTATATACAATTTATATGCAGTTTCCGTTATTGAATGCTACAGAAATAGGGCTGTTCAATATGACGATATATATCGGATGACGATATGAAAACGTCAATTGTTCTATCGTTTGTTTCGTGATGTCGCAGAATAAACTTTTTATGGCAATATTTTTTCCATCGTTTTGATGGTCACTGTAGAATTTCTTAAAGTTCTCTCTTTCTCTTATATTTAATATAACCACACTACAGACGGACAAGCGACTGTTTTTATGCGTTTACATTAGCAACAACGACGGTAAAACCATCGCGTGGCTCCATCGTCCGCTTGTTTATTTTCCCACATAAACCTTTCACAATAAAGCTGAAGATCCTGTTGAGACTTTTCAAAATAAACGGAATCACGTGAAAGAGTATGCAGAGTGTTTACGGATGAAAAGCAAAAAAGTGCTGTCAGGTGCTAAAACAAAAAACGTTAGAATCAGCTTTTCCCCGCAGCACGCTGTGTAATAAATACTCACAAAGAAAATGTCTAAAAATGTATAGTTTCATGCATCGGTGACTCCAGGTACACGACCGGCTAAAAAAACCAAAACAAAACAAAAAAAACTTTACCCAAATCGAGTTGCCTGACATTCACGGAATTTACAGAAATTGTAACATTTTTGTGACATATACCGTTGTCGGGACGATAAATGTCTTATATCGGGATATGAAATTTTGGTCATATCGCACAGCCCTATACAGAAATGCAAACTATTTTTGTCTATTTCTAGTACAGCTATTTTTAGGTGTGGGTGGGTACTTCAAAAAGCAACATGTTCAATGTTGTACACAGCGCTTTAAAAAAAGTTTGTCTTTACCTGCTAAAGAGGTCGTCCCATTTGAGAGAGACTACCTCCTGATACTCTGATTTCTCCAGTAAGCAGTCACACAGAGTTGGGTTGATGGTCACGTAACTAGTAAAGAGGACGAAAACAGTGAGGCTTGAGGGATTGCACTAAACAGGGAGCATGCTGCACTGTTAAGCCATGCCAGCTTTGTGGCAGATAGTTTATTTTCTCCCATAAATCACTGCTAATTTGTTTCACATCAGATGAGGAACAAATTATTATAAAAGGAAACATGAGATGTTTTTTGGAGTCTCAGAGTCACATTTAAACATTTTAGCTTATTATAATGTAATTAAGGTCAGTTCTGTATTTAAGTCAGTGAGACTGCTGTTCACCACCACGCCCGGTTCAACTCAGCAGCGTGGCCTCCAGGTTTTCAATGTTTAGTTGTTCTGTGTTCTTCTGTCTGTGGTTTTTCAAATATCCACTCTGAATCACAGTAGAGTTTTGAACAGCCTCTTACTTCTTATTATTTTCATCCACCAGCTCATTGTCCTTCACATACTCCGTGACAATACTTCTTACTTCAGCAGGATGCAGTGTAGCTCCTTTCCTAAAGAGGCAACAAAGCACACATTAGTATCACTGATCAATACAAATGAGAAAAACTTATAAAGGCTACCTAAGCTTTAATAAAAATATCTACTTTCTTTTGATTCGTCTATTAGGAAATAAACTCATCTATATAAAGCAACACAGCTAGAAAAAAACTGCAGATTTCAAGTTGAATCAGCAGTTTTACTCATCCATCCATCCATCTTCATCCGCTTTATCCGGGGCCGGGTCGCGGGGGCAGCAGCCTAAGCAGAGAAGCCCAGACCTCTCTCTCCCCAGCCACCTCCTCCAGCTTATCCGGGGGAACACCAAGGCGTTCCCAGGCCAGCCGAGAGACATAATCTCTCCAGCGTGTCCTGGGTCTGCCCCGGGGCCTCCTCCCAGTGGGACATGTCCGGAACACCTCACCCAGGAGGCGCCCAGGAGGCATCCTTGTCAGATGCCCGAACCACCTCAGCTGGCTCCTTTCGATGTGGAGGAGCTCTACTCTGAGCCCCTCCCGGATGGCCGAACTTCTCACCCTATCTCTAAGGGAGAGGCCAGCCACCCTTCGGAGGAAGCTCATTTCTGCCACTTGTATCCGCGATCTCGTTCTTTCGGTCACTACCCACAGCTCGTGGCCATAGGTGAGGGTAGGGACGTAGATTGACCGGTAAATTGAGAGCTTCACTTTTACACTCAGCTCTCTCTTCACCACGACAGACCGGTGCAGACCGCATCACTGCAGCTGCAGCACCAATCCGTCTGTCGATCTCCGGCTCCCAAGACGAACAAGGGCGATCGTGGCTCAAGAGTTGGGTGTTCGTCTTGTAATCGGAAGGTTGCCGGTTCGAGCCCCGGCTCGGACAGTCTCGGTTGTTGTGTCCTTGGGCAAGACACTTCACCTACCGCCTACTGGTGATGGCCAGAGGGGCCGATGGCGCGATATGGCAGCCTCGCTTCTGTCAGTCTGCCCCAGGGCAGCTTGCCTCCACCAGTGTATGAATGTGAGAGTAAATGAATAGTGGTATTGTAAAGCGCTTTGAGGGGTCCATTATAGGGGTCCAATAATCCATTATTATTATTAAGACCCCGAGATACTTGAACTCCTCCACTTGGGGCAGGAACTCGTCCTCTCCGTGAATCGCTACCTTATCATGGTGGAGGGGTTTGTGTGTCCCAAGGATCCCAGGGGCTATGTTGTCTGGGGGCTTTTGCCCCCTGGTAGGGTCTCCCATGGCAAATTGGTCCTGGGTGAGGGACAAGACAAAGAGCGATTCAGAAGACCCTTATGAAGAAAACATCGAGGGAACAGTTTACCCTGCCCGGGATAGGGTTACCGGGGCCCCGCCCTGGAGCCAGGCCAGGGGAAGGTGCCCGAGGGCGAGCGTCTGGTCGCCGGGCCTTAGTCCATGGGGCCCGGCCGGGCACAGCCCGAAGAGGAGACATGGGCCCATCCTCCTGCAGGCCCACCACCCGCAGGAGGCGCCATAGGGGTCGGGTGCATTGTGTGCCGGGCGGCGGCCAGGAGCGGAGGCCCTGGCGGACCGATCCCCGGCTGCCAAGACAGTTTTACTCAAAGTATTTAAATTAAGGCTAAGAGATTTAAAGCTCAGGAAAACAGATGCAGGGTTGTTGTATTAGACTGCATTAGCTTATGTTAGATGTACATCAACTAAAGCTAAATACTGCAGAATTTATACTCTGGGCCAGTTTGGGCTGGTTGTCCTGATGAATGCCTTAAAGTCTAAGGCTTAGACTAAAGAAGAATCAACTAAAAATATGCAAAAGCCAACGCAAAATATGAGGATAACTAATTTTAAAACAGACCATGGGTTCACTTTAACATATTATAAAGTGAATGATAGCGATCCTCTGCTAACAATGATTATCTGAGGTTCTTGAGCATTTTACCCAAACAAATGCTCCTGATCGCCTGTGGCTAACTGAGCTGTTTTGGTAGACCTACACTGGTAATTTTAATGTTCTGGCTAATTAGTATATAAACAAACAGTCCTTGGAGTAATAGTGTGGGTTTTCCACAGAAGCTTCTGAAGCGAATTTAAATTTATTAAAATAACTCTCTCAGTCCAAGATTGTTTCAGCATATAGTCATTTCATTGGATATTTCAAGGGATTGTTTTATATGAATTACACTGCCCTCCAAGAATTCATACAATAATCCTTTTCAGAATCAGTATAAACATTTCACCTGTCACAACAGGTCACGCACCGTACTAGAAGCTCCTGGATATTAAAACCTAAGCTGGGAACGCTCTACAATTCCCACGATGAGTGGTCACCATACAAAGCACACTAGGAGGAAGATCAAACCAAGTTAGTCAGCAGGGGGCAGTTCTTTTTAGAAAGCATTGTCATGTGTTTTGCTTTATTCGTGTTAACTTGCCATCTCCACTTTAGAAGACAGATGTGTGGTAAGAGGCTGAATGAGTTGCAATTTTTTTACAATGTGGCAGCCGGGCAACAATTACAGAGATGCACCCATCCACTGAGCTGGGGAGCAGAGTACGGACAATTTTCGGTGTTCTTGGCCTGGACTGGTGACCAGCTGGTCAGCCTGATGTATGTTCAATTATGAGCCTCTCTATTTCATGCATGTGCAACATGTGCAACATGCACATGGCGTCGCAGGCTAATAGTTGCTCACAATCTTACAGCCACATGTTATTAGTGTGAGGCTGTGGCCCATAGCGTGATGAAGACACAAAGTAAACCTAACGCGACCCTTCAATCACCCTCACCCAGCTGCACGGACATTTTAAAGAACCTAACACAGACAAAGTGGCTAAAAGCTAAAGCTATCCAGAGCCACAAGCCAGCAGCTTTGACAAAAACCTCGGTATGGAGGAACAAAGAACTGAGGAAAATCATTTAGATGAGTGTAAAAGAGAAAAGGGTCAATGTCCTGGTATTTGTTGATTTAATAAACATGCTAAAAAAAATGATGTTACACATATAAAAATGATGCTGCACCTGCTATTGTTTGGCTTTATTTTCAGAGTTGTTTCAGTGAGAGAAGATCCTTGAACTTATAGCAGTTTGAAGGGAAATTGTAAAGTTTAACAAATTAATTTTATTATGAAAATAATACATTGCATGACAGAAAGGCTGCTTGTAGTTCTTAGAAAGAACATGACAATTGGCAGTTCACTGAATCTTCCAAGAAAACTGCTATTTCTGTTTCAGCGCAATTTGCTACGTTTGATCTAAGAAAACTCTACAGTACTGATGATGTACTATTAGTAACACATGGCTTTTCATAGACGGGAAAAAAGCAAATGAAAAACCTTCTGTCAAAAACCCCAATTTACAATGGAAACCATATTAGAAGTTTGGATTTATGGGTCCCTATGGGGAAAACTACTTGCAAACTATAGATGGAGCAATAAATTAGCAATCAAACGTGTGATTTCAGACGCAGCTAAAGACCAGGAATTCTTCAGCTTGTGTAAGACAAATATTGCCCTATCAGTTCACAGGTTGGTCAGAGGGTGAGGCCAATTATCAGCAGCTCTCCCGGAGTTGCTTGGGATTCAGTGTCTCTTTTAAAGAAACACAAGCTCCAACTCTCCCTGCTATGTCCCCCTGCTGTCCGACCCATGCGAACAGGAGGAAGTATGAAGAGGCAGGGTTAGGAAAATATACAGACCTCTTGTTTGCATTCAGAAAGAGAGGCTCCAGCCGAGCAGACACAGAGTATAGAGTTGTGATCTCTGGAGGATGATACGGAATTTCTCCTTCCTCTCCATCCGGCAGTGGAGTCGATTCAACATCTGTGTCCTCGGGAAAGCTGAAGGAACGCAGTCTACAAAAAAAACAAGGCTACAGTAATACAAAGTACAAACACAGAGCTAGCCTTGCTGAATGTGGGTGGGTTGCAAGTTTCAATCCCTATGAAGAATTTCTTTATTTTGAAAAAGGCCTCGACTCACTCTGGATTCTTCCAGTCCACCTCCACAATACTCTCCACACCCTTGGCGAGTTCCTTTACTCGCACGATGTTATACCGTTGCTCCATGGTCTGTAGAAACTTGGAAAGCTGTTAGAAAAGACACACATACTGATGAGGTTATGCATTTCACACTAAAATGTGTTCAATGTCACAAGCTGGACACATGATACCTTCTTATAGCTCGACTTCTTGATATCAAGTTGCTTTCCACTTGGGCTGAAAAATACAAGGCGTTTTCAGCAACAATTTTCCTGTCCCCTTAAAACTTCTACAAAGGTGATTTATACATTACCAGCAAGAGAACATATGGTTGCGGAGAAATGTACTCGTCAGTAGGGGGAGCTCTGACTTCTTCACCTTGCTCTTTAAGGCATGAAGAAAGCACTGCAACAGCATGGCGTCCATTACCTCTGTGAAAACAAGGCATGACCTGTATTACATACTTTTCTCTGAGCATGCAAAAAAAAAAAAAAAAAAGATGTATTCCAAAGCTGAATTAACATAACAAAACCACATGTTCACAAAAAAACCCAACAAAGTCATCGAGCCTGCCCTGCAACCATTTAGTAGTCATTACATCAATCAGATTTAAATCGGGGATTAAAGTATTTATGAGGTTTTGGCGAAGTATTATTAAAAGCAGATTCAGAACAACTTTGGTGGGAAGTGATTTAATGGCAAATCTATAACTTCATTTTCATTAATAACATTTCTGATCCTTGCACTTACCATTATCCTGTTACATCAAGGAAAATATGTGAGAGAATTTGATTACATCTTTTCAATTAAATTTTATTTATATAGCGCCAAATCACAACAAAAGTCGCCTCAAGCCTCAAGGCGACTTTTGTTGTACATCTGGTACCTTGTGGTGTTTTCTGCTCATCCTGGGTCTCCTCCTCCTTCTCATTGTTCTTTTCGCCCTTCTCTTCATCCTGTTCAACTAAGCTCAGCTCCTCAAAACAAGACTGGGCTTGATCTGTGACCGTTTCCTCTGGACTGTGCTGCTCCTCCACACACTTATCAACTTCCTCCTCCTCTTTGTCACTGATTTCACATTCCTCACCGTTCTCCCCATGTGCTTCACTTTCTGCATCTGGTAAAGAAGGAGGACCTGACTTATCTCCAAAAGCCCTGAAAAGGATATGAAACTGGCATTAGAGCATTTTGACTTTTTGCCTCCACCAGCCAATCAACTTGCAGTTTAAACGAATGCTTGTTCAAACTCAAATCAGACAAACTCACCACAAACAAAATACAGTCCTTTTTACCTGCATCAGTACTTTTATTTTAAACAGTTCTAATGAGTAGCCACTTTACTGGATACAGTTATTCAGCTATTCAGTAATACAAAATGCCTTCTTTATTACAGAGGTCAGAGGAGAAAGGCCAAACTCCTTTGATGAAGAGAACACTTCAAATCAAATAATCACTTATAATGCAGAAGAGCATCTCTAAATGCACAACACGTCAAACCTTGAAGCAGATGTGCTACAGCAGCAGGAGACCACAAAAAGTGAGACTCATGTCAACTAAGAACAAGAAACTGAATTCACATGGGCTCGCCCAGATTGGACGACACTGAAAAAGTGTCACCTGGTCTGGAGACTCTCCATTTCTGCTGCAACATTCAAATGTAAGGTCAGAGTTTGGCATAAACAACATGAAAGCATGGATCCCTTTTGCCTTGGTTCAGGCTGCTGGTGATGGAAATGCCACAGCCTATCTGGATATTGATGGTGACCATGCCCGTCTATTTATGACCACAGGGTATCCATCTTTTTACGTCTGCTGCCAGGAAAATAAATGTCAAAAAGCTCAAATCATCTCAAACTGTGCTCTTGAACAGTTCACTGTACTCAGTTGGCCTCAGGTCACCAGATCTCAATCCAATAGAGCACCTCTGGAATGTGCTGGAACAGCAGATTTGTATCATGGATGTGCTGCCAACAAATCAATATGGACCAAAATCTCTGAGGAATGTTTCCACAACCTGGTTGAGTCCTTGCTATAAAGAATTGAGGCAGTTCTGAATTCAAAACAGGGGGTTCAAATCAGTACTAGCAAGGTGTACCTAATGAAGTGTCCCGTGAGTGCACTGTGTGTAATGAAGATTCAATTAAACTAATAGATGGGCACTAAATATAAGCATCACTAATGCAATATCTAATCAAATGTGAAATGTCATTATTTCAGAATGTCATTTTATTTACGGGAATTTATTCCCAATTTACCAAACTCTAATTTGTTTGTGTTTGAGTCCAAATAAATATTCATGCCAAATCTGAAGTTCACCAAGCGTTCCTGATATATTCACGGGAATGGGATGGACATGAGGTCAAAAGGACCTTTTATAGCCAAAATGTCATGAGTTCATTTCCAGCAACATTTCCTTGTTGTGTAAGTGCTTCATTTTTTTCCCATCACTTTTTTTTTTCCATTTTTGCATCATCTGCCAAATCAATGGCAAATTTAGAATCACCAATAAACTAAATAACCAAGCTGTGAACTGTGGGAAATAGCCTACATGGGCAGAGGGACAACATGCCTGGGGAAAGCCTGAGAAGCAGGTTTGAACCAACATCCAGCTGTCAGAGGTGCAAGCCAGGATACATCCAGCACAGGTCACCAGTTTGGCCAATACTGAGAGACACGCAACTACAAACATTCACTGCCCTAGTTATTGAGAAAAAACACACCTTTGCAAAAAAAAAAATTCTCCACCTGCTAGAGTCTTCATGCTAAGCTAAGGAGCTGCCAGCTGTAGCCTTCAATTTAATGGAGTGAAACAACACTAATCAATAATGCCACTAAACTTAAATTTAAAACAATTCAATGCTGTAAGGTGAAAGCGACTCACCAGAGATAATCCATGTACGTGTGAAGAATGCAGACTCCTCTTCCTTTCATACCCAAACAGTGCATCTGTTCAGTGGACACGGCAGCTGTTCCAACTGCAACAGGTGCTCTAGGAACAACCCGAAGGACACAGTCACACTTACATTTTTTAGGAAAGTAGGAAAGGTCTTCCAAAAGTGTTTAATATAACATACCTGTTGTTCACTAATGTAACAGCACAGCTGTCCCCCTGTTTCACATCTGGGAGACCACATGAAGGCACCACCACACCTGGGAGCATGAGATCTTTGGAAAAGCACAATATTCTCTCATAACTTGAATGCACAAAACATTTGCACACGATTCACTGATCCCCCACCTCAAAAAAAGCATACCTGCCCCTCCAGTCAATTTCTGAAGAACAGGAGGCCATGTCTTGAAGGCTGGTAGGAGAGCGGGGTATCGCCAAAGAACATACACTAATAAATATGACAAAAATAGTTACTTAAGAGCAGATCAGTCATCCCATTGTATCCCATATTAGTGTGTTCATTGCTGTTTAATTACCGGTAGGAAAAAGTTTTTTATCCACTTCAAAGAACACTGGATTTTTATGAAGAACATAAACTGTCACAGCATCTCCCTTGTGTGCATAAATCTTGACAACATTTAGTTCCTCTTTATTGGGGACCAGTTCAGACAGTTCATCAGCAGACAGCAAAGGAAAGGCTGCGGATAAGTCAGCTTTGAGCTTTCTCCTAAAGACAACAACACAGAAATAGATAAAATACACACGAACAGATGTTTTGAAAATATACCATTTCAATCTATCTGATAATATCTTAACAGATTACCCTGTTTCTGCTCGTCTGAACTGCACCATAACCCACACTATTTTTGTGCTCAACTCAAGGAAACTGATCCATTTATTTGTTAAAAGATTTTTTTTTTTTTTTAGAATCCAAACTTATATTTTATTTATTTGTTTTTTTTCAGCTATCAGCTATAATAGCTTGTCAAAACTATACTTTTCCTCTAAAATATTAGTTTCATTTGTCACCTTGCCAAAAAATAGTCATCTGCTCCTTTCAGCAGGTTATTATTTATCGCCGCTTAGGAGCCAAGAAAAAGGAATCTTAATCACCAGGGTCTGGTTGTAGAAAGCAAGTTCAATAAACTCTGAGTGGATTAAGGTCCTCTTCGCTTGGCTCATAAATGGAAATAAATGTTAGCTCAGATACATGTTCTCTCTGAGATAATCATGTGTGATTAGTAAATGAAAGTCATCATCAGGAGAGGATGAGTTTCACCATTACAACGGTTAAAGAGATGAGCCTTCATTTTAATCAAGTGGAATATGAATGTGTGTCAGTGTGCACCATGATGGTAGAGAAAAGGGGATGGGGGAGTTATTTTAATCAGCTTGGTCTAATCGGCCATCAAATGCATGTATAAAATATATAAATCTTTTATACTGGCTATGGTTACGACGTGTCTGATGAAGTTAATTCAATAAGGATGGGATGCGACATCTACATTTGATATCTTTAAAGTGACACTGAGAAAATGCAGGGAACAGAAACTGAATACAAAAGGTAGGTAACTGCTTTAGCCTAAATTCTCTAGAAAATGTGTCACGGTCCAGAATTTGAACTTTATTTATTTATTTATTTATTTTTACCTGTCCCATCATCAGAAGTGTTGTCTGAGAGCCCAACAGATTCAGAATTTGAACTTTCAAACATTATACTTTTTAAAATATTGCTCAACATACTTTAATGGCTATATTTCAACATATGGATTTATTTCAACATGAAATTCAGTCAGACTGTCTGCAGCCTGCTTTTAAAAGCCCACTTTAAACTACATTTGGCTCTGTTTTAGCATCTCAAAGTTATCTCTGTCTCATCTTTATTCAAATATTCACATAAAGTTCAAGATCTTAACAGTGTCAGACATTTTTTCCGACTACAACCTCATAAATGATTGTGTGTTACGTGTCCAAAGCTTTAGAAAGACAAGCTTTATTTAAACAGTTATTGTTGGCTGATGGTGTGACAGCTGCATTACTCTCCACAGAGTCATGGTGAAAGATGTAGTGTACAGCTTTTATTCTGAGCTGGAAATAAATCGGCAGTGTAATCGTTGCGTCTGTCCTCACATTGATGACTGAGGACTCTGCTAAGTACAAAAAATAAAGACTGACCTTGGATTCTGGTGTTTGGAAAAACATAAACTTCATATTTAATCACTCCACTGCATGATTTGATAGGGACCTCATGAGGGAGGAAATAAATCTAAATGCTTGTCAGTTGATTCAGGAGCAGTAGAAGGAGTCCGAGAGAAACTAGGAGTTCATTGAAGAAGAAAACCAGCCAGCAAGCATGATAGGTACACAGATTCAGAGTTTAAGTTAGCATTCTTTCTGTAACAGAAACCTCAGAGTACCCTCAACTCAGGATTAAGAAACTCAGTTTTTCCTAGGGCCCAAGTTACAACCTGCATGGAGGAGGGAAATATGATTCAAGAGCTCCAAACTCCAAAATGTCCCAAAGGTACTATTCATCTCATAACAGCAATCTTATAAAAGAGATGACATATAGCTCTGGGTCAGAGAAGAATCCACGTTTTAGCCAACCTCTTCAACTGTCTAACTCTGTAACTGATGAAACAAAAAAAATGTCATCATTGGTTCAGAAAAGCTGCATCCAAGCATCAAGTTCTCTCCTTGGTTCTTTATCCATTCATGTAACATCTGCTATCCGAGACCTGAATGTGATATTCAAATCTAAATCACAGTTGTGAGAAACATAAACAAGATTTCCCAGTCCTGCTACTATCGCCTAAGGAATTTTGTAAAGATACGATCAGTACTTAGATTCAGTGTCAGACTATCATTCATACTTTAATTTCCACTGGGTGGATTATTTTAATAATAATTACACAGGTATCAGAAAGCACTAAATCACAAAATACAACAGGTAGACCTTTTAAAAGAACCAAGAAAATTGAACATATTCCACGAGTCTTAATGCCTCTACACAGGCTCCCCATTTCTTTTAGAACTGACATTACATTTAAAGCCCGGCCCAAGAATATATATAAACATAACCTAACTAAGAGACAAGCATCAACAGGTGGAGTGGAAGAGAGAGGCTGAGCAGTTCGTCCAGGCCAGCTTTTATAGTCTGGAAGAGACAGACGATCTGATTGGCTGACGATCCTCCCACACGTGCCAATTATTAATATCAGGACTTTTTCTGACAGTGGGAGGGAAATGACCTGCCTGCCTTTTTTACATTCATAGATTAGCTTCACCTTATTCTTTCAACTTTTTGATTTTTATGTTAATTTTACTGGAATCACATTGTATTGGATTTACATTTTGACACCGGCACATTTTGATTGATTTTTTAAAAAATATATTTTTTTTATAATTTCCACCCAGTTTGTCCGTTTATTCTGTTCCTATGCGAAGCACCTCGTAACACTGGTTTTGATAAATGTGATAAATGATATGCAAATAAGCGTTATTATTATTGTTATTATTATAAGAGTAAAATAATATGATCATTATTTGTCCTTGCTAAATATTGACCGATATTGACAGTGCCAGCTAATAATGAGCTTTCAGCTCAAATACGAAGATATACGGAAAAACTGATATATCGCCGCTATCTAAATCTATTCATTCACTGACCAGAAGCTTCACTGTAAGCTGAAGAGAAGAACTACTCCGTTTTGATTTATTCCAGTTATATGAGGAGGACAGAGTCTGATACTTGGACAGTTTAAAAAAATGTTTAGAGCCCTCCACCACATATAATAAATGTGAATATGTAGAAGAAGCAAGCGTCAGCTAAAGATGTGAGCAGCAGTGACTCACCTGTCTGATCCTTTGATTGCGGTGTTGGATTTGACACGAAATGGTTTGGCAAACATATTTTCATAAAACGTTAGTCAGAAGAATTCAGCATGACCACTTCTGATGGTACGCCTTTTCAGTACATCAGCACAGAGAATCTAAAACGACTCATCTACAACACATAAACTGATTCCACACTGCTTGTTTATGCTTTTCAGTAGTCAGCTGCTCCTCGTTTGGTGGGATGGTCCGACACATATTTATGACCGATGTGAAACTTCACAGGCAACCTTTGTTCCGCATGATAAACTAAGCACGTAGGCGTCAGTAATATTTTTTCTGCGGAGTCCAAAGTGTGTGTATATCTAAGAATCTCCGTTACCATCGACAGAATAGGCAGTAACTGTAAAACTTCTTGTAGGCTAAACCAAGCAACTGTTTAATGTTGACTCACATGAACAGTGCTCCATGTAAAACAATGACTTGTTAAAAGTCTCGACAATTAAGCAATTCAACTAGTGAGAAAAATTTGTTGCAAAGAAAGACAGTTTTATTCTGTCTTTGCTGTGTAATAATAATAATAATAATACTACTTCTGAAACAAACAATGAAACTAATAAAAAAAACTATACATTTCCTTTATAAAGTAAATTTTAGCTCTGAAAATATTTACTCAGGCATTTTACTCTCCACTGATTAAAATAGGTACCTTTTCTGGAAAGCTTTGATAGGTAGTGGGGCATGCTGGGAGATATATGACTTGAACTTCCTGACCTTGTCTCTTGTAGTTTTATTCAAAATGCTCATGAAGCTGTTGACGTCAGCTATGCAATAATCAGTTTTTAGGCAAGTGAGGAAGGAGCGAAGAGAACTGTTTGTATTTTTGTAAAGGATTGAATCTACGTATGGACTCCTACTGTGTACAATACATCCAGAAAGTGCTCCATTGGTAAGGATTGTTGAATGAGGAATTCCATAAGTGAGTTGGATGCTATACAGTGATTCATCCAGTCAGTCTGTGAGGACCTGTAGTTAATGTCTTATCTTCTTTGCTCCATGCTTATAGACAGAGAGAATGTGAGATGGTGTGCTTGGTCTGGTAAAATGTGGCAGTAAGCGTCTAAAACAGTATCTGACCCAGGGCTTATCACAGAGTTGTTACACTCGTAGCACCAACTGTCCATGTGCCCCACAACGCAGATTCCAAAGAAGTAGAGTGGGAACGACTACTCGGTTTTCAGGTCTCCAGCTGGCTGTGTCTCTGTCTACAGTGGAGTATAATGTCAGGTTCAGACAAATGCAAAGGTGTTGATATGGCAACATGACACGTGGGCCTCTCTTATGGTTTCCAGATGTATGTAGGGTGCAGAAAAATTTATGTATGAAACCCAGACACATGTGAATGGCTTAAGTTGTCGCTGCCCAGCTTCATTTACATCTCAATGACCATAATCTCTATGAACAATTTCAATCTGGTTTCCGCCCCAATCATAGCACAGGAACTGCTCTGTTAAGGATTACCAATGACCTTCTGATGGCAGCTGATTCTGGTCTCCTATCCATCCTCATCCTTCTTGATCTTAGTGCGGCGTTTGATACCATTTCTCACAATATTCTCCTGAACCGGTTAGCTTCCATTGGTATTAGTCAAACCCCACTTACCTGGTTTACCTCCTATCTCTCAGACCGCACTCAGTTTATCCAATTTAAATCCCATTCTTCAACTCTCTATCCTGTTTCTGCTGGTGTGCCCCAGGGTTCAGTATTAGGGCCTCTTTTATTCATTACTTACATGCTCCCTCTTGGTCATATATTCCGAAAATATAATATCAATTTTCACTGTTATGCTGATGACACCCAGCTCTACATTTCTTCTAAACCCAATTCATCCCTCCCACCTACCTCCCTCTCAAACTGTCTTATTGAGATTAGATCCTGGTTCTCCTCCAATTTTCTCAAACTTAACAGTAATAAAACTGAAGTTTTTCTTGTTGGTACACCATCTATCTTAACCAAATCCCACAGTTTTTCCATTAACATTGAAAATTCTCCTACCCTTCCCTCCCCTCAGGTTAAGAGTTTGGGTATCATACTTGATAATACTCTTTCATTCCAGTCTCACATTAATTACATAACCCGGTCTGCTTACTTCCACTTACGTAATATTAACCGACTCTGTCCCTTCCTTACTCCCCATGCTGCTGCCATCCTTGTCCATAGTCTTATTACATCCCGTATTGATTACTGTAATTCCCTCCTATTTGGTCTCCCTAAAAGGTCCCTTCATAAACTCCAACTTCTTCAAAATTCTGCAGCTCGGGTCATAACTTGCACTCCGTCAAGAGCTCATATTACCCCAGTTCTTCAGCAGCTTCACTGGTTGCCCGTAGAAGCCAGGGTAAATTTAAAATCTTACTTCTTACATACAAGTGTATCCATAAATCTGCTCCTTCATATTTGTGTGACCTCCTCCATATCACCACTGTTTCCCGCCTTCTCAGATCATCATCTGCTATTCATCTTACTGTGCCGTCCTCACACCTTATTACTATGGGGAACAGAGCTTTCAGTCGCTCTGCTCCTCGGCTCTGGAACTCTCTTCCTCCTGCACTAAGAAATATTGACTCCCTCTCCGTATTTAAGACACAGCTGAAAACACATCTGTTTAAACTGGCTTATTTGCTTTAATGCTGATTTTATCTGTTGTCAAGCTCTGTTTTTTAATTTTAACTTATTTTATGTATTTTATGACTACTGTTCCTTTTATTAATTTTGTTTTTTGTAAGGTGACCTTGGGTTTCTGAAAGGCGCCCTCAAATAAAATGCATTATTATTATTATTATTAAAGCAACATATAGGGTCTTTGCCAATATTTACATAAATTACATTAATATATTTAATAAATCCCAATTGTTATTCTAGATCTTACCTCAATTTCTTTCCAAAATGTGCCCAAAGGTTCTTTACAGTCTGCTGTTTTTACTTAGATTTAGATAAGAAGTTAGCTAGTTTTCTCCAATTTTTAGAGAGTCCAAAAATCTCTATTATCTTTAATTTTAACCAAATAACGGAGCTTCTGTTACAAATGTTTTTATTGATAGTAGCTAGTAAGTAGTAAGAGTAAATCAGAGTAAATCTTTTTGGGTAGCGCTTTTCATGGATGTTAGTGTGGTTGAAAATACTTCAGACTGGATAAAATAAATGACATTCAAAAGCAGAATAACATAAAATGAACCATTTTTTAACAACACATAGAAAAGTACACACAAAATCAAAAACTAAAATTGTCAGGTTATGGTTTTAAAATTGAACAGATTAAATTTTGTGCTGATTTCAGATGATTTCAGGTGTTATAGATGTTAAAAACACTAGAACCGCTAGACTTTTTAACACATCAAAGGCAATAAAGGAACCTTGAACCTTGATACAGTAAAGTAAGTAAATCAAAGTGAATAATGTCTGAGTACAGTTTTTTTTTTTTAATTTAGCTGCTGTATACCACCACAATAACAGACCATTATAGTGTAAAAACTCAGATGTTCACCATGGAAATAAATGGTAAAGTGCTAGAAATTTTCCACAGTGACAATCAATAAAATAGAAGCTTCTAGTTAAGCAAAAGATTTTGATTATAATATCTTGTATGCATTGCTATTCTTATCTGTTGTAACAGTAGATGCTAGGGTAATGAGGCAACAGCTGTGTTTTATTCATTGTGGCCATAGAAAAACCAACACCTCTGTAAGATCTCAATAACACCGGTATCCCCTCCATATGTTCCTTTACCACATTCTTCTGGAACTGATTAGTCACTCATAAGGCACTTAACTACAGAGTATCTGTTGTAATCTGTAGTCTTAGGATGACAGGTAGCATTTCATGTTAGAGGTGAGAAAGGCCAGAGTTCAAAAAGTTGGCTGTTGACATCAGAAGAGATTTATATATTTTTGTAACTTGTGATTTTCTGGTTTCTGGGAGCTTATACTCACTACACTGCTTTCTCAAAGTCTCAGACTCAGTTCTGTTGACCAGGAGGTCCAGCCTCTGTTGTATCATGTTCAAGGGTTTGTTTTGAAAGAAGAGCACTGACCCATCTTATTCACTAGGTTGTCTTATGTTTTATGTGCTTCCTCATCTTAAAACAGTGTTTAACCTTGTAACACCAAGCGATTTGATATTAGATACATGAGCTTTAGAGACCTCTACATCATCAGTGTAATAGTTTTCTTCAAAAACCTGATGCATACAGCCAGACACATGCAATGCTTCCGTGAGCAATAAATTGCACAAAAATGCAAAATGTAGCAAAGATTTTACCATTTTTTTAAAAAAAATTGGAGCTAAAGATGATGTTTTGTTGTAAACAAGTATTTGGACATTTGGACAGTTATAGAGGTTTTTTTTTAATTTTGCCATCATATACTAGCAGATGATAAGTAAAGTAATTGCAAAAACTAACACAATTTAAGGTGATTTAATCCTCTCAAGGCAGGCGTTGCCGATTTGCAACAGTTAAAAACTAACAACCTGATTACCCCACATACATATTTTATGAGTTTTTTTTACTCAGAAGTACCACTGCAGGACTTGGTTGTGCATTAGCAACAAAAAGTTTAATTTGAGCCTGAGAGGGTTAAAAGCTTTTATTGTAGCAAGTTTCAGCTCCTGTCTGTTTGTGGGTGTTTCTGTCTTCAGTTTTAGCTCAAGTAACTGAAAACATGCTATACTGGGTTGAGATCAGGTGACATAATTCTGTGATTATCCTCTTTAAGTGTCTTCTATGGTTTTCCAGGCTCTTTGGTGTTGCTGAGCTGGCCTCTGCACAAAAGACTGTTGATTTGGGCAAACCTAAAGTTTTTGTTTATTCTCTGATGGCCTAATTATGGCCCTATTCAATTGCATTATCATCTTCTTGGACTTCAGGTTGGCAGTTGATGAAAAGCACGAAAGGCACAAAATGCAGATGTAACACTTGAAATCAGTTCAAAATGTCTTAAAATCTCTCTCTTATTAAAAAAGGAATGGGCTCACTTGGCCAAAATACAACTTTTCAGTGAGTTGTCCAATTACTTGTGAACCCCTGAAAATGGAGGACTATATAAAACTAAGCAGTTAATGCAGTACTTTTGTTAAACCTGCCGAATTAAAGCTGAAAGTCTGTACCTTGATTGTTTGATTTAAAATCTACTGTGGTGGTGTGCAAAAGCAAATTTACAAAACGAATTTAATTGTCCGATTATTTCCGGACTTAACTGTATTTAAATGGCATGATTTTCAATATCTGTTACTGTTTTATTGGCTGTGGGACAGTCGAGTGGGCTGGGAGTTGGTGTTCAACTGGAGGATGTAGCAATTTCCCCATATTGTAATCATCTTGGATGTTTATGATATAATATACCAGGGCAGGAGATTTCTCATGATTGTGTTGGAGTAGTGTGCTTCTTAAATAAACAGACTTGCAATTAAGCAAAATAATTAATGTTTGGTCTTGAACAGCGATTGCATATGTAAACAGAAGTAGGTTTTACATCATTACTGTTTACCTTTCACTGACTGAAGCTTTATCCTGGGAGTTGTGGCTTTTATCAGCTGATCCATGTGGTGCTGAACCCAGATGTTCTCTGTGCACACAAGTGGAGATAAATACTGAACTTTCCAGAACACTTTGGGGCAGAAAGTAATAAAAAGAAGAGAAAGAGAGCTTTGTACAATATAATAGGAATGGTGAATACCTAATATCTGTGGTCACCTCATGTTTTAAAAGAAAGCTGACCGTGAGAAGATTGATGTTGTGATGTCATTTAATGATCCTGACTGTGTTGGAAATGTGGAATGTTTTCCAGCTATTGTAGTTTTTGATTTATAGACATTTTGACTATAAATTCCCTACTTTAAAAGTACGGAGAACACAGGTGGAATCGATAACGGCTCAGTTTCATTAGTTTGATTTGAGATTGAATCAGCCAGAAAAATGTCCCTCTGCTTGTATTATCAGCCATAATCTTATCATCACCCGCCCAGCCAAAGAGAAAACAAACACGTAAAAATATGCCCTGCTTTTACTGCTTTTTAATTTATTTTATTTTATTTTTTAAATTTCCAGTAATAATTTTAATATCTTAGGGATGTGGGCTGTTGGATGAAGCATTTTAATGGATGCTGTGTCTCAGCTAGGATTTAGAATTCTGACATATGATACAGATGTGTCATTTCCTGTCTTCAGAATATGATGTCATACCCTGTTGTCACACCATACTGTTATTGTGATGCTAGTAGATTTCTTGGATCATTTAATATTACGTCTCAGAGATGTTTAGTTATTATTATTCTTATGTCACAGCTCTGCACTGTGTACAAAAAATCACTTAATGCACTAGTTTCCCCGGACCCAAGAGCAGGTAACATGATCCTCTGCCCCCTCCCTGTTAGCTTAGGAAGACTTGCCAGAAGGTTATCAGTGAAAAGGAAGCATAATTTAAAGCTTATGCCCACGGTACACAGCCATCCCATTCACACTTGAGTCTAATTTTTCCCAGTTGCACAGGTCTACAGTGCGGTCAGTAATCCTCTGGTAATCAGTAGTTGCTAGAGAAAACCTTTGGTGGTTGCAAAGAGCTGGTGGTGTACTGGAAACCCCCTTTCAGGTGCTTCTTCTATGCAAACACCCAAGACCTGGGTGACCTTTATTATAGGAAGTATATAAGTAAATTGCATCATATTCTGACACACAGATACTAAAGTAAAAGATCATCATAGCTGAAATCTGAATCTTCTTAATCACCCAAAAGATACCATGGTGGTGTTATGGTTAGCACCATTGCCGCACAGCAAGACGGTCAAGGCTTTGAATCCTGTTTGGGGCCTAGCTGTGTTCAGTTTGTATGTCCTCCCTGTGGTTGTAATGTAATAGCCACTTGTGTGGTTAAAAAACAACCATCCTTTTTTGTCTAGTTTGCAATTCTCACTGTGTAAAAAGTTTTCAACTCAACAGGGCACCGTGAAGTGAGTTACATTAGTTTTTTTCAATAATGTCTCCTGAATCTGATGTTTCATTTTAATATTTCTGTAATAATCCATGTTCCTTTTTCATTTCTCTCAGTGAGGCCCAAGATGTCAACATTGCAGACTGATTGCAATGTCTTGGCAATCTGTTTGCATTTAAAAATTAGATGTAAATTTGAGGATGACTGTAGTCAGTGTGAGCCAGACCGTCATTGTTGTGTCCCACCAGGACATCTGTGAAATCACCACAAAAGTACTCAACCTCTGGGCAACCAGTTAGTCACTGTAATTACTGCAGTCACCAAATGTGGAAAAAAAAAATCAGTGCAATAACCAGGCAACTGTTGATAGCTCCCCTCCTATTTTATACTAGTGAGCTATTAGACATTGTTGGATCTTCTGCTAGAGACAGAAAGCTGGAAACTTGTCTGATCAATTTGTCACAGAAATTTAATACAGTATTTTCTCTCTGTTTAATGTCCTTAGTGAAATCACTGATGTGCAAGGGCCCAGAATGGGGCTGTATATGTAAGGACCTTTGTTATGAATGGGCTCTAACTACACTTCTTTTTTTCTGTTGAGAAAAACTTTCAATATTAAATCATTTTTATTAAATAAAAAAACAATTAATTGAACTGCTGTGCTGTTTAAATGATAATTTATTATAGTGTGCATGTCAAAGACTCAGTTAAGGTTAGGTAATATAATCAAAAAACATAGAAGAGGGTTATGAAAATAAACTCTTCCAGACGTCTGCATTTAATGAACACTCAGCTGTTTACATATGTAGCGTTTACATACAGTGAATGGTCGCTGAAGAAGACTGATTGCAGACCCTTTGGTGTCAAACAAACGTTTTTCGCCGAATGCTTGTATGATTTTTTGTGTGCCAATTCCTTATTTCCCGCTGTTGTATGGAAGCACATCAAAAGTATGATTTTATAAAAGGCATCTTGTTTAGGAAAAATTGAGCAGTGTATGTTTAAATTATTTCTCATTATCTGAATTCTGTCACCCAGATGCGTGATTGCGGTTTCTTCCTCTTTCAACCACCAAAAGACCAGATGTCCTCGTCAAGCTGTTTTTGGTTTTACGGGTTGCGTCATCTTTTACCCCTCGTATTGAGAGTAAATGGCCTGCATTTGTATATCTATCGTATAGCTATCTAGCCAAAGCGCTTTACACTACATTCAGTCATTCACCCACACATTCACACACTGGCGATAGCAAGCTACATTGTAGCCACAGCTGCCCTGGGGCACACTGACAAAGGCGAGGCTGCTGGACACAGGCGCCACCGGGCCCTCTGACCACCACCAGTAGGCAAACATGGGGTTCGTATCTTGCCCAAGGATATTTGGCATGCAGCCAGGAGGCAGCCTGGGATCGAACCACCGACCTTCTGATTAGTGGCTGGCCTGCTCTGCTACCTGAGCTACAGCCACCCCAATTGAGGAAGACTAAAGTAAGACTAAAGACTAAAGTACATGTAATTTTGAAAATGATTACAAGAGATGGAGGATCTTTCCATTCGGACAAATGGATTTAGATTCAGCGTCAAATGTGTGGCTTATATCAAACATTTTTACCAACCGTGACGCATCTAGTCGGCACTCCTGAGTAATCTCTGTGGGCTGATTACAGCTGTGAACATGTACTTCTGTTTTGATAAATGTCACAATCAATCGAATGACTTCCTCAGAGATTAGACCTTTTGATATTAGTCATAGTAACGTGTAAGCAAAAACAGCCAGGATATTCTCACTTATACACATATTTGTGGCTGCAAGGCATTGGTTTGTGAAATGACAGTAAACAAGCTGCTTCTATTTTCTTGACACAGCATGACTTGTAAATAATCCCCACTTTGAATTTGTTTTGAAACCCCAAAACTTGAGCTGGACTTCTTGTCAACTGTTTTTGCTGAAGGGCTTCAACACTTTAACAGTCTGTAGAGGGTTTGCTGTGGTTATTAGAGATTACATTTTGTAACTTCTTCAAATCCCTCATATGCTGCTTTAATGACCTCCTGCTGCAGTCATTAAATGTCAAGCACAAGCCAAGTAATAGTCCAATTAAAACTGTGTGTGCTGGCTACAGACCTTCTTGGTACAGTGGAGTACAACATTTCCTGTGAAATATGGTGTCTGGGTGTCACTTTGTGTATATTTAGTGATTTTATTGTTGCTATTATGGAGTAACATGCCTTTGCATTGCAGCTTTTCTGGTTGCTTCTAATAAGATCCATCTTGTCATCAGGGATTTTTTCCCCTGTCTTCTCACAGACACGCGTTTCCCTTTTTTGCCACAGGAATGCAAAGATGGGTCTGTAATAAGCAATATGAGTACTCTGATGTGCCTGAGCAATGTGAGAAGAAGGCAGACTCGAAATTTAAACGAGTAGTTCATACTTCAGTGAATTACTTACTTGATTTACTTTATATATATCTTTTCCATATGGAAAAGATATATATAAATCTTATAAAGTTTGTATCTGTCTTGTGTGAAACTTGTATGAAAAGCATACAAGAGTGAAAACAGATATAAGATCCCTTGAAAAATTATATAATGAAACTTGTATGTTTTGGATGCTTACTAAAACAATATGTGAAAGTAATAAGAAAGTGGCCACTTTCATGAGTAAATCATGTAAGCCTTATATGATTTACTCATGAAAGTGGCCACTTTCATGAGTAAATCATATACGTTTTTACTATTTCTTTTCCATATGGGCAGTGCAAACACATGATCCGTTCTGTAGCCTCAGTTTAAAAACAACAACAACAAAAAAAACAAGTAAAGCAATGCAGATCATACTCATATGACAATATTGATGTTCACCTCGATTGATAATATGTACAAGCTTAAACTGACACACATTTGCAGTTGCTCTGTGTCTTAAACAGACATGGCGTATGACGTTGGAGACACATGTGGACACTGAATGATGATTATTTCTTATTGCAGCCATATGAAAACTGAGCCCACCCAGACAATTAGCATCAATGAGTCCATAAACCATCCCTGGATTAATGTAAGCCTGAATCTGTTTATGTTACTGCTGCTTTAAAAAGATGTCTTTGAGATCTGGAGAACAGTTATTCAATATTTTGTTTCCTGCAGGAGTCAGTGGAGGTCCCTCAAACGCATGTTCAGACTAGTTCAGGTCTAGGAGCAGGATGCCTGGGTGAAGGTAAAGGTAAGTGTTGGCATTCATGTGTATATATTTAGTACTACATCTTTAATGCTGATGTTTTCCAGTACATTTATTGCTTTTTATTTAGGAAAATCATTTCCAAACAATGAAATCTGAATTCATGTATGGTGTGTAGTATTTTAACTGGTTGCATTTGAAAGTGAATGATGATACTCCAGCAAGAAGTAAGTGAAAGATTACAACGACTTAAGACTCAACCAGTCCTAATACTATTAAAGAGAAGGATAAAAACTCAACCATGTAGCATCCAGGCTGAATAATTTTTTCAACCGTTACCTAAATAACATGTATTAGAAACAAATGTTTTCATTAACTCTAAGGAAGGTAAATTATAGTATGAGTCTTTAGTCTAATAGTTTAATATAAACCTTCGTTCTTTTGTAACAACATTATTATTGTGTCTTTGAAATGATCAAACTTGAAACTAGCTGCACTTTGTGGTAAAGATCCATTAAGCTTTATTATTATTCATCTTTTTACTATGTAACATTACTGTATGTTCTATATATATGAAATTATTAGCTGTTCCAGAAATTGTTTTTCTTACTTTAAGGATTTTTTTGTTTCCTAGCGGTGGTACAGTATATAGCTTTAATCATGCTCGCTTTCTCTGATTATGGGAAAATAATAACTGCTAATGATTCGGTACTAACTAAGCTGTTCAAGTTTCTAGATTATTTTTCTCCATAGCAGAAATTGGAAGTAGTAGATGAAGGTAAACAACAGTAAACCTTTAGATAAAGATAACAGTGCTGGAATATGGTAAGAAATGCTTGACATCGCTATTATACACTCTCTTTTTTGCTATGAAATTTCTTTGTTTTCCTCTGAGGTTTTTTTTCATGTTGTGTATTAAAATCAGTGGCTTCCAGCTTACTTGTAGTATTTTATATTAATTTTTTTGTCTTGTAAAATGTAAATAAAAACATTATTTCTGTCAAATAATGAGACTAAGGCCTATTTAAATTTACAATTTTTAACTATTGAAAGTAAAAATTCTCAATTTGAATTTGATGCCAGAACACAATTGAAAAAATTTGGTAAATCGAAAAGTTGTTAGCGCAACAGAGAACTTAAAAAAATATCCAAAAGTGGATAAAAGCACCAAAATTTGCAGGGAAAAATACTTTCCTTTTGAATTTTGATTTTTAATGCTTTAAACTGTAGTAAAGTAAATCAAGGTAATTGCACTGACATATATGTTATTGGCTGCTCCAGTGGCCCACTCACAGGTGCAGCTGCACAGTGCACTGCGCATTGAGAAATTCCTCTTGTACTCCTTTGATATCTCTGTGTGTACAACTAGGTTTGCATCTGGTGTCAATTTATTCCTGTGTGATTGAAAGAATGTCATGTATGTGATGCATGAAGGCTCGTTTACTCTTCACTCAGCTCTTTCATGCTTGCACAAACCAATTTTTTAAAATCACTTATTCAATTGATGGATCCCAGAAATTGGGTAAGAGACATTATATCGGTGAATCAAGTTAATGAGGTTAGTTATCTAACTCTAAACCCTAAGAAGACTCCCACCTGTGATGTCACTAGTGTCAGCTGATCTACTGTGGGAACTTGTAAATGTAATTTTCTATCCAGATGTTCTGTGTTCTGCGCGGTCCATAAATAGTCTGCAATGTATTTAGTCCTTTTTTACTCGACTGCGCTTTTTACACTGCAAATTGCATCCACAAACATATTTTAAAGTCTTGCACACACACAAACCCAGATGGATATTTGAGGTGTGTCTTGCACAAGGACACTTGGATGCAGGAGCTGGGGGATTTTGCCACTGACCCAATGAATAGTTGACATCCTGCTATAAATCCTGAGCCACCACAAACAACAAGAATTTCTTGGGAGGGGGGGGGGGCATACGTGAGGATTTGGTAAACAGTGAGGAATGTAAAAATGAAATAGTATTACTTAATATTGTACCACATACCCAGTTACCAAATTATATATTAACAAACAAAAAAACTACTGAGTAAATTCAAAAGAAGACTTTTCGTAATTGTATCCACTTGTGAATGATTTTCCCCATAATGTTAATGTATTTACTGCACTAATGTGCAGTAAATACATTACTCAAAGGTCACACCTTGTGGAACTAATTAGGTTACTTGAAACAAGTCAGAGAAGAAAGTGTTTTTGAACATTTCAAATGTCAACATGGGAGGGTTTCCCAGCTTTGTGAAAGGCCAATAATTAGGCAATTTTAAAATAGCATTTCTCTTAGCGAATTCCACGAATTCTTTACTTTTTAAACTAACTTTGTTACAAAATATGGCCTGGCCAAAACCCAGTTGTGAATGGACGTGATCTACAGGCCCTCGGGAGAAAGAACTCTGCATTAAAAACAGACACAATAAACTTCTGAAAAGCTTTGCCAGTAAATATAGTTTGTGGCAGTATCCACAAATGCAAGTTAAAATTGTACCAAGCAAAGAAAAAAATATATATAAACAAGATCCAGAAATGCTGGCGCCTTCTCTGGGCCCAAGCTCATTTATGATGGAATGAGGCAAAGTAGAAAACGGTCCTGTGGTTTGACCAATTAAAATTTGATTTTTTGTATTTTTTTTTAAATCATGGACACAGCGCTATGCAGGGTAAAGATGAGAGGGAATGATTGTTATATTGGATAGTTCAAAAGCAAACATCTGTGATGGTATTCTGACATATTTTTCAACGAAGACTGTGCTTATTTCAGAAACACGATGCCAAACCACATTCTGCACGTACTACAACAGCATGGCTCCATTGTAAAAGACTCCAGGTGCTTAGCTTACATGCCTGCAACCCAGACTTCTCAGTCACTGAAAACACTCGGTGCATGACGAAATGAGTAATATAACATAGTAGGCCTTAAACCTTTGAGCAGCTGAATCTTATATCAAGCAAAGAATGTTTTTGAAACTACAGCAGTTGCTCTCCTCAGTTCCCAACCGCGTTGTTAAGAGTGTTGTTAAAAGAAGAGGAAATGCAACACAGTAGGAAACATGCCCCCGCCCCAGGTTATTGCATTTAACAAAAACTAAAGTAAAGCAACTTGTAAAATAATTAAACCATGGGTAACTAAAAAAAAATATTTAAAAAGACAACTTAAACAATATTGTGCACTAACAAAAATAATATAGAGAAAAAATGCTTTAGTTCTCATTAATTTGGCCAAATGTACCAACCCAATTAACCTCAGACAACATTAATATCTATACAGAACTTCTTATATTTAGCTCTTTACAAAAATATTATTCACATTAAAATTATAAAAAAAAAGAAAGTAAAACTAATACTGGAGCCAATAAAACGACAAAGCAATTATAACTTTGCTCTGCCCCAGCTTTTCTTAAGGATGTCCATGAAGTCCATGCTATGTTCTGTTTCTGTTTTCTTTATGTTGAAGGTAGGACTTAAATTAGACACAGCACTGAATGGCCCCTGGGCCACTTCCTGCCTGTTGGTTGCCTCTGATTACCCCTGTTATGTCATTGAGAAATAAGGTTCAAATTTTCAGCCAGTTTGATACACTTCCTATCAGAGAATAGTTTACTGTTTTATTTTTGCAGTTTTGTGGGAAATCACAAAAAAACTTATATTTCGAAGCCAAATGCAGATTTTTAACATTTATTTTTTGAATTTATATAAGCACTGTGAATGGAGTTTTACTGTAAATACATTGAAACTGAAAGACCTGAAAGATTAAAAAAGAGTTTTTAAATTAGACATAACACTTAAAAGTATTTATTTATTAAAGTCAGATGTAAAGCCCTATTCGTAGTTTGTGTTTTGCAAACCTTAGTTTAAGGATTGTTTTAATCACCATTATAAGATTAAACTTGCAGAGAAATACCAGAACTTCACTGATGTAGAGTGGAACCTTTGCTAGCAAGCTTTCCGGGTTCCACACATCCAGGGATGGAAAAGTCTAGATGAGCTTTGTGATTTCACGCAAATGTCATATCTGTGATAGAGCTCAATCGGAGGAACTGGCAGATATTCATTCAACGAAAGGGACTATGAGCAGGAATTCACACCAGCAGCTAATTTAGAATAACTAATTAACCTAACACACATTTTTGGAGTTTGTACTATTATTATGGAGATGTGTGGAGTTTGGAGTTTGTGGGTGCAAAAGGCCCCAGCCAGGCAGACCTAGAACTATCTTGCTGTAGGCAACAATGCCAACCACAGCGCCACTGGTCATGATTTAACAAAATAGCTGCAAAGTCACTGTTATGGTGGCTAACCAGCTTGCATCTCTAAACTGTTTGGAATGGTATCACACTCATGTTAGAACCATAGCATTTTATGTTAGGATTAAACTTAATGACATGAACTTCCCCCACATTCAACAGTTTACTGCCCTCAGTATAAAAACTAGTGTGTCCATATGTGCACTTGAAAATTAAAAACTGTTCTGCGGTCTTCGCCTACTCTTTCTTCCTCTAACTCTTTTAAGAATTCTTATTCAGAAATTTTCAAATAAGCATGCTTACTTCCTACTATTTGTATTCAGTACTGAAATTCATTCAATAAGAAATATCATATTTACCTGTTGTTGTCAGGTCACGAAGCAGAGAATGGGTCTGCTGAACATTTATTGTGTGGTGTGACGTACTCATGAGTGTAAGCCATGGTTAACATTGAGTCAGATGTTTTGGATTAAACACGACGTTCACATTATAAGAAAATACCTTCGGTTTTTATTCAAATCCTGTTTTAATTCAAACTGTCTTTGTGGTGTACTCAAAGATGCACAGAGAAAAAAACAAAGCTGTTTATCTTATACTATCTAAAAATCTGGGTTGTATAAAGAAGATTAAAGTGAAATCTGGATTTTGTGTGACAATGATTGATCAAGGCCAAAGTTTTCACACGGACATGGTTCTACTGGAAAGATTTTAATTTCTTTCACCAATATTTCTACTTTGGAGGTGCTTTGTGATGAAGCATAGCCATTTTTAATTGATTTAGCAGAATGATATTTGATCATCGGGTCTTAGAAAATGTAGCTACTTAGTTTGATAGTTTAGAAAACGAGTTCTTTAGGGATAGAGCGTCTTGTTGTTTCAGAAAAAAGGGGAAAAGTCTTCCAAGTCTTTCCTGGAACGCTTCCCATCTGTTATCCTCAGGTTCCCTCATCTTTCATCTAATATCTAAGAGTTTGGTTAAGGTATGTTACGTCTTGAACCACTTCCATCTTAAATCAGCACATTGCCTCTCACTGTCTCAGAGGGGCGTAGAAAGAAGACTGGGAAAGACACACACACACATAATCCCTGAAACTCTGCATCCAATTTGGAGGAGGACATGAATGGAAAGGCCTATTCTGAAATCTATCCGCTGGCTGATAATGATGCACTTCTGTCTGCAGATGCCAGCAAAAACACGTTATCTTTCTTCACCACTTGAATACGGTAATTGAGAAAAGTAGTGCTTGTAGGCAAAGATAGTAAAAAAATGACAGGGTTTGACATACTTTGTTGAAACATACTGCATAGTATATACTAGACAAAAACATACTGCCATTTAAAAACTGTACTTGAAATTATACTTAACTCTTCCAGTATTTCCCAAAAAAATAATGGCACTAATTTAATTATCAAGGCTAGCAACAGTGCAATTCCATACCATAACCTCCACCCCAATTTTTCCATGACCACCACACCACAATAGTAAACATCAAGCCAGACTGCATGGCTGTACTAATGATATGGCGTGACGCAGTAAAGGAAAACAAGGCTGTTAAAAAGCAGATGTCTATACTAGTTCACACATGGTATTGATATTTGCATGGCTGGAGGTGATATGTTGATGTGTAGATAGTGGAAAATATATGTGCACTAATGAGACAGAGTGGCTGGGGCCGCAGGGGCTACAGCCTCAGAGAGAGGGGATTTACTCTATACCGACAACATTTTCCACTTATTCTGAGAAACACACGGGCAGCGTGAGCAAGGGAGGAAGCATCGTCTCAGATCGGCCAACTGGTAGGTATACTGCACCTACCTTACATTTAAAAAGTGGAGCAGGAAGAATGAGATCTGTCTGAAGTTAATACAGCAGCGTGAGTCAGTGTTAGTTGCCAATCATTTCCACAACGATCAGTGTTGTTAGGACTTATTATTACCTTTTAATTAACTACATAATTTCTCCCTGTTTTTCCTGGGTTTTTCAGAGTGATCATGTGGACATTGGTGCTCCTCCTCACAATAGGAATAGTGGATTTGGGTATTGGCCAACACTACAGCCAGATCCAGCGGCTGTCCCACCTGCGCAGGCGGCAATGGCACGCTGGCTTGCAGGCTGAGGATGCAGATTGCCCCCTGGAGTGTAACTGCCCCTCAGTCTACCCCACAGCCATGTACTGTCATAGCCGCAACCTTCAGCATGTTCCCTATGTCCCCTCGCATATAAAATATGTCTACCTGCAGCATAACCAGATCACAGGCATCCTGGATGGGGTGTTTGACAACGCTACCAACTTGGTCTGGATTGTGTTATTTCACAACAAGCTCAGCTCAGACAAAATCGGCAAGAACGTCTTCAGCAAGCTCAAGAACTTGGATCGGCTCCTCTTGGATCACAATGACCTAACACACGTGCCTCCTAACTTGCCCACTTCAATCACAGACCTGCGACTTGGGCACAACAAGATATCAAAACTCCTTGCCAGCTCATTCGAGGGGATGGCCAACCTCACCACCCTTCATCTCCAATCAAATGCCATAGAAGACGTTGGAGGTGTGTTCAAGGGGTTCAAGTCTCTGACAATGCTGGATATCAGGAAAAACAAGCTAAGGAAAATCCCTGACAACCTCCCTGTGAGGGTGCAGCAGCTATACCTGGAATTTAATAATATAGAAAGCATTCCAGCAGATTTTCTCACCATGTATCCCAAACTGCAGTTTGTCCGCTTAGCTCATAACAAGCTGACTAATAAAGGACTTCCTTCCAATGTCTTCAATATCAGCACGTTGGTCGAGCTTGACCTGTCCTTCAATAAACTGGAAAAGATCCCTGTTGTCAGTATGAACCTGGAGAACCTTTACTTGCAAGGCAATAAGATTAAAGGTATGAGGACTTCTATTACTTTCAATTAGATAATGCCTTGAAATATTTTATGGGCACAGAAAGACAAAAAGGTTAAAAATAAGCAAAGAAGAGTAATGTGATTACATACACCCTCAGTGCAGAACTAATTTCCTGAATGTTGCAGGCTGTCTTTATGTAAGACTCAGAGCTCTCCAGTAGTTTAGTAGTTTTACTCAGCGAGACACACACAATGCCACTCATGCATATAAAGCGAATGATAATACAGAAATCTTGAAGACTTTAGATGTAATGTTTAAAAGGACTGTGCTTTGTCCAAATATGGTTTCTTAGTCAATTTGTTATGCTCCAGGATGCCTCCAGTGGTGTAATCCTCTCCCATTGCTTGGTTGATAAAGAGTCATGCTAGTTATCCTGTATGCTTCATAGCTATATTACTCAACTTCATTCAAACGGTCAACCAGCTTGTATGTATATATCCACAAATATGTTTATTTGGCATATCAACTGCCTAAAATTAATTTTTTTCCCCAATCTTTAAATAAGAATCATTTAATGTCTGCATGTGATGTTCGGAATCGGAGCTGCACATGCAGCAAAGTGAACATTTCAACCACTAGATGACAGCAAAAGCAAGATTTTCAAACTGTTTACCAGTTATTTAAATTATTCCCTTGAAGCAGGGATTTTCCACGAACTCTCTCTCAGTCATGGTAGAAACTTTACGAAACACCAGATATCCTCACATTAGAGCTCTCAACAGAAAACAATGCGGGTTTTTTTTTTGTGACAAACTCCAGAAAATAACTCTTTACTGACTCCATTTAAAGAAAAGTTTAGAGAAGATCTGCCCCTTCTGACACAGTCATACATTTTGGAGTTTGCACGGACTAATATGCATAGGTATATGTAGCAATGAGCTTGGTTTGGTAACACTTGTCGTGAACAGACATCATCAAGACATCATTTTTTGCTTCACATCTCAAAAGACGAGAGTAACCTATTTTCTCGCCCCTTTCCTCTTTCAGAGTTCTCCCTGAGCAGTTTCTGCAGTGCTGTTGACATGTCAAACTTCTCCAGGCTGAAGATGCTCCGTCTCGATGCTAATGAGATCAGTGCCAAAGACATTCCTGCTGAAGCCGCCTACTGTTTGCGGCATGTTGCTTTCATTGATGTGTAGAGGTTTCTGAAATGTCTCTATCTGTAACACATGCCATGCTATTATGCTTCATTATATTTTCCTTATATTACTCACTCTCCTCTCCATTAAAACATGATTGCATAATGTTTGTTTAACCTGTTATGAAAGCTGTTAGCATTACTGAAATGATAAAACTTAGCCAAAAGGAAATACCATAGTTATACAATCACATATCCGGATGGCAGACATGTGGATGACAAAGAGTGAAGAGATCTGGTCTAACGAGTTACATCCGCTCAAATAATTAATTGGTTCCAGTTGTCTGGTAAAATGGTTAGTAATAATAGTGCTCAGGTATAATAGGAATATAATATAATATATAATATGAAACTGCCAGCCATTGGATTTTTCCCTCCATCATGTGGCACCTGCTGGAAAAAACAGCAGGCCAAGCAGCAGTAATTATCATCAATATGTTTTTGTGAACATTTTAAAATTATAATCAGTGATGGACACTGAGTAAAGCATTTACACTTTGTCTTCTGGTTATTCAGTCCATAGGACAATTTTGATTTTCTCCCTGTTCACGTTTAACATGTGAAATTGTCTGGTTAAGTGTATCTCTAATTAAATAAGTATTCTACTTCAAATGAGCCGTGACTGTTATGTCTCACTGTTATCTAATTGTTTACTTCAGTTCACACAGTGACTTTTCAAGACCCTATTGGGCCACGTAACTCATCAGAGTTTTTGACAACAAGTTAATTTGGTTTCCTCTAATTTGAAGGTAAGAAGCAGATGGGCTGGGAAAGAGGACTGTCAAAAGGTATCTCCACTTCTTCTAACTGATCTTAAGCAGTTCCCACATATTTATTGTTGAAGACAACTTGCCTTTTCATCTTCAACAGCTGCCTTTAATCCCTTGCAGAAAGGCACTAAATTGAATTAGAGAAATGCTTTACTTGTTTTGTAATGGTGCAGTGTCTTGGGATAAAGAATGGATCACTGCCATGCAACGGTGGTTTGCACTCTGATAAGCGGTAGCATGTGAAATTAAGTGTGTTATAGATTATGCTGTATTGCAGGTTGCAGTTGGTACTGCAGACGATGGGTCGAAGAGCTGTGTTTTCCCTCTCTGTTTTCTTCAAAAATTCATTGAAAACAAAACAGAGGCCAGCACTCATGCACATGCACATCCTTCGACATGATTTACTGATTTGGTCCTCTCAAAGCCACATGCAAATGTTTCACTTTTTGGGGAATTGTCCAGTTCTTCTGAAAACTGTTAAAGTATTTATTAACACAAATAAAACATTTGGCCTGACCATCATGGAGTAAATACAAGTGAATACAAGCAACTGACAGCATTAGAGAAACGCATGTGCACAAAGCCTTTCTGTTTTCTCAGTTTTATAACCAGTTATTTGTCATTACAATGCCATAATGATTATAATGCGTGCGTATGAATAAATTGTGTTATTATTCCCACTAAAATCTGTCACCTCCATATGTAATAAAACACATTTCCTTTGAAGCTGAAGCAGTGATATGCATCTATTGTAATAATTTCCTAACTATTCTCGTAACCAACAACACATTATTGTACAGAAGTCATATTGAAACTGTTTGTACAGTTTTGAAATACTTAAAAAAAACAATCACATAAAAAATCGAATTCTCTTAACAAAAGAGCAACTATGTAAAGACTTTTTAGATTGATAAACTTTGCAAGTTTTTGCCAAGAAAAAAAAATTCCAACACAAAATGTACAACAGTGGACACTATGAAGTGGCTATAAATCCTTTAATGAGAACATGACCCGCTCTTTAGATGTGAATGTACTGTGTTCAGTTATGAACTGGACAGCTGGTTAGCTAAATAAAGTTTCAGCTGGTTATCGATGGTTAACTTTTATTACCAATACAGTGATTGAATAAAGTGACGATAATAAATAACTCTTGGAAATATTTGGCAAATAACATTAAAAACATGATGTTAACTTGTAGCAAATAGAAACACATAATTCAACATACATAACTGCTTTAAAAAACACTTTTTTTGTGAACTTAAAAAGTTATCTGCAATAGAAAATGCATAAACATAATATACATACCACATTATTAACAATAAGTTCCATCTTTGGTCTCAGATCAAGCAAAGCTTCTTATCCAAAAGGTGTGCATGATACATTACACATATACTGACACAAAAACTCAGGTTCACAAGTGCTCTGTCTGCTGCTGCAGTGACTGCCTGGAGAGAGAAAACAATACTGAAAATACATAAAAACGTAAAGACATATGTGCAGTTATACTGCTGCACATAATGCATTTGTTTAACGCATTTAAACAGCTCCAGATGCTTAACTGTTAGCAATGCTTTATAGGCCAGTAGGATACTCACATTACTGTCCCTCAATTTCTATGTCCTGCAGGTCTGTGCTTTAATAAGATCACAGAAGCATGCTTTAGCGTCGTTTCAGTAAAAAACGCAATGTCAGTCTTTTTGCTTAATTAATCCGTATATTCTCACCTTGTGTTTGTTTGTAATCTTGATCCATAAGGGCTGTAAGTTTTCTGGATTGGGAAAAAAAGCACATTTTTTACACATCAACATATCTGAACACATAATACAAACAGTTGGACTTGTCTTTATTGAAAACACTGCATATTCTCTCACATTGCCAGCTTGTAAAACGTGACTTATTCAAAAACTTCTTCAAGAAGATGAGATGCGTGGGTTGTTTGAGGCATGCAAAGTCTTGTTCATGGTTCACTACTTTTTTCAAGAAGGATTGCATTGTGAATCATGCTTCGATTGTAGAAACTTTCACAGAACTTTAGAAGAAATGTTGTGAAGATGCACTAAGTAAGGCTACAGAAGTGTGTCTGAAAAGCTGGATGTTCATCAATTCACAATAAGACAAAATGTCTTATGTGAGCAAATATAGGGCTTACACAGTGCTATTTTTTTTTTTTTTTAAAAGGCACTACAGTACACAACAAAGCCTCCACCATGTCTCCCAGATGTTAGACATGGTGGAGGCACCGTTGTAGTTTTGGGCTGCTTTGCTCCCTTAGGGCATTGCAGCCATTGAGGGAACAATTCCATGTGGGAACATTTAAACAGCTTTTTTTTTAGGAGAAATAGAACAACATGTATTCACTGTTGCCTTAAGTCTTTTAAACCACTTTGAGCACCATGTAACGGAGAAAATAAGTTTCTATAAGTTACTGAAGCTCAACAGTTTGTAGCAGAGTATTTTCAGTCTTCGCTGTGCTTGATTGCTCATTATGTTCAATAAAGACATGAAAAGTACAACTGTTTGTTCATTATTAGTTTACCTTTAAGATGGACTAATATCAGACCACGTTTTTGTGTGTAGTCAACACAGAAATTCTCCTAATTCCAAAGGGTTCAGAGCTTTTTCTGGGAACTACAATGTCAAGTCATAAGAGATAAAATCAGTTCCACTGCTTGAACTGGTCTTGTTAGAAGGATGGCTGTAAAGACTAACAGAAAAAGATACGTTTTTGATTAACAACCCCAAGTAATGAAACACACCAAGGTTCCTGTCAGTATGCAAAACAGTTGCGAAGATAAGCTCTCACTTCCTTTTTGGCATCCTTCTAAGTATGGTCAGAAGTTCTGTTCCAGTTGTGGAGCACATTCCAAGATGACTGTCCTGGGAATATTTTTAGACATTTCATTGTGATCCACTGTGACAGTCAAATTTGGTAATTAGAAGAACATTAGAAGTTCAGCCTCCCACTTTTCAACAGACAACAAATATTTGTTCAAAGCAAAAAGAAAACAGCCAAAATGTTATTTTGCTCCCTAATGGTTAAATACCACATTTCATGCTTCCCTTTCTGAACCTTGGTATTATATGTGGCACCATGGTGCAGTGGTTGACACTACTGTGTGCATTCTCTCTCTGTGCCTTATTAGGTACTCCAGCTTTTTCCCACAGTCCAAAGACTTGCTCAGTTAATAGGTGATTCTTGGCTGTATCTGTTTTTCTGTCCTGGACTGGTTAATCCAAGGTTTAACTCAACCAAATGACATCTGGGATAGGTGTCATTTAGTGCCCCAAATGCTTTGAATTGTGGCAGCTTTTCTGCTCTTTCATTTTGTAAAGGATAGCCCAGAAGCTCCTATGCAAAAAAGGCAAGTAAGGAAGCACTGAAGCACCTGTCTTTGAACTTTCCTTTACTGAATTCATCTAACTTTTTTGTGTCTACAACTGAACTTCTTTGCTTTTAGTGTGACTGATTGTGCCCATTTTTTGTGGTGTTGCTGGCATAATTTGGCATAAACCTCCTTAAACTTTGAGAAATAATGTTTTCATGAATTGCTGTATATCTGTATATCTGTGAGATAACCTAAATATTTACTTCAGTCCCCTTAGACCCAACACCATTGATTAAGAAGCTACTATTGGCTGCTCCCTTTTTCATATGTGGTTACCACAACAGGCAGCACTGCATTTTACACTGCATAAAATGCGATCGTGGCTCAAGAGTTGGGCGTTGGCCTTGTAATCGGAAGGTTGCCGGTTCGAGCCCCGGCTTGGACAGTCTCGGTCGTTGTGTTCTTGGGCAAGACACTTCACCCGTTGGTGGTAAGAGGGCCCGATGGCGGCAGTGTCCGGCAGCCTCGCTGCGCCCCAGGGTGGCTGTGGCTACAATGTAGCTTGCCATCACCAGTGTGTGAATGGGTGGATGACTGGTTGTATAAAGTGCTTTGGTCCTTAGGGGACTAGGGACTAGTAAAGCACTATACAAATACATTCTTCCTTATGCAAACCCAAAGATATGTGTCTATAAAATATGATCAGTCTTTTAAGGTAGTTGTACTTAAATCATTACTGAAAAAACCTACACTTGATCCTGGTATTTTAACCAGATTTTCATCACTGCACAGGAAAAATGCTAGCGGCATTTTTCCTGTGCAGGTTACTAATGATATTCTGATGGGCTGAGACAATGGAAAAGTCTGGGCTCTTTCCTAACTTCAGTGCATCATTTAATATGGTTGATCAAACTTTTTCCTACAAATACTAGAAGATACTGAATGTGCTGTGTTGGTTGCGATCATATTTGTCTGATAGATTACAGTTTGTATATACAAATGGAGAGTCGTGAAGTTCTACAGGATTCTTCCCACATAGCAGATATGTCTGCCCCGGATCTGGTGTCAAGGCGGCACTGCTGGCTGACTTCTGGCATGTTAAGTGCTATGTCATCCACTTATGGGCAAGGCCTGGGTTAGATGACACTGTTTATGTGATGGGATGCCACATCTGGCCCGATTGTGGTTTGGTTTATGTGGCCCAGGGTCATAGACCTGGCACTTCTGACTGACTGGTGTCATGGCAGGGTGTATGTCAACCAGATGTGGCCCAGGTCTGGCAATGATGGCACTATTTATGTTCCTATTTGATTATTTTAGTTAGAAGACCCAAATGCCATGTTGCAATACTATACTGCTATGGTAGCCAACGTTTCAAATGCAGTTTTGACAGGTTCATGCTTACCACTAGGTGGCTGTAGCTCAGGACGTAACCCTACTAATTGGAAGGTTAGCGGTTTGATCCCTGGTTTCTCCAGTCTGCATGTCGAAAATGTGAATGTGTATGAATGTAGTTAGGAAACACTCGCTTTACAGAAAGTGTTTGATTGGGTGAATGTGGCATCTTATATAGAGCAAGTACAAATACGCTATATAAGAATCAATCCATTCACTGTCTCAACAGAGTTCCAGCTTCTTACTTTTGCACTATTATGTTCTGGCACATGTTGTTATTACATGGCTTGATTAAGGTACACATTAGGCTGACATCTGGGGCCAGAGCTGAAACTGTTCTGGGCCAGCACAGGACCAGCAGTGTGTCTGTAACTGGCCTTGCGCTGGCCCATGTGTGGGCCACCTCTGGCAAACCAGATCTGGGCCACCAAAGGGCCGTCATTCAAGCACATGAATGGCCAGATCTGGGCCATAGCAATTTTCGCTATGTGGGTTAGGCAACACTATTAGAAAACACTGCATTCATATCAATTGCTGCCTAATTGTTACCCAGTTAGGTTCATCAGAAAAGCCAGACCAGATTAAAAATGTGTCTAAACAGACCCATTAAATAAATCACTTCTTTCATTTATATCATATAAAAATTAAGAAAATCCTGTGTTAGAGAAAACTAAGTAATAGAGCTGAAAACATCACATTTTACCTATAGGCTGGGTTGTTCTAATCATCAATCAAATGTCCTCAAAGTTCTCTGAAAAGCCTTCAGCTAATCCAAAATTCTTACTTAAAACTAGCTGATATTTTCCCCTAATATTAACTTATCTTTATTAGGTACCAGTTATTGCAATGTGGGTGGAAACCAAACTATTGATGAAGCCCACACAAAGGTACAAAGAGAACATGGAAAAGCCACAAAGGCCACAGATGACTAAGGGTTCAAATCAGGAACCCTCTTGCCACCCCTTTTAAAATCCAGAAATCCTATTTAAATCTTTGATCATGCGCCATCACATCTTATAAAATTCTTGTACCCTATTATCCTAAGAGAGCACATTGTTCTCCAAATGCAGTCTTACTTGAGGTTCCCAAAAGTATAATGGAAGACAGAGCTGTAACCTGTCAGTCTCCACTCCAGTGCAAACAGCACAAACACTTGGAGAGAGACACCCTCTATACTTTTATCATTAGCTTCTAAACATTCATGACATGAAAGTGTTGAAAACAAATCCTTGTTAGGGTACTAGCACCACATTGCTGGAAAACAGATGTATACTTCCAGGTTATATTATTGAAGTAGCTTATGCAAAAACAGCTATTTATCAGCAAATGTTATTACAAAAAAGGGTGGGGTTTCAATAATTGCTACTTTTGCTTACTTTAGTTACTTTCTATGCAAATTGGCTACAGGAGACTCCCAAACAATAATGCAGGACAGGATTGTATACACATAAAGATACAACAGCTGTATTTTTACGTATTTTACATTAAAGTGATAAAGTTGAACAATACTGTGCAGAAGAATTTGAGTATACAAATGCTACACAAAGCTTCTATGTGTGATTCAATATCTTTTCCACCTTCCAAACTTCCACTATTACATTTTCAAATCCAATCTTACTGCTATAAATTAAAAAAACGCCACTGCAGCCTCCATGCTCCTCAGCTGAGTAACTTATAGTCTTTTTTACAGCGATCTATTAGGTTTAAGGCTTTGGGAATGTAATGTTTATGTTACTGTCTGTCTCATCCCTGTAGACAAAGCAAAGCTACAGTAGATCTTAGTTCTGAAGTGGTGATTGGTGGCCCAAGGTAGGTCACAAATCATATTTACCAGAATCGTAGCCAAAATGATCTTTTGAAGTCAAACATATTTTCATTGGATTTTGATCAACTTGAGGAAGACTGTTTTTGAGAGACATTTTGTTTAGCTTTGGTTGCTAAAAACAGCTGTATGTTTGTCTCCTGTTTGGATCTTTATTTATGCAGTTGCAGGTTTGAATCAAGCAAAGCTTTACATCAGAACTACCATACTTTCTAAAAAGTGGACAGAGCATGCTTATATTACTGTTTACAACAAAGCTATAGTTTAAGCCATGTGGCTCAGCAAGCTATGACAGCCTATAAAATCCTTGAACATCTGACTTTATTTTCACTTTATTTGCCTTGATAGTTTTTTCCCCAGTAAAACATTATAGAAAAGCTGCATACTGTAATTAAACAGCCTACACTACAAACAGTATAAGCACCTTTAAAATGAGGCATGGTGATTTATATTCACTAATCTACAATTCAAGGTGAAATAACTTTGCATCCATGTATCAAAGAGGTTCAAAAAAGAAAAAAGAAAGCTGAACAAGGTCCAAGCTCCAAAATGCGGTTAGTCGGTTAAAAATAGCGTTCCACAATTGTCCAACACATACAGCACTTTACTGAGGTTACCAGTTGTCAGTGTTTCTGCACTCACCGCCAGCCATGCAAGATCCCTAATAGTCTGCTGCATGTACTCATGTCATCACATGTAATTAGCTAAACAACCATGCAAAATCATTAATTCCTGGAAGAGAAGTCAGAAGTCAGTTCCACTTTCTCATGCTGTCTGGTCTCTTTTCATCTATTTTTCTTTTTTTTTCCTTTTAAATGCATTAGCTGCAGCATTCAGTGTAATTTCTGGTACACATTCCTTATTTGTTTAGCAATTACTGGTGAGTGTCACTGCCTAAAAACCTCAGTGTCTGTCTGATGTTGGATTTAATATCAGACATCAAACATCAAATCTGAAGTTGGATTAATCAATCTGATTCTGAATCAGCTTCTTAGTAATAATTGTCAAATCAAATACTGAATATAATTACATGTGGACTTGAAAGAGCTACTTAAATTAATACCATTTGTTTGCCTTTATCCTATCACTGTGGAGGTCTAATGTGATTGTAAAATTTTCTGCAAGGATTAATAAAATTGAGTCTGTCTAACATGACACATGACACTAAGCAAAAACATCTTTGTCAACTATCATTCCAGTTTTAGACTCTCCTCAAGAGCTAAACCATTCACGGTTTTCCCTTGAGTATACATTCTTGACAGCTGCTGCCTGTAAGAAGCAGAGTGCTTTGTGACCACGTTTGATTTCCACACAGAATCAATGTAAAAACAAAACGCATGTCGACTGCAAGAAAGCTATAGTGCATGGGTGGCCAAACATTTATAGTTCTGGGCCAAATGCAGAAAAATATGTCGAGTCTTAGGGAAAAAAAAAGCCTATGTATTTCACACTTTTGTGCTTTTGTAACTTGAGAGACAATAAACCTTCACTGTAAAGTATTTTATCTCTTTTGACTTAAACGCTGTTCTGTTAGAGGTCTTATTAGCATATTATTGTTTTCAGTGTTCTTAGCGTGCCATTTCATTGCTTTGCTTTATAGGATTTCTTATTAAACTTTGTGTGTGTGTGAGAGTTTTTAATAAGCTATTCAGCGTTTCCAAAATGCATTTGTTGCATTTTGAAGGAATGAGTGAAGGCTAAAACCAGCATTATGTTAAAGTCATGACTTAGAGTCTGTGAATAAAGTCACTATAGATTGTAAGCCTCAGCCAGCTAAAAATCAGTGTACTCTAAATCATTCAGCTTCTCAAGCTATAGGTGACTGCACTAAATACCCTCATATCCATAAATGCAATGCTTGTATTTGTGTATTTTTGTGCATGTGCTGCTGCAAAGTAGGTGCCAGCCTACACGGTATTTATTAGTGAGAGAGGGCCAGTGCTTCTGCAAAAAAGGAGTGCCCCGGAGAACAGAGCTGACTGCCAAAGCCTACTCATTTGCAATATGACTTGAATGCCTGGCTAACTTTACAAGGGCACATGTGATTTTGTAAATTAAAACAAAAACAGAAGCTCTGATACCTTGTGTGTGATGAGACAGTAGAGAGTAAGAATAAACAGCAGTCCTCCACAGATAGATGCGATGATGAAACCCAGCTTGTACAGGTCACTGACTGGTTCTCTCTGAGAGGCCGGCACAGAATCTCTGTCGTAACTGTCTGTAGGAAAGGACACACGATTTGTGATCTCTGCAGTGGCCGCAGACATCTGAGTGTTTCATCACAAACTACCCAAAAAATTGAGATTCTCACCTGTAAAGTGTTGTGTGATTGACTCTGTGTATAACTCTGTGTATAACTCTGTGTATAACTCTGTGGTAGAGCCAAAGGTTTCTGTGTATTCATGCTGGCACCTCCAGTCAACCGGTGCATCGCTCGTCGTCACCAGCTCCCAGTAAACCATTAACACTTCTGAGACCTTCTGTAATGCATCCGAAGGAGACCCTCTGTAGAGCACTTCAAAACTCTCTGGTTTATCCTGAAGCAGATTCGAAGAAACAAGTATTTCATATGTCTTTAAGGTACTGCAGATTCATGTGCTCACACTATTCATATGATTTGTCATCTTCATATGACATTATAAAAGAAACAGGCTGCAAGTTCAGCATTCGGAAACTCATGCTGACCTCAATCTCTTCATTAATCCAAGGCACACATTTCTGAGAATAGATGTTGAGGATGAGCGCCCTCAGGGACTGAACATAGCCATCATTTACTGAACCCCGAATGTATTTGAAGTGGGTCGTAAGGAGCTCCAGTATCCAGGGTAATGCAGCTTTTACAAAGCAACATTTGCTCTGTTGGAAATCAGAACACAAGGTAATAAACACGAAAAGCACAAACCAGTTAATGGAAAACCTAAATCAAAGGTGTTTGGGGAAAAACAGTTGCATAAGGTTATATTACCCACCAAACTCCTCTGTTCTATGAATGTGTAGTTTATTGAACACCCACTTCTTAACTGGTTATCCATCTGTGGAAACAACAATTGCAACATCTCAGCCTGGGCCGTGCAGGGTGATTGCTTTAATGTTGTTTCAACACCTACCAGTTGCCTAACTGTCAGCAGGTGTTCCCTAGTGATGGAGTGTCTGCATGGGCCAGGGACCTCAGCCATAGTCAGAGGGAAGCTCAGGAACATTATCATACACAGACACTTTACCTGCAACTAACACAACCGCATAGTGTATTCATGAGAACTACAAAAATCCATTAGAAGTACTATCTGTAGACTAAAAAAAACCCACTCAAGCAGACAGTCCTTGTAGACAGTGTGAAAAAAACCCTAAACTGAATAATACACTCGAAAAAAACAACTAAACCACAACAACATTCTGGGCAGCCTTTCCTTAACATTTCATCATGCATGTACTCCTCACCCTGTAGCAGTCCAATTCAGTGACCCCTCCCAAGTTGTGCTAATCTAAAATTATTTCCAAGAAAAGAATAAGTTCAATGCAAACCTAAGTTGAATTTCCACCTAATTGAGCTATTAAAATTTAACAGTAGTAATTCTTTCCATCCAAAATATCTACATTCGAAACGTAACAGCAATACTTTCTTTCCAGAAAACACAGTGTTTGTGTTTAACTGCTCTACGCCGTCATCTGGATCTCAGCTCAGATAAAATATCAGGTTTCAGATTGAGTTTGAGAGGAATGCATAGTGATTCCTTGCTGCAACACTACTAGTGACTGATGTTTAAGTAAGTGTGGAGGACTGTGGCGTGGGGGTGGATAACTTCAATTTTTGGTCAAATACTGCCCTCTACCATGGAAGCCTAAGCAGGGAAAACAATGTGCACAGGATTCAACTGTATGTCTGCTACCAAGCACCTTTTGGCAACAGTAACAGTCAAATGGGCTCCAGATGGAATTAATGCTTCCACTAAGGATTAAAACATGGTGATAAGCACATGTTCTTCGCACTAAAAGCTAAATGATTACACAGAAAGGCATTTCATAGGTACCTCTTTGACTCACTTGGCTCCTAAAGTTTGATGCAGCTTTTGCAATAAATAGTCAAGATAGAGGGAAGTGAATGAAACAATAAAACAAGATTTATTTGTCTCCAGTCAACTTCTGAGATGAATTAAGGCACAAAAGACAATTCTTTGAAAGCCGCAGAGACAAGAAATAATCTTTTTATATTTGGTTTTCTGTTCCTAATACAATTTTGAGCTGTTGAGTTTAACTCTTACTTGGTTTTCTGGACTACAAAGCACTAAATCAGTGCACATGGCAGGAAAGAATTATTGCCAGGACCAGGAGGAAAAATAAGTTCCGTGCCATCAAAGTTTTAAGTTTGATGCTTTGATGTAAATTTAAAGCAACATGCTGAATAATAGTAACAGAGTTACTTTTACAGTAAAGTGGGATGGTACGTTAAAAACTAACATGCCATACTAATAATAGTAACCAGCATAAATACTTAATGATTAAATTAATGTTATTAAATAAAACTATTAATGGGACTGGTACTTGGCAAATGCAGGAGCACATGATGTAAATGTCATCTATCACATGATTCATTTTCTCCATGGTGTCCAAGATATCTCTATGTAGGTCAGCAAACGCATGATCAAGCAGATAACTTCATATAGACACTAACGCAAGCATTGCGCTCAGTGTACTAGCGGTGTTTTTGAAAAAATTCTGATTAGAGAAATGTTCTCACCTACCTTAGCTTTGCTCTGAATCAGCGTGGACACAAGGATGGTCATCTGGTACGTGTTTGACAATGGAAAACACCAGACTCCTCTGTCAGACACATTGAAGCAAAGAGATCCTTTTCAAAAATTCACCTCCACTCCACCGAAAGGAATCTGTTATTAAGTAAATTTGACACTTCGTCATGTGGCGCTGTTCTTCAAAGCATTGCTTGATGTGTTCCCTCTCTACAGTGTGAGTTCAAACTGAGACTGTTTCAGCTGATGGACAGCCCTTTTAAAGACCTCCCACCTCACTATGTGGGACAAGATACACATTCCTGAGTCTGAAGACCAATGTTTTGGGGACTACAGATCAATTGACGTTTCTTAACAATTTCATTTTTTTGTATTTTAACGTATCTGACTAAAACATTACATGTAAATATTAAAACTAAACGGGCAAAGAAAATTCTGTGAGCTTGAGGTGCATACATCTGTTCTTGTCGAAATGCTTGAAGCGGGTTGAAAAGTGATCATAGTTTTTCCTCGGGAAATACAGGCTGTGAGTGAGTGGACCCAACCGAGCAAAAGCGAGCAAAGAAAAACAAGATGTTCTGAGCACTCAAGGAGAATTTTCTGACGATCATTTGGGGCAGAGGTTGTCAGACGCAGGTGATGTTTCATGCTGCTTGAGGAATCCAAAACTCCTTTTTAAAATAACGTCACATTTTTCCAAGCCCGATCCTAACCCATGGGAGAAGCACATTCACATAAATGCTTTTTTGAGCTCTATTTTGAAGGGAAAACGAGGAAGAAAGGGAGAAGAAAAAAGAGTGGTTAGAAATTCAATGCCACGGGAAGATTTTACATTTTTCTCACATTCTTACATCTAATGTCATAAACGCCTTCCTCTTCCTGCTATCAGCCTGAGAAATGTACTGTCACTTTATACAATTCAATCAGCATTGGAAAGAAACCATTTACATTAAGAGACGCCCTCCCCATCGTCTTGGAGGTGGTCCTAGCCAGAGTTATTATAGTTTTGTATTTTTTCAATAGTTTTTTTTTTTTTTTTATTAAATTTTGACTTTCAGCATTTCAGATTAGTTTCAGTTAGTTTCCAGATTTTCTTGTTTCAGTTGAATTTTTATTGTTTAAAAATGTTTAGTCTAAATCGTGTTAGCTTCAGTTTTAGTGTTTTATAATTATTATGTACGGAGAGCATATGCCAGAGGCAAAATTCTGGAAAATCAGTACATGTATTGGAAGTGAGGAAGCCACTCACTTATAGACAACCACAGTCTCAGCAGAAACGTCCACCAAAGCCTCAACAGGCAAGTAGTAAAATAATTTTTACCAAATTAACAAATATTAAAACTAAGATAGCTTGAGCTACCCAATAAAGGTTCATTCACTGTCCTCAGACCAATCAAGTTTGCCAATTGTGAATTCACACCCCATGGTTATGTTGTCAGCCCTCTTTTGTAATAATCTAAACCGTGGTGTGTTAAAACACAGCAGGCCAGACAGTCTTCACTCACCACCAGCCAACTTGCTATATTTTCCTCACTCAGATTTAATCTGCTTCCCAAACATTAAACTCAAATTGAAGGTTGAAGCTGTTTTGACTTACTGGAAAAGATCCAGCATGCATTGCCAAGGCACGAGTACAAGGGGACAAAACAGGACCTCTGTGGAGCGATCTATAGATTTTAAGTCAAAGGTTTGAAAAAAAAAGAAAAATTGGGCCAGTTCCCAGAACTGTTTGGCACTGGGGGTGGATACTTTAATCCTTATTGACTTGGTTATGGTTGATGTTGGAAGAATGCAGTATAAGTCCCAGTTTTCTTTGGTATGGTTTTTTGAATGATTATGGCTACTTTATGCTTTACATGAGCTACTCTTTGTAGGCTGAAGTGGCTGATATACAGGAGGCCAAACAAGATGTTTTTCATTTCAAAATATGGCATTGTCTCTAGAGTAGGGCTTTCATGATACTAGAATTTCAAAGGTGATACCAATCTCCAGGAAATCCTCAGTACTTAATGCTATGTTCAATATCACAGGAGGAAAAATGAGTAAATTAAGATGTGCATATTTAAAAAAAGAAAAAGAAAAAAAGAACAGAATAACAATGCTATGTACAAATGTATACCACTACAGCCCTATTTACTTTCTATGCTTCCAGCAAATTCGGACCATATTGCATTGCTTAGCAAATGGAGTTGAAAGGGTAGGTTTCTTTCTCAGATTCAGTCTGGGAGTTCAAGAGGAACACCACTGTTGGCACAGAGTATTTGAACTTGACAGGCAAACAACTTTGATGGGTTGGGCATTTGGGTCAAGTCACTTTACTATTCTGCAAAAAATAAAATAAAAAATACAAACAAAAATAAAAAATAGAGTGCATCCATGCTGTCATCTGCAATTTTTAAGAAAGTCCATGCTTTAAAACTACACCATATGGATTAGAGTATCTTCACATTACACCTACTGGAGTGGCTTCACCATGAAGCTCCCAGCACACAGTTTTTGAGCTGATGTTAATGCCAGAGGACGTTTGAGCCTTAGAAATTACCGAGTTAGAAGAGGGCTGGCGACTTTTAATCAACGTGCACCTCAGCAGTCTCTGCTGCTCTGTTACTTTGCTTGATCAACCACTTCTTAGCTGAGTTGTTATTGTTCCTAAATGCTTCCTCTCTGCCACAAAGAATTGATTGTGGAATATCTCAATAATTATTTCTTGCTTGGGCTGCAGTAACTAATTAGCATTGGGGTTTTTCTTTAACCTTTTCTCCTAACTTAATGTAACATAAGTTAGTTATGTTTTTATGATGTGCCTGAACACCCAAGACTTGTCCATAATGCTGGTCCTTAATAAATTGTTTTAGACATAAGCAATTATGTTATCCTGTTAAATTAACAGCTCCTACAGTTTTATTATTTCTATCTAGCTGCTTTGTTTATGATAGCTTAACAGACAGCTAATGTGGCCAAAACTGCCATAAGGTAATTGCTAAGAGTTTAACGGCTATTTTTAATGTGCACTGGCCAGGTTAATGTTTATGATAAATGCTTAATGCTCAATGTTGAAAAAGAAGCCTTATTGGCCTCTTAAAATTCTTCATAAAACCCAGGGGTTCTTTAAGATTCTTGGCTAGTGTTGTTGCACTACTGTTCCTGTGTTTGGCTGCTAGTGGGGGGAGGGGCTTTGCACTTGCCTATCTGAAGTAGTACTGTGTGAAGTATAGCTGTGCAATGCTGCAAACCAAATAAATACAGGAGCAGTATTGCTTATACCAGCAGTGATACTTTTAAAGTATAAAGGCAGTTTATATATGAAATAGCAGTGTGTCATTATTTATGACGTAAATGATCATCAGTTTTAAGACCATTAAAGACCACTAAAAACATTTCACAATAATTTGATTTTCAACCAAAGGAGGTGAACACAGCACAACTGGTATTGATACTGTTGCAAATGGGTGTCTAATCTGATGGTCTGTATGAGTATCTTTTCTTTTTCTGGCAACCCTTCTGTCTAGAGAGCATTTCCAGAAGGTTGCCAGTTTTTGGTTGGCCTGTAGTTCTGACCAAAAATGGGGCGCAAGAACTTCAGTTAGTCCCATAGTCCATGGTTTAGATTTTTATGCAAGATTTTCCATTGGTTTTCTTTTTGGTTGGCTAGTGAGGCTTGTTTTAGAGAAACCTTTGGGTATGTTACTTCAGTTTAGTGCTCATGTATTAACTCCAGTTTGTTTTGGTTGCTGGAATTTTGGCAAAACAGACTGTGGTTTGTTTTCCAACTGCAGGCAGTGTGGTTTTTGAGTTGTAATGAAGAAACAACTTTTTGATTTGTTGTAGTGGTGGGCGGATGTCAGAGATTGAACTCCTTTCCAGCCTATAAAAGTTGTACCATGTGTTCACTTGGCCTCCCTCTTCCACCCACCAAATGTTTTTGTTAATTTATTTTCATAAAATTCTATTTAATCTATTTCAGTGACTTTCCTCTTGTGCTTATGTTGAATCACTTTGTGTTTAAGGGTACATTGCTTTTTGCAGCACCGGGAAATTTTTGTTGCTAAGCAAACTGGGACTAACCATGTAAACACCAAACACTGATTAGCCACAATGCTAAAACCAAGACTAAAGGCAAGTCTCACCTGTTAGAACGTGGACACTGGTTCTCTATAGTGTTGTCCTGTGGGTAGTAGTGTCCAGATACTGGGAGGTGGTAGCAGATGCTTGCAGATATGAGCTTAGTGCATCTGGCTTGTTCTGGTGCACATAGCAGTAGCTCAGATCTGGGGAGCTTGGCCATAGCGTCTAACCTCTTTGCCCAGCTCGTGAGAAGCATCTTTTTTTCCAGTGTGGCTGCATTCTGCTAGGGAGGAGGCTGAAAAGGGCAGGTCTGGTCAGCAATAACATTTCATTAGCTGGGAAGGAGCAAGACATTGCACAACACTATCCATATTGTCAACATCAATAGTTTTTTTTTATGTTGGAGTTGTTTGGTGTATGGTAAATATAAAATATGGAGGATCCTGCATGAAAAAATACAACAGTAGAATTACGAAGGTTATACCATATGTAATTTATTTAATTTTTTTCCTTTTCTTAAATGCACACCAGGATGAAACTTCAAGGGTGGGTTGGGTTATTGTCAATTCTAAAATTACATCAATAATTACTGCACCAGCTGCAGACATTTCTTAAATTTAAAAGGCTCACTTTGAACTGATATTCCCTTTTGGAACACAAACTCCCACTGCTGAAAAGAAAAGATGATATCTTAAACAAATTCCAGTGTGTAAGGGTAATCACCCATCACTTAATTTAAGCTATAACAGGATTCTCTGACCTTTTGAAAATGCTTATTGGTTAATTGTACACAACTAGATGAAGGGAAGCAGCTATCCCAGCTCTGTTGGTTACAAATTCTGCACATAAGCACCGGAGTCTAACATTTCATGGTTTTGCTTTTCTGCAGATGATAAGATGGCACTAAATACTAATGTCCCAACTAATGTGCTTTAAACGTCGTGCGAGGGAGACTTGGTTAGTTCTTGAAAGAAAATGTGTCTTAAAAGATCTTGAATTAGCTTAAAAGTACAGATGTATAAACTACTGTCTTTTAGTTTAATGGGTACATTTTATTTTGTGATAAACTGTTTTTCAAATGTTTATTGTATCACATTAGACAAAACTATTAATGTTACTAATAACAAAGACCTGTCTTCATTTTGAAAGTTCAAAAAAACATTGTGTAACAGTAAATGGCCATAGCATGGGATCTCTTTAAGCAACATTGCTGCCTGCATGTTAATTTTAAGTTTTTAGTTTTATACAGTTTACGGTTAAAAATTTTTTTGGTAGGATTACCATAGATTGCATCTTACAAAACATTGGTTGTTTAAGTAGGTTTGCAGCTCAGATAGTTGTTGACTCACACTAAAAGATACATTTTTGCAGTTTTTTGACTCTTGATCGAGTGCCAGTATCAACCCTCGCCTCTCTGCACTCTATCAACAGATAAAATCCAAAGCAGACAATTCATGGATGTGAGGGGCGAGGAAGCATGACAACTCCACTGTCACTCTGCTGTAGTATGAGAGGACTTCCTTAACCAGTTCAGAGAAAGTGGAACAAAAAGATCTGACCCGAGAACATGACAAATCTACATTTTTAGATTGTTATCTATGTTTTTTTTTAAATCTGCGTGTCCTCTGTCTGCTAAGCAAGCAGAAATGCCTTCCTTTTTTATTCACTCGTTGAACGACCTTAAAGGTCGGCATTTTGTTTTGTTTTTTTCTCCAAAGTTTTTGTCATTCAGAGCGTTTTATAAATGAGATTTACTCTGGTAAAAACAGCTGAAGCAGAGTAACTTGTTTTGCTGCAGAAAAAGGCAACTCCCAAAGAGAGGGATCGTACACTGCTGAAAAACTTGAAAAAGCATGATTTGAGTTTGAAAACTAACTGACATGACGCCAGCCGGGTTTCACTCCTATTGTAACTTTTAGTTGCGTAAATGAAAGTCCCACTTTGCCGACATAACTGGAATGAAACAGAGCAAGGTTTCACATTACACTTTCTAGCATACTCTATGGCTGACGTTTAATTGTATACCCAATAGTCACCTAAAAATAGGCATCCTTATATTATTAAGCGACAATGACAAATATTTCTGTGAAGAATGCGGTGTGGTTGATTAAATCTGCTACAGCAATCTGTTTCCAAGTTCAGCCTTGACTTCCACATGGTCATATAATGCATTAGCCAGACCTAGAAGGAAAAAATGCAGAAAATTTAGACTCAACTTGAAACTTCAATTTTATTATTTTGTCAGAACAATATATATATAATTCGGTTGTGGCTGTATGACAAATACAATAAGCAAGTCACACAGAAAGAAACATTGTATTTGTTGGTGAATGCATATTCAGAAGGGGTTTAGTGCAACTGATTCCCAAATATAGAATAGGAATGCATGCATGCATGCAAGAAATGTGAGGATAACATTCCTTAATATGCATCCCTTACAATTTCTTTAATACGACTTATTCAGGTCATGTGTTCACGTAAAAAACAAGCAAGGGAAGACCCGGACTAAAATTAAAAACATCGGGAGATAGCAACGAAAACAACAAGAAAACAGAAGAATGTGGTGAATATTTAAATTCCTGTCAGACTGCTGTGGCAAACCCTATCCGATTATTGCGGCGATCAAACTCTGTGTAGTAGCGTGCAATGAAGTTGGCTCCCAAAATCCATATGGGACCTGTAGGGGGCGGCACATCCAAGCCCCTGAAGGTAACGGTGCAGACTTCCCCTTCGATCTGTGATTGCTGGAGCCACAAAGAACAGATGTATTATAACACAATAACACACAAAACAAAGTGCTAGAAGTAAATGTCTACTATTAAAATTGTACTCAAAAGTATTATCTGCATAAAGGGATTACTGGTGTGGTCCCTAATTTTCATATTTTATAAGCTTAATATTACAATTCACAACAGCAGAATTAAAATACACGCAGTGCTGCAAAAATTTATTTAAAAAAATAGAAATACTTCACTAAAGTGCAAGTACCACAACATTGTACTTGGCTGTAGTACTTGGGTAAATGAACTGATTTACGTTTGAACAATGCATGCCTATATTAATACAGTTCAGCATCCATCAACACTCTCACCCATAATATATAATCCTCCTGTGTGAGCGAGTATTCCTGGCCACCGAGGAGGAACGTGACACTGGGTAGCATCTTCACAGTATCACAGTTGACTTTGTACTGACGAACAACATAGAGTAATAGTTGGTGACAACTCATGAATTTCTGCAAACATTCTTTTTTGTGGGAAACTGTGTTGCGTGTGTAAAAGCTTACTCCACTTTCATCCAGCTGTGCTCCGATGGTTTTCATCAGCACGGACACAGAGGAGGCCGGGCCTGTGATGTAGGAGGAGCCCGTGTCGATCACAGCTGTGCAGCCCTCTGCGCAAAACATCATCTCCCTCCCCACAGAAACACTGAAAGAATGAAAGAGGAGGTAGAAATGAAAACACATGTACTTTCTGAATGGCTGCACCTTTGTACTCATGAAAACACATTACATGATAGCAAATAAAGATCATACCCTTTCATGGTAAGTTCCCATTTGCCTGTCTGTCTGGTGTTCATATAATTAAAACTTCCAGTGTAGTAGTTTGGATCTGTTCCACCGAGGACAAGCTCTCCGCCTGGGGAGCGTTTTGGGTCCCTGAAAATGATTAAAAAAAAAACACCCTTAAAGCTGTGCATTTTCTCTTTGACAGTAGAAATTGTAATTTTGCTGGTTCACACAGGTTGCTGAGCTATATCACATATTAAAAATACAGTACTGTGCAAAAGACTTGAGCCACCCCACATTTCTTTATATTTTGTTTCCAAGGAGTCAGACTTTCTTGTAGCTTTTGAAATTGGTATTGAGCAATATTGTTCCAGGATTTCTGAAGATCTTTCAAAAATTTTCTTTGGACATGTGCTTCTTTCTCACTCACTTTCAGTCCAGTGCTTCAGTCCAGGTGAATGTTTTTTTGTGTTGCTTTTTTATTTGTTTGTTTTTTAAGCCATTTAACACTGACCTATAAGTCATTCAAGCACACAAATGGCATCTAACTCAAGGGATGAACACACATAACCGACAACTCAGAACAAAGAACACACCCAAATCACAATCAAATCTTTGGGCATGTTATGAAGCGTCTTGCAAAAGCACAGTTTGTTCCCATTTCATTATCTGTGAAAAATGTCAGAGACAGAATGGTCTGACAGGCATAAAGTAGTATTTTTTTTTTCAGCAACAAGGTGATTCTCAAAGAGCTAGTAGCCAAAAACTTGGAATATCTCAGCGTATTGTGTTGTGTGTCCATAAAAAATGTGAGAAAACTAAACAAGTAGAGGACAGAAGAAAAAGTGTCACACCTAAAAAACAAAACAAAACCATAAACAAAAACAAGCATAAAGAAGAAAACATCTATAGCAGATAAGGAGGATCTGAAAGTCATGTCGTTAAGAAAAAATACACCAAGGACCTGTCACAGGATCTGACAGATAGATCTGAACCTTCATTTGATCCATCTAACGTTCCCGGAAACCTCATCAGAAATTGTGTCATTGCACAGCTGTCAAGAAGGGGAACACAGAGAAAAGACTGAGGTATGCTGCACTAACATCTGGAAATTAATTAGCAATGGCTTTATTTTTCAGCATCACACTGATCCCAAGCACACCGCTATTGCAGAAAAATCACATTTTGACCAAAAATGGAGCCAAGGTAGCCAACATCCAAAGAAGAGTGTAACAAACCACGGCAGACCTGATGACATTTCCATGCTTCTCAACATACTTTATTTTATTACTTATCACACGGTTGCTGTTCTAACACTTCCCGGCTGCCGCTTCCCAGCTGCCAGCCACATGTACACAACAACAATAACCACCGCTTTTTATGCCGGCGAGGCATGATTGTAGATGCCGTGCAGGTTAGTCCATCTCACCTGCACAGCATCACAGGCCATGCCCCACCACAAAGAGCGCTAAATATCCTTCAAGAAGCCGGAAGAACTATTTCTGAAGACTACTTAGAGAAATCCTGCCTAACAGAGTTTAGGCTGTTTTAACGGAGAAAGGTGATACCAGTATTAACTTTCACACTCACTGGTTTTCACATGTCTTACATTACAATCAAACGCTGCAAATATTTACCACTTTCCGGGCAAAATGTAGAGTGATGAGGAGTGGCTCAAGATTTTTGCAAACTTCTGTAAGTAAAAACAAAAAATCCCATTCCCTCGCCAGTAAATAATGATCGGTTACAACTTAATCATGAAGGCACCTCAATTTTTAATATGTTTATTTGAGTTATACCTACTTCTTAAATCTTACATAAAAATGCAAAAGAGGCAAATTTCATGAGTAAAAAATGGGTTAATGCATGTTTCATGAGACATCCAACACATATAAAACACAAAACATTTATTATATCTTTTCACTATTTCATTTCATATGGGACGTTCTTTTAGCTTAAATTGATTATTTCGTATGGCGCTTCCCACAGTAAAAGAAAACATCATAATATTTTTTCAACTGGTTTATTCTGGATATAACCAAGTATAATAAATGACACAGAACTATGAGAAAATACACATAAATTTTTTTCTCTATTTTCTCACAACACCCTTGTGTCTCACACAGATCCAAATCCATCTCGTATGATCTTCTTCAAGTTTGGGTTTTTCTTCTAATTCTAACTTTTTCAGCTCAACAAGCAGAAATTGAAAAAACGTGATCCTAAAATCTAACAGATGTCCTGACGAGACATTATTTATAGTTATAGTGTTTTTCTCTCTGATTGATCAATTCAACACTTGGCAGCAAGTTCATTTTTTCACTGCAGCATAAATATCATTGACAGCTTGATACATTTTCTTCAGCATCCAAATTATTGTCATTATTATTTTTTCCTCGTGCAAAAGCCTTTCATATAAAATGTCAGTTCAGTTGATTTACTTATACCCACCTGCTGTAGTAGATGGAGAAAACTTCTTCTTTGAGGACGTGTTGAGACATGATACGATCGAACACTGGGGTTATGCCATCAATGGCCGCGTTGGGGTACCCCATTCCCAGCACTCCATCAAACTTGGCAAAGATGAAGGGCATGGCAGACAGAGCCGTGGCTTCAGCAAACACTTGCACTACTGGGATGCCACCAACCTGCAGCAATAAAACACTGCTAATCAAAAGTTTAAAGTGTAGTGTGCAAGAGGAAGTTTAAAAAAGAAACAAAACCCATTTAATTTGTAGGTTTCAGACTTGAAACTCACCACAACCACATCCTCGCTCAGGAATCCCCTGACGTTTCCAGAGGCATACTGGATGGAAAATCCTGTTCCATTCTCAATGTAAGTCCGGGATTTGGAAGCATCATACCTGTTGTGAGTAACTGAAAGTTGAAAAAGCATTTAAGTCCAACAGCGAATGTTTACCTGGGAAGTCTTAATGAACAATGTTCCCTAAAATATTGCATCAATTTTTTTTTTATTTGGCCAGTGAGCATAAACTAATGTTGGCATATTGTCATCTTCTAAGTTCATTAAGTTCAGAAAAAAATGTTTGAATATGTACACTTACAACAGGCAGTGGAGAACGGTGAGCAGCTTTGCGAGGGCACCCACAGGTTGGCTGAGCCTGTGTCAAACACCACATTGAACATCTGGGCCGGAGAGCCAATACTGATTTCTCCAAAGTACTGCGTCTATTGGAAGTGGAAAAATGTCCCACGTCATTGTTGTTTGAATAGTTTTTCAAAGGTTTTCCCACATGTTAAAATTCACTTTTAAGGCCAATGACAGAGAAACGTGGAAAGTCTGACTCATAAAAAGAGAATATTTCAAGAGGCTAATTCAAAAGCAAGTCCATCTGCTGTTGTCGTGAAGACATCTCAATGCTCATCCAAGAGCAGAGATGAAACCTTTAATCATGGAGGCTAAAGTCTGTTTCTATCTTTCAGTGCTACATTTTCTATCACATGTATCATCTGTAGCACTAAATCAATGGATCACATTAAGGTTTCTCACATCCAAATAGTTGGTTAGCGGCGTGGGAACAGTTCCGTTGTTGGTGTCAGCTATGCTCTTCTGGGCCAGCTCAGTCATCACCTGCTCTACAGAAACTCCCAGCTCCTGCAGAGTCTCTCTGATAGATGGCATCTTTTTCAGGGCAATTCTGAAACCAGAGCGGGAAAGAAGAAACATTCTGAATGAATGCAAAGAGGAAACTCGATAGCTAAGGACATGTTAAAGAGGTACATGGAGTTTATTTTCTGTGCTATGTATCTATTACATATGTCTGGTGATAATCTCAGTATGAACCTTTAACAAAGTACAGACCACTTTGCTCTCAGCACCTAGCCAATCAGATGAACAAAAACACATGTGAACCCAAATGCTGAAATCATTAGCTTTTGTAATGAATCAATCAAACACATTTGTTTTCATGTTCTTATATAATTTATGGTTTACTGTCATTACCTTTCTCCAGAATGTTATCTATAATGCTAGTGCAGAAATCCAGTGAGTTAGATCCTTTAAGCAAATCAGGTAGGCATGTAAATGATTCTTTTTTCTTTTTTACCTTCTCAAAGCATGGCTCGTGGTCACTGTCAGTGATAGAGCAACCAAATATATCCACTGATTTATCAGTAGTGCCATGGCGACTTCTCGGATGGCAGGAGGAAAATCCAGGCCACTGATGTCGGTTCTGTATATAAAAGTTGGTTTTCCTGGTTTTGTGAAAGCTGGCTCTTCTTCTCTCTCGCTCTCTCCGATGTCGTGTACCTCAACTCTTTTTATACCATGCACTCTTTTAAGTGATCTCACCCATGGGCCTGGCTCTGGTTGGGAGCTTTCCTGGAGGTGACCACTGGAAAACAAGCCCTTCTTCCCTCCCCCCACCTTGCACTCTACCCCTCTGCCTTGATCACACAACCTCTTCTGTGATAAACAGGTCCCAGTGAAAGATGTGAACTCTGACCCCTTAAAAAACACTGATGACAGAAAGCAGGGGTGAAGAGGTCTGCAGATTAGTGACGTAGGTAACCTGGAGACCCTGTGTGAAGGGCTGTGAGAAAATTCGAAGCAACCAAATGATGCTTTGAGTTGTCAGGACAGATTAGCTTGTTTACTAAAGTCACGTTAAATCCAGATCTCGCTGTGCACTTTTACATTATTTCTCTAATCTGCTGATGATTTCATTTAATTAGATCAGGGGTGTAAAATTAGTTTTAGATCATGGGTAGCCGGCCCAGTGTGATCTGAAGCAGGCCAGACCAGAAAAGCTAATCCGTAATAACCCTCATAAACACCTACAAATGGTTCCCTTTCGCTTTGGATTAAAGAAGTGCATTTTTGAAAAATGTTCACATTTATTGAACCAACCATTTACATAGGTCATAGGTGATGTCTTTGTCAAAACACGTGACAGTCAAGACAAAATTGAGAAATTGAGCACCTGTGTAACTCAGTGAGTGAGCAGGTACTGATATGCCACGTGGCCCAAAAGTAGTGGCCTGTGTTCGAGTCTGACCCGTGGCTTTTTGCTGCATGTCTTCCTCTCTCTCTCTGCTTTTCTGTTTGTCTCTACTGTCACTATCTAATAAAGGCAAATGCTAAAAAAAAATAATATTAAATAATATTAATATAAATTTTCTGGCAAGTGATGAATGACCCTTTGGCAAGCCAGCTGTGTCAACATTAGATGGGGTTTTGTTCTTGAAAATAGCAAAAACAATGATAATACAGTTTTTCTCAAATGTTAAAGCACAAAAGCCAATCCTGTAACCCAAATGACCAGTAGTCTAAACACATTTACTAAATGTAGCCACCATATTCCAGTACCATAAACACATGTCACATGAAGACACAATTCACAAAACACAACCCTCTGTACTCATAAATCTAAACACATTTTTCCTTGCTAAAACACATGTTGCAAAACAACTCTGCTCATATTCTCAAATGAAAGCCCATGTGATGCAAAATGCTTGCCACAGTCACCAATCTTTGAACACAGGGAACACACCTGGCGTCAGTCACTACACACAACGACTCAAAATTGAAGACACCTGTTGCTAATGATGTGACCCCACCTATAAAAGCATAGTTTGGTGAAGATGCCAAACAATCACAATGGATGAAGGCATTCGAGCGTGCGGAAGGAGAAGAGCTGCAGGCCAAAGAGGAAGAGGGGTTGAGATCAGAGGAGGAAGAGGTGAAGGCCTAAGAAGAAGAGGAGTTCGGAGTAGAGGAGGAAGAGAAGGAGGCCAACAAGAGAGAGGAGAAGGTCCAGGTGGGAGAAGAAGACAACCTCGCACCATCATAACAGATGATATGCGAGCAACAGTAATTGATCATGTCATTGGCCATGGCATGACAATGGCTGAAGCGGGACGAAGAGTACATCCAAACCTGAGTAGGTTCACCGTGGCCACCATTATCAAGGCATTTAGACAACACAACAGGTATAGTACGCTATTGCTTTCTTTGTCACACTACAGTTTTACAGGCCTGTGAAAGTGGTCTGTTACTTTACATGTAGTTTTACATATAAATCAGTCAATTGACAACACATGTTTCTTTCTTTAGAGCTGAAAGGATGCCACATAGAGGTGGGAGGGTTGCCATATTCACAGCGGCACAAGAAACCCTCATTGCAGATATGGTCCGTGAGAACAACTGCATTAGACTCCGAGAGATCAGAGACAAAGTCATTGCAGATAATGTAAACTTTGAGAACGTTGATGCTGTCAGCGTGTCCACAATAGACCGAGTTCTCCGGCGCCAACAGATGAGGATGAAACAGGTCTACAGGGTTCCCTTTGAGCGCAACTCTGCGCGACACATAGAACAACGTTACGAGTATGTGCAAGTACGTATACATCCATGTCCACAGTACAGTTAGTGGACATACTGTGTTGCTTAGTGGCCTACATTACTTCTGGACAATACTGTGCTACCTGATTGACCGTTCTGAACACCTGTACGCTTTTCCATGTTCACAGAGGATAATGCAGTTGGACGCGATGGCCAGACCCCATGAGTACCTCTTCCTGGATGAGGCTGGCTTCAACCTCCAGAAACGAAGGCGAAGAGGCCGTGACATCATTGGCCAAAGAGCCATCACTGAGGTTCCTGGCCAACGGGGGGGTAATATTACTCTTTGTGCAGCTATGGGTACGGAGAGGCTTGTCCACCGGCATGCTGTCCTTGGGTCTTACAACACCCAACGTCTCCTCACCTTCCTAGAGGAGCTAAAAGACATCCTCCTGGACCGTCAACAACACCATCCTAGGCTAGCACATCACATGTATGTGATCATTTGGGACAACGTCCGCTTCCACAAAACACACCAAATCAGAGAGTGGTTCACCACCAACAGTGACCACTTTTTAAACGTCTGTCTGCCACCCTACTCCCCTTTCCTGAACCCTATAGAGGAGTTCTTCTCATCATGGAGATGGAAGGTGTATGACAGACAGCCATACACAAGAGAGAACCTCGTACGGGCAATGGAGCTGGCCTGTGCTGACATCCCAGTGGAGGCCTTCCAGGGATGGATTTGCCATTCCAGGGCGTTTTTCCCGTGGTGCCTAGCAAGGGACAATATAGCCTGTGATGTGGATGAGGTGATGTGGCCCAATGCAGCTCGGCGACATGATGCCGCACAGTGACTGTGTGTAATACTGTAAAAAGACCGTGTAGACAATAAAAAAGACTTCACACCCTGATCATGTTTCCGAGAGTACTGTTGTGTGCGATAGATTCTGTTTTTGCATTGAGTTGTGTTACAGTAGTGTACGTACATGCAGGATGTTTTTATTGATTTATAGTCTTCATGTGAAACTCACAAATCTAAATGCCTAATCCTCTGCAGGGTTCTATGACGATCCGTTACTGTACAGTTTATAAAAATATGCATTGGCAGTTATGAACCAAAGAACCTTCTCACAAATTGAGCATTGTGTTTTCAATTGTTTTGCTGTAGTGTGTAATGCTGTGTATAGTGTTTACAGTTTTGACAGCTTCGAGCTGCTCTCTTGGTGTGGGAGTTTGAGTTTTGCAGTGGGAAGGTGTGGTTGTGTTTATGTAACTTTAGAGAAGGGTGTTGTGTTTGGACATTGGGGGACCTGGTGGTAACGTTTGTGACATGTGTTTTAGCATTTGAGAAAAACTGTAATAATGATAAAAGAAACAAGATGCTTGTCTGCATTTAACACACCTTTGAATTTCTTCTATGTGAAACAGTCAGGTTTTACACATCTGCGGTCTTCTTCTGATGCATGATTCAGAGAAGGGAAGGACAATGCATATCTGTAAGTTCAGTTCAAGGTCTTAGAGAGTGCTGGCAGGAGACAGAGCCCATGCTGAGTCCATTACACAATCCAAGCGATTGGCAGCGTACTGTGTTTTCTTATTGTACCCTTTGCTGCTCTGCTTAGACTCAACAAGACTAAACACCTAGTAATTTGCGGTAGTGCTTACTGGGTTTTACCACAGGGAGGATTCCCACGGTATCTTGCCTGTCACAGCTGTGTGGTGAGTTGGTACTGTACTGACCACCAAGTCAAGCCAGGAGATATGTGGAGGTCCATGTCAGGTGCAAGCTCAGACAACCGTAACAGAGGCCAGAGGTCAGCGGCTGAGATACTCCCTGTTGACAGATCTTCCAGGGAATGATGCCATGTTTTCATACAGATTATAGAGGCAGAGATGATTTACAGCAGAGTTATATTGCACTATGTTTGCTTAATAAACACTGGAAGATTCTACAGCCGCTATTACCAGCATACTTTCTAAATAAATGCTTTTTTTCATAGTGATGACAAGTGACAAAGGGATGATTTACAATACAGTTTTTCTCAAATGCTAAAACACGTCACAAACGTTACCACCAGGTCCCCCAATGTCCAAACACAACACCCTTCTCTAAAGCTACATAAACACAACCACACCTTCCCACTGCAAAACTCAAACTCCCACACCAAGAGAGCAGCTCGAAGCTGTCAAAACTGTAAACACTATACACAGCATTACACACTACAGCAAAACAATTGAAAACACAATGCTCAATTTGTGAGAAGGTTCTTTGGTTCATAACTGCCAATGCATATTTTTATAAACTGTACAGTAACGGATCGTCATAGAACCCTGCAGAGGATTAGGCATTTAGATTTGTGAGTTTCACATGAAGACTATAAATCAATAAAAACATCCTGCATGTACGTACACTACTGTAACACAACTCAATGCAAAAACAGAATCTATCGCACACAACAGTACTCTCGGAAACATGATCAGGGTGTGAAGTCTTTTTTATTGTCTACACGGTCTTTTTACAGTATTACACACAGTCACTGTGCGGCATCATGTCGCCGAGCTGCATTGGGCCACATCACCTCATCCACATCACAGGCTATATTGTCCCTTGCTAGGCACCGCGGGAAAAACGCCCTGGAATGGCGAATCCATCCCTGGAAGGCCTCCACTGGGATGTCAGCACAGGCCAGCTCCATTGCCCGTACGAGGTTCTCTCTTGTGTATGGCTGTCTGTCATACACCTTCCATCTCCATGATGAGAAGAACTCCTCTATAGGGTTCAGGAAAGGGGAGTAGGGTGGCAGACAGACGTTTAAAAAGTGGTCACTGTTGGTGGTGAACCACTCTCTGATTTGGTGTGTTTTGTGGAAGCGGACGTTGTCCCAAATGATCACATACATGTGATGTGCTAGCCTAGGATGGTGTTGTTGACGGTCCAGGAGGATGTCTTTTAGCTCCTCTAGGAAGGTGAGGAGACGTTGGGTGTTGTAAGACCCAAGGACAGCATGCCGGTGGACAAGCCCCTCCGTACCCATAGCTGCACAAAGAGTAATATTACCCCCCCCGTTGGCCAGGAACCTCAGTGATGGCTCTTTGGCCAATGATGTTACGGCCTCTTCGCCTTCGTTTCTGGAGGTTGAAGCCAGCCTCATCCAGGAGGAGGTACTCATGGGGTCTGGCCATCGCGTCCAACTGCATTATCCTCTGTGAACATGGAAAAGCGTACAGGTGTTCAGAACGGTCAATCAGGTAGCACAGTATTGTCCAGAAGTAATGTAGGCCACTAAGCAACACAGTATGTCCACTAACTGTACTGTGGACATGGATGTATACGTACTTGCACATACTCGTAACGTTGTTCTGTGTCGCGCAGAGTTGCGCTCAAAGGGAACCCTGTAGACCTGTTTCATCCTCATCTGTTGGCGCCGGAGAACTCGGTCTATTGTGGACACGCTGACAGCATCAACGTTCTCAAAGTTTACATTATCTGCAATGACTTTGTCTCTGATCTCTCGGAGTCTAATGCAGTTGTTCTCACGGACCATATCTGCAATGAGGGTTTCTTGTGCCGCTGTGAATATGGCAACCCTCCCACCTCTATGTGGCATCCTTTCAGCTCTAAAGAAAGAAACATGTGTTGTCAATTGACTGATTTATATGTAAAACTACATGTAAAGTAACAGACCACTTTCACAGGCCTGTAAAACTGTAGTGTGACAAAGAAAGCAATAGCGTACTATACCTGTTGTGTTGTCTAAATGCCTTGATAATGGTGGCCACGGTGAACCTACTCAGGTTTGGATGTACTCTTCGTCCCGCTTCAGCCATTGTCATGCCATGGCCAATGACATGATCAATTACTGTTGCTCGCATATCATCTGTTATGATGGTGCGAGGTTGTCTTCTTCTCCCACCTGGACCTTCTCCTCTCTCTTGTTGGCCTCCTTCTCTTCCTCCTCTACTCCGAACTCCTCTTCTTCTTAGGCCTTCACCTCTTCCTCCTCTGATCTCAACCCCTCTTCCTCTTTGGCCTGCAGCTCTTCTCCTTCCGCACGCTCGAATGCCTTCATCCATTGTGATTGTTTGGCATCTTCACCAAACTATGCTTTTATAGGTGGGGTCACATCATTAGCAACAGGTGTCTTCAATTTTGAGTCGTTGTGTGTAGTGACTGACGCCAGGTGTGTTCCCTGTGTTCAAAGATTGGTGACTGTGGCAAGCATTTTGCATCACATGGGCTTTCATTTGAGAATATGAGCAGAGTTGTTTTGCAACATGTGTTTTAGCAAGGAAAAATGTGTTTAGATTTATGAGTACAGAGGGTTGTGTTTTGTGAATTGTGTCTTCATGTGACATGTGTTTATGGTACTGGAATATGGTGGCTACATTTAGTAAATGTGTTTAGACTACTGGTCATTTGGGTTACAGGATTGGCTTTTGTGTTTTAACATTTGAGAAAAACTGTAATACAATTAGGCCTTACAAGCAGGTTTTGATAGTGCACTTTGGCAATCTCACAGACACCTGACTCTTGACCTGCTAGGTTAAATGGATACCCATAAGTTTCTTTCCCACACTGCCTAGGGAGACCCATGCGTTCAGCTGAATCTGCAGCTCTCCTCAGCTTAACGGGGCTTTATGGGGAGTTTAAGCCCATCGTTTAGATATCCGGCCGAGCATTACTTCTTTGGTTCACTCTTACTGCAAATGCAGATACATTTAGACACCAGCAATTCCACACAAAGCAGCATTCAGCTGCTATAGAGATCAAAATCAGAGAAAACAGAGCAAATAGAAGCAAGAGAAAGGGGAGTGTGTCAGGCTTATATGCATCTTGTTGTGTTTACAACGGTTTCAAGTGGCCAATAAAATAAGTTATTGCAGGTTCAAAGCTTTAATGACTGATTTTTTTGGCTTCTTGGCAGATGTGCAAAAACCCATAAACACATTATTATTGTCTAATAAAGCTGCTGTGGTGAAAGTATTACCAAACTATTATCCATTTACCAGAGGCTTGTTTTAAAAAATAAAAATGAATAAAGAGGAGGATATGGACAAGCATTACCTTGTAACGAATATCAGTTTTTACATTTTTAAGACACATGTTACTTAGGAGGCCCGTGCCTGTTTACAGTTTTTCTCAAATGCTAAAACACATGTCACAAACGTTACCACCAGGTCCCCCAATGTCCAAACACAACACCCTTCTCTAAAGCTACATAAACACAACCACACCTTCCCACTGCAAAACTCAAACTCCCACACCAAGAGAGCAGCTCGAAGCTGTCAAAACTGTAAACACTACAAAACAGAATCTATCGCACACAACAGTACTCTCGGAAACATGATCAGGGTGTGAAGTCTTTTTTTATTGTCTACACAGTCTTTTTACAGTATTACACACAGTCACTGTGCGGCATCATGTCGCCGAGCTGCATTGGGCCACATCACCTCATCCACATCACAGGCTATATTGTCCCTTGCTAGGCACCGCGGGAAAAACGCCCTGGAATGGCGAATCCATCCCTGGAAGGCCTCCACTGGGATGTCAGCACAGGCCAGCTCCATTGCCCGTACGAGGTTCTCTCGTGTGTATGGCTGTCTGTCATACACCTTCCATCTCCATGATGAGAAGAACTCCTCTATAGGGTTCAGGAAAGGGGAGTAGGGTGGCAGACAGACGTTTAAAAAGTGGTCACTGTTGGTGGTGAACCACTCTCTGATTTGGTGTGTTTTGTGGAAGCGGACGTTGTCCCAAATGATCACATACATGTGATGTGCTAGCCTAGGATGGTGTTGTTGACGGTCCAGGAGGATGTCTTTTAGCTCCTCTAGGAAGGTGAGGAGACGTTGGGTGTTGTAAGACCCAAGGACAGCATGCCGGTGGACAAGCCCCTCCGTACCCATAGCTGCACAAAGAGTAATATTACCCCCCCGTTGGCCAGGAACCTCAGTGATGGCTCTTTGGCCAATGATGTCACGGCCTCCTCGCCTTAGTTTCTGGAGGTTGAAGCCAGCCTCATCCAGGAAGAGGTACTCATGGGGTCTGGCCATCGCGTCCAACTGCATTATCCTCTGTGAACATGGAAAAGCGTACAGGTGTTCAGAACGGTCAATCAGGTAGCACAGTATTGTCCAGAAGTAATGTAGGCCACTAAGCAACACAGTATGTCCACTAACTGTACTGTTGACATGGATGTATACGTACTTGCACATACTCGTAACGTTGTTCTGTGTCGCGCAGAGTTGCGCTCAAAGGGAACCCTGTAGACCTGTTTCATCCTCATCTGTTGGCGCCGGAGAACTCGGTCTATTGTGGACACGCTGACAGCATCAATGTTCTCAAAGTTTACATTATCTGCAATGACTTTGTCTCTGATCTCTCGGAGTCTAATGCAGTTGTTCTCACGGACCATATCTGCAATGAGGGTTTCTTGTGCCGCTGTGAATATGGCAACCCTCCCACCTCTATGTGGCATCCTTTCAGCTCTAAAGAAAGAAACATGTGTTGTCAATTGACTGATTTATATGTAAAACTACATGTAAAGTAACAGACCACTTTCACAGGCCTGTAAAACTGTAGTGTGACAAAGAAAACAATAGCGTACTATACCTGTTGTGTTGTCTAAATGCCTTGATAATGGTGGCCACGGTGAACCTACTCAGGTTTGGATGTACTCTTCGTCCCGCTTCAGCCATTGTCATGCCATGGCCAATGACATGATCAATTACTGTTGCTCGCATATCATCTGTTATGATGGTGCGAGGTTGTCTTCTTCTCCCACCTGGACCTTCTCCTCTCTCTTGTTGGCCTCCTTCTCTTCCTCCTCTACTCCGAACTCCTCTTCTTCTTAGGCCTTCACCTCTTCCTCCTCTGATCTCAACCCCTCTTCCTCTTTGGCCTGCAGCTCTTCTCCTTCCGCACGCTCGAATGCCTTCATCCATTGTGATTGTTTGGCATCTTCACCAAACTATGCTTTTATAGGTGGGGTCACATCATTAGCAACAGGTGTCTTCAATTTTGAGTCGTTGTGTGTAGTGACTGACGCCAGGTGTGTTCCCTGTGTTCAAAGATTGGTGACTGTGGCAAGCATTTTGCATCACATGGGCTTTCATTTGAGAATATGAGCAGAGTTGTTTTGCAACATGTGTTTTAGCAAGGAAAAATGTGTTTAGATTTATGAGTACAGAGGGTTGTGTTTTGTGAATTGTGTCTTCATGTGACATGTGTTTATGGTACTGGAATATGGTGGCTACATTTAGTAAATGTGTTTAGACTACTGGTCATTTGGGTTACAGGATTGGCTTTTGTGTTTTAACATTTGAGAAAAACTGTAATACAATTAGGCCTTACAAGCAGGTTTTGATAGTGCACTTTGGCAATCTCACAGACACCTGACTCTTGACCTGCTAGGTTACAGTTTTTCTCAAATGCTAAAACACATGTCACAAACGTTACCACCAGGTCCCCCAATGTCCAAACACAACACCCTTCTCTAAAGCTACATAAACACAACCACACCTTCCCACTGCAAAACTCAAACTCCCACACCAAGAGAGCAGCTCTAAGCTGTCAAAACTGTAAACACTATACACAGCATTACACACTACAGCAAAACAATTGAAAACACAATGCTCAATTTGTGAGAAGGTTCTTTGGTTCATAACTGCCAATGCATATTTTTATAAACTGTACAGTAACGGATCGTCATAGAACCCTGCAGAGGATTAGGCATTTAGATTTGAGAGTTTCACATGAAGACTAAATCTATAAAAACATCCTGCATGTACGTACACTACTGTAACACAACTCAATGCAAAAACAGAATCTATCGCACACAACAGTACTCTCGGAAACATGATCAGGGTGTGAAGTCTTTTTTATTGTCTACACGGTCTTTTTACAGTATTACACACAGTCACTGTGCGGCATCATGTCGCCGAGCTGCATTGGGCCACATCACCTCATCCACATCACAGGCTATATTGTCCCTTGCTAGGCACCGCGGGAAAAACGCCCTGGAATGGCGAATCCATCCCTGGAAGGCCTCCACTGGGATGTCAGCACAGGCCAGCTCCATTGCCCGTACGAGGTTCTCTCTTGTGTATGGCTGTCTGTCATACACCTTCCATCTCCATGATGAGAAGAACTCCTCTATAGGGTTCAGGAAAGGGGAGTAGGGTGGCAGACAGACGTTTAAAAAGTGGTCACTGTTGGTGGTGAACCACTCTCTGATTTGGTGTGTTTTGTGGAAGCGGACGTTGTCCCAAATGATCACATACATGTGATGTGCTAGCCTAGGATGGTGTTGTTGACGGTCCAGGAGGATGTCTTTTAGCTCCTCTAGGAAGGTGAGGAGACGTTGGGTGTTGTAAGACCCAAGGACAGCATGCCGGTGGACAAGCCCCTCCGTACCCATAGCTGCACAAAGAGTAATATTACCCCCCCGTTGGCCAGGAACCTCAGTGATGGCTCTTTGGCCAATGATGTTACGGCCTCTTCGCCTTCGTTTCTGGAGGTTGAAGCCAGCCTCATCCAGGAAGAGGTACTCATGGGGTCTGGCCATCGCGTCCAACTGCATTATCCTCTGTGAACATGGAAAAGCGTACAGGTGTTCAGAACGGTCAATCAGGTAGCACAGTATTGTCCAGAAGTAATGTAGGCCACTAAGCAACACAGTATGTCCACTAACTGTACTGTGGACATGGATGTATACGTACTTGCACATACTCGTAACGTTGTTCTATGTGTCGCGCAGAGTTGCGCTCAAAGGGAACCCTGTAGACCTGTTTCATCCTCATCTGTTGGCGTCGGAGAACTCGGTCTATTGTGGACACGCTGACAGCATCAATGTTCTCAAAGTTTACATTATCTGCAATGACTTTGTCTCTGATCTCTCGGAGTCTAATGCAGTTGTTCTCACGGACCATATCTGCAATGAGGGTTTCTTGTGCCGCTGTGAATATGGCAACCCTCCCACCTCTATGTGGCATCCTTTCAGCTCTAAAGAAAGAAACATGTGTTGTCAATTGACTGATTTCTATGTAAAACTACATGTAAAGTAACAGACCACTTTCACAGGCCTGTAAAACTGTAGTGTGACAAAGAAAGCAATAGCGTACTATACCTGTTGTGTTGTCTAAATGCCTTGATAATGGTGGCCACGGTGAACCTACTCAGGTTTGGATGTACTCTTCGTCCCGCTTCAGCCATTGTCATGCCATGGCCAATGACATGATCAATTACTGTTGCTCGCATATCATCTGTTATGATGGTGCGAGGTTGTCTTCTTCTCCCACCTGGACCTTCTCTCTCTTGTTGGCCTCCTTCTCTTCCTCCTCTACTCCGAACTCCTCTTCTTCTTAGGCCTTCACCTCTTCCTCCTCTGATCTCAACCCCTCTTCCTCTTTGGCCTGCAGCTCTTCTCCTTCCGCACGCTCGAATGCCTTCATCCATTGTGATTGTTTGGCATCTTCACCAAACTATGCTTTTATAGGTGGGGTCACATCATTAGCAACAGGTGTCTTCAATTTTGAGTCGTTGTGTGTAGTGACTGACGCCAGGTGTGTTCCCTGTGTTCAAAGATTGGTGACTGTGGCAAGCATTTTGCATCACATGGGCTTTCATTTGAGAATATGAGCAGAGTTGTTTTGCAACATGTGTTTTAGCAAGGAAAAATGTGTTTAGATTTATGAGTACAGAGGGTTGTGTTTTGTGAATTGTGTCTTCATGTGACATGTGTTTATGGTACTGGAATATGGTGGCTACATTTAGTAAATGTGTTTAGACTACTGGTCATTTGGGTTACAGGATTGGCTTTTGTGTTTTAGCATTTGAGAAAAACTGTAAATGGATACCCATAAGTTTCTTTCCCACACTGCCTAGGGAGACCCATGCGTTCAGCTGAATCTGCAGCTCTCCTCAGCTTAACGGGGCTTTATGGGGAGTTTAAGCCCATCGTTTAGATATCCGGCCGAGCATTACTTCTTTGGTTCACTCTTACTGCAAATGCAGATACATTTAGACACCAGCAATTCCACACAAAGCAGCATTCAGCTGCTATAGAGATCAAAATCAGAGAAAACAGAGCAAATAGAAGCAAGAGAAAGGGGAGTGTGTCAGGCTTATATGCATCTTGTTGTGTTTACAACGGTTTCAAGTGGCCAATAAAATAAGTTATTGCAGGTTCAAAGCTTTAATGACTGATTTTTTTGGCTTCTTGGCAGATGTGCAAAAACCCATAAACACATTATTATTGTCTAATAAAGCTGCTGTGGTGAAAGTATTACCAAACTATTATCCATTTACCAGAGGCTTGTTTTAAAAAATAAAAATGAATAAAGAGGAGGATATGGACAAGCATTACCTTGTAACGAATATCAGTTTTTACATTTTTAAGACACATGTTACTTAGGAGGCCCGTGCCTGTTTACAGTTTTTCTCAAATGCTAAAACACATGTCACAAACGTTACCACCAGGTCCCCCAATGTCCAAACACAACACCCTTCTCTAAAGCTACATAAACACAACCACACCTTCCCACTGCAAAACTCAAACTCCCACACCAAGAGAGCAGCTCGAAGCTGTCAAAACTGTAAACACTACAAAACAGAATCTATCGCACACAACAGTACTCTCGGAAACATGATCAGGGTGTGAAGTCTTTTTTTATTGTCTACACAGTCTTTTTACAGTATTACACACAGTCACTGTGCGGCATCATGTCGCCGAGCTGCATTGGGCCACATCACCTCATCCACATCACAGGCTATATTGTCCCTTGCTAGGCACCGCGGGAAAAACGCCCTGGAATGGCGAATCCATCCCTGGAAGGCCTCCACTGGGATGTCAGCACAGGCCAGCTCCATTGCCCGTACGAGGTTCTCTCGTGTGTATGGCTGTCTGTCATACACCTTCCATCTCCATGATGAGAAGAACTCCTCTATAGGGTTCAGGAAAGGGGAGTAGGGTGGCAGACAGACGTTTAAAAAGTGGTCACTGTTGGTGGTGAACCACTCTCTGATTTGGTGTGTTTTGTGGAAGCGGACGTTGTCCCAAATGATCACATACATGTGATGTGCTAGCCTAGGATGGTGTTGTTGACGGTCCAGGAGGATGTCTTTTAGCTCCTCTAGGAAGGTGAGGAGACGTTGGGTGTTGTAAGACCCAAGGACAGCATGCCGGTGGACAAGCCCCTCCGTACCCATAGCTGCACAAAGAGTAATATTACCCCCCCGTTGGCCAGGAACCTCAGTGATGGCTCTTTGGCCAATGATGTCACGGCCTCCTCGCCTTAGTTTCTGGAGGTTGAAGCCAGCCTCATCCAGGAAGAGGTACTCATGGGGTCTGGCCATCGCGTCCAACTGCATTATCCTCTGTGAACATGGAAAAGCGTACAGGTGTTCAGAACGGTCAATCAGGTAGCACAGTATTGTCCAGAAGTAATGTAGGCCACTAAGCAACACAGTATGTCCACTAACTGTACTGTTGACATGGATGTATACGTACTTGCACATACTCGTAACGTTGTTCTGTGTCGCGCAGAGTTGCGCTCAAAGGGAACCCTGTAGACCTGTTTCATCCTCATCTGTTGGCGCCGGAGAACTCGGTCTATTGTGGACACGCTGACAGCATCAATGTTCTCAAAGTTTACATTATCTGCAATGACTTTGTCTCTGATCTCTCGGAGTCTAATGCAGTTGTTCTCACGGACCATATCTGCAATGAGGGTTTCTTGTGCCGCTGTGAATATGGCAACCCTCCCACCTCTATGTGGCATCCTTTCAGCTCTAAAGAAAGAAACATGTGTTGTCAATTGACTGATTTATATGTAAAACTACATGTAAAGTAACAGACCACTTTCACAGGCCTGTAAAACTGTAGTGTGACAAAGAAAACAATAGCGTACTATACCTGTTGTGTTGTCTAAATGCCTTGATAATGGTGGCCACGGTGAACCTACTCAGGTTTGGATGTACTCTTCGTCCCGCTTCAGCCATTGTCATGCCATGGCCAATGACATGATCAATTACTGTTGCTCGCATATCATCTGTTATGATGGTGCGAGGTTGTCTTCTTCTCCCACCTGGACCTTCTCCTCTCTCTTGTTGGCCTCCTTCTCTTCCTCCTCTACTCCGAACTCCTCTTCTTCTTAGGCCTTCACCTCTTCTTCTTAGGCCTTCACCTCTTCTTCTTAGGCCTTCACCTCTTCTTCTTAGGCCTTCACCTCTTCTTCTTAGGCCTTCACCTCTTCTTCTTAGGCCTTCACCTCTTCTTCTTAGGCCTTCACCTCTTAGGCCTTCACCTCTTCGGCCTGCAGCTCTTCTCCTTCCGCACGCTCGAATGCCTTCATCCATTGTGATTGTTTGGCATCTTCACCAAACTATGCTTTTATAGGTGGGGTCACATCATTAGCAACAGGTGTCTTCAATTTTGAGTCGTTGTGTGTAGTGACTGACGCCAGGTGTGTTCCCTGTGTTCAAAGATTGGTGACTGTGGCAAGCATTTTGCATCACATGGGCTTTCATTTGAGAATATGAGCAGAGTTGTTTTGCAACATGTGTTTTAGCAAGGAAAAATGTGTTTAGATTTATGAGTACAGAGGGTTGTGTTTTGTGAATTGTGTCTTCATGTGACATGTGTTTATGGTACTGGAATATGGTGGCTACATTTAGTAAATGTGTTTAGACTACTGGTCATTTGGGTTACAGGATTGGCTTTTGTGTTTTAACATTTGAGAAAAACTGTAATACAATTAGGCCTTACAAGCAGGTTTTGATAGTGCACTTTGGCAATCTCACAGACACCTGACTCTTGACCTGCTAGGTTAAATGGATACCCATAAGTTTCTTTCCCACACTGCCTAGGGAGACCCATGCGTCACTGCTGCATGGCCTCCCACCTCTCCACTTAGTCTACTCCACTGGTGCACATGGGAAATGTAAGATTATCTCCTGCATAACAATTTATATGAGTTTTATATTTGTTTTTTGTATGTCATTAATATTTCCTTGTAGACCTTCACTTCAAGCCAGAATTTGGTCATGCAGAACTACTCAGAACCGTATAATTATAAAACATGCGAAAAAGCTGTTGAAAAAGGTGCAACAGAGCAAACCTCAAATGTGTTCTTGCTGACAGATGCATATCAGAAGCAGAATTCGTGCGAGAAGCTATTGCAGGGTTGCGTAGGGAATGCGTTATCTCTCATAATAAGAATGATAAGAAGCAGAGCAGTGGTTGTTAGCAGGAAACGAGACTCAAGGAAGTTATCACTCAAACAAATAAGCCTGACTCCCAAAGCCACAAAAATGCAACATTCTGCCCATCTGGCATGCATATAAATGCGACATGTCACTTTTTCTAATTAGTTAGTTCATATAATTAGCTACAAAAAAAGCAGCGAACAACAATTTGGTTTCACAGATTTTATACCCAGTTATGTTTTCATCATTTGAAATCCATGACCTTCAAATTAGGAATGATGAGTCTGTGATTCCATCTGGAGACAATATGTATGAAAATATGTGGGGCAGTCTTCACATCAGGAGGTAAAAAATGTTGAAATTGAGATCAAAGGTGGCAGTAAAATCATGTTTTATGTACAACAGATTGATAGCCATCCTCAAAAGCTTGAGTGTATGATTACATTTGATCTTACACATTTTGTTTTTATTTTATATATTGATAGTTGGAGTTATCGTCCTGAATGGTGCTTGAATTTTCACTAAGAAGCAGGTTTTTTGTTAAGACCTTTTTCCGACCAGCAGAGGGCAGCATTTGACTGAAAAACCCACTAGGACAACTCTCAGGAGTTTTTTCTGTTCTTTGATCACATGCAACTCAGAAGAAAAACATTACTTATTAATCTCCGTGAGTCTGTTTGTAGGATATGCACGTGTGTTTTCATCCTTACACTTCAAGATAAAGACTGTCCAGACTCATCTTTAAGCTGCACTGGGACAAGCTACCTCCAAAAGAATTGACATGATGTCTGAAAATCCCTGCTCTTTATATTCAAGCATTTCCATTCTAAAATATTTATAATAAATTTATAATTTAAGCATAAAATGGTATAACTCAAGGGATGCACAGTGTTAACAGACGACTTATTAGAAAAAACAACTAGTATTACTAGCAGCCTGTCCCAAGAAACAAATTATCCCATTTTGTTATTTAAATCTATGAGAAATGCCAAAGATAGCATAGTTTGACAGACGTAAAATAGTATATTTGCTCCAACAAGGTACCAAAGCCAGTTGCCAGTTGACCAAAGCCTCATCATAAATGGCATCAGTGGAAGGGTACCTGTGAAGAAGCCATTCTTAAGACTGAAAATCAATGAAAATAGAAATTATAAGGGTAAGTGTCATGTTTGTGGAGTGCAGAAGGCTTGGACCCGAATGCAAGATGCAGCAAAACAAGGTTCAAAAACAACAAGTGCGACATTTATTTGTCTGGAAAAGTAAAACAAACAAACAAACAAACAAAAAACCCAAAAGACAAAAACAAAACTGAGGTATAACATCCAAAGTACAAGGAGCCCAGGGAAAACACAGAGGAAAAGTACAACACAACAAGGGAGAAGTAGAGGACAATATATACACAGGAAGACAGTGCCCACTAACAAGGGAAGCGGAAACAGCTGGAAACAGCTGGTGATGACAATCAAGACAGGAGGGAGGAAGAAAAACTAAACATGAGACTAGAGACAAATGACTATCAAAGTAAAGCAGGAAATGAAAATCATCACAACTGAAACCCAAAGAGAAGAACATAACAAACTTAACAATGTACATCAGTAAGTGGGAAAAATAATCCCGAATACTACTTAAATAAATTAAAAGAAGGCTTAAAAAGGTGCTTATTTTCAAGCTCACTGGAGTTAGATGACGAGATATGAAAAGATATTGTGAAAAAAAAAAAGTTTTGCGCTCTATCAACATTAACTGCAATTCCCAGAGAGCTCTATTAGGAAGCAGTTGCACTGTTAGGACAAAACAGCTGGAGAACACACCAGAAACCATGGCAACTGCACTTGTTTTGCTGCTCAGTGTTTGCGACTCAACACAGTGTGCCCATCCACCTGGATCAATGAATATTTAATAACAGCAGTCACACAGTGCCTTAATTATAGTTAAACAGCTCTGGTTGGTACTTGCTTGGCTCATACATCTGAATTACTCCAACGTCTGTTAATTGGTGGTAGTGGAGTGCATAGATAGATACTTCCTCACCACTGCTACCACTCTACTCCTACCACTACAGCTACTGCTAATACATCTCCTACTGAAGCTCTTACTACTAGTGAGAAGTTACTCATCCAACATGTTTAATTCACTGGTCTTCTAAGTGTGATTTCACACGGTGATGCTTTGTGATGTCACATTTTGTATTGTTAGGGCCCTCTGCAGGCCTGGATGCTAAAACTGGTTCAACAAATAAATCCTCATTCAAGACCATAAAAAAGGTTTTCATTTAGACATTATATGCTTGATGTAAAATAGAGGCATAACAGATAAACATATTTTATTAAACCACCACACCGGAAATACACTGATTGACTAATAGGTTGTATAGTATGGCTTACATTCTACATCAATCAGTAGTAGTAACATGTAATCAAGTAGAAAACAAACCCACAAATGGCAACATGGATACAAAAAATGTAAAGGTAAAAGTATACAGACCACACAAAGACAATCTTGAAAGACTCAAAACAAAATCGTAAATGACAGAGCACAAACCTCATAAACAAACGTTTAACAAGTTCCCCAATTCTTATGCTCTTTCACTCTTTTTAAATAAGTGCCATTTTTAATTCTTAATATAATAACAAGCCTTAAATGCAGTATCTGTCAAATCCATTACATTTTTACAGAATAGCAACCTGAAAGATGTTGTGGCTACTGCAATCACAGCAGGATTGTGTGTACAGGATATCCTCATTTAAAAAAGACATCCTCCTCTAATTGCTTAGCTTTGTGACTTCCTGGACAACAAGCACACATATCCTTGCACTCACCAAACATCCTCTGTGTGGCGTTAACAATAATGGGCTGACTCATCTCTGAAGGAGAACAATGGAAATCTCTTATTGTATCAGTTTGATTGTTGTTATCTGTCTTGTGTGCCTGTTTTTTGTTTTTTTCCTCTGCTGCTACTGTGACTGTCATTACTCATCCAGAAACACAGTGCTGGATAGATAAAACTGTGACATCAGACCAGAGTAAAGCACTCTCAGACTGCCTTAAGTCTTTGCTCCATTTTTAACAATCAGTTGGGCTAAACTAATGTGTTCATTTTGACATGCTGAGGTGCCTTCAACTATGTTCAAGAGTTTATTTGGTAACTCCCTTTAATACAGCCCGTGACTAAGGGCATAATTCCCTTTAATTAAATATAATTACATTGGTTTTTACAGGAAGCAAATAGTTACATATACTGTAAGTAAATTTATTCTGTAAATAATTTTTAGTACTGCATAACTTAATATATTTTAGAGAAAAGAAGAAACAATTACACTGTAAGTAGCGAGTCTACATAAAAGTAGCGTCTCTTTTTCTGTAACATACATGGAAGTTAGGCACGGCATCCTGATATATGATATAAGTTAAGCTAACCTAAGCTAATTATCTATTTGGCAATCACTTTGTTGGAACAAATGCTTTGTACCCATTATTGTAGCTACTCTCATTTATGAAAATTTATAGACACAAAGACTGGACTGAAAATGAGTGAAAAAGCAGCCAATATCCAAATAAAAACGTTGAAAGAACTTCAGAAAACTGGAGAAACAGGAGAACTATTGCTCAAGGCCACTTCATTGTATTAGAAGAAAGTCTGGCTTCTTGGGAGCAAAATAAAAAGAAAGGAGGGGTGGCTTAGGAGCTAGCTGCCAGCTCAGCTTTGCAAAGAGACTGGGAGCAAAGACAATGGCCTAGCTCTGCCCAAATGTAATAAACCCAGCCTACCAACACTCACTATAGAACGCTCACATTACATTTCTTTATGTGCAGAAGCAACATTTGGTTTTTATGATTTTATAGAATATATTGGCTTAAAAGACTACAGTTCTATAAAGACTAAGTTGGAAAGTAGGTGACTCAGAAGAGCAGCTGGCAGGCTGACAGGAATCCATGAAGATGAAGAGGGATTCAAGGGTAGGCATGAAGATGAGTTCCTTACAGGTAAGGAGGCAAACTGGAAAGCTCAGATGAGTGGATTTAAATTAATTTTCATCTAATCAGTCCATAAATTGTGGCTAATCTCTGTACTTTCTTTTTTTTTTTCAAATTTCTATCTGGTGCTCCAATTGTATTATATTTTATTGTTTATTATGTTTTTATTTTATTAATTTAATGCTGATGAGTGGGTTTTCATGGAATTCATGGAACCTCTGCAGTAATTTGGACTTCAGACAGGTTACTATGTAACAGACAAGAAAACAGGGTTGAAAAGTCCATAACACAAGGGCTAGATGAAGACACAGTGAAACACAATTACCATCCACAAAGGTGCTAACGATCTGGTGGGGAGTACCTGCATAAGCCGGTCCTAAATACCATGATGAATGACTACAGAACAGGTGTGAAGGTGAGAGCCCAGGAAGAAAGGATCTTCTCCCTGTAGGCTGTCCATCGAGAAGAGCCAGCCCACAATTCCACCTCAGTGTAAGGAAAAGAGAAGCAGCGAAAGAAAGAGGGCCAGAGAGAGAAGCTATGGAGAAAAAATGAGTGAGAGAGAAAGAGATGCAGGGAGAAGGGAGAATAAACCATGACAGTGTGTGGTTTTTCCAGATATCTCCACTTTGGTCCTGTCTGTCCCAGGGACATTGTTCCGGATGTTTTGCAGTTTATTGAGATGCAACTTTGCAAATCCAAGCTGTGCTGCCATGTTCTTTTTATTGAGAAGAGGCTTTCTCCTGGCACCTCTTCCAAACAAGAGCCAGAAAGCAGCCTGAAGCCACGAACGTCCTCCTCTCCAGTCACCCCTCTCCTGTCAAAGTGGAACTCTGGAGCAGAGCAGGCGGGGCCTGAGATCTGCCCCTTCAGCCAAGCAAACAGGGCCTACCGTGACGCCGGAAGCCGGGACGAGGAGTCACTGCGGCTTCCTGCGAGGCCAAAGAAACACACACTCTGGTTTCTCTTTAAAACGTACAAGTCTTTCACCTCTTCCAACCAAGACATGCTTGTTCAGTCTTTTTCTAACTGTACTGCAGTGAACCTTTAAATTTAACACTCTAACTAACACCTGTGGTGTCTATTGCTCTTGAGTTTTTGCAGTTTCTCTGCACAGTCTGACTTTGGGGTGAATTTGCTTGGATGTTAACTCCTGGGAAGACTTTTACTTTAAAAAATGCTATCAATTCTCATCACGTAGATTCTCAGTGCCATAAAAGTAAAAATATTGTTAACTTATATTTCACATGACATAATTAATCACAGGAAATTAAAACATAGTATGGAATGTTATGGTTTCTCTGAAGCTTATCATATTATTTAAATCAGACAAACTGTTGTTTAATCATAACTTTGATTACAATACCTAAATCAAAGCTGCTTAAATTCTTTGGAGGATTAACAGATGCATCATAAACAGAGCAAGTTAGACAGCTAATGTTATTTAACATAAAAAAGACACATCCATACCAACTGATTCTTCATTGTATGCCATGAGCTGAACATGGCCTCCTCTCTTCTTTGAGACAGGCAGTCACACAGCTGATCAAACAGTAAATCTGATTTTGCCTAAACAGCTTCACTAACTTCCTCCTTCCAGAACTCCAGAGCTTGCTTTTCTTTTCAAAGGAGAACAACCTCAAGTTAATACCCGATTAGTTTAGTGAAACACTGGAATTCTTTTATGAAAGAATATCAGGTCTAAACTGCTCACTGTTCTTGAAAAATACATCATAATTTGTGGTCTGTGCCAGCAGCTGAGTCGGATTGTCTGCTGCCTATTTTGATCTGTGAGTAGAGGTGGAAGAAAGTCATATTATCTTGTTTGGTGAAATATTTTTAAGTCAAGCATGAGATCTGAGGGGGATGAGAATCTCGTGGTTGGTAATAAAGTGCATTAGACTGGGATATGTGGTTACGTGTTAGTCTGGAGGCAGGAAATGTGTCTGTGAGCAGGCCAGTGATGTAAGTTAACTTATCTTTGGAAACCTCATGGTCTGTATTCAGAATCTTGCTGAAGTTAACAATAAAAGTAGATTATCATTACACAATGACGCACTGGCAGATAAACAGCCTTAAAAGATCTTAAAAAGTGTGGAGTTTGGGTTTTTTTTGGTTTGTTTTTTGGTTTGTTTTTTTTACCTTTGACTGCAGCAGAAACTGTATGTTTTCTTTTATGACAACCTTATTAGCAAATATTTTTTCAACAATAGGGTCACTATTTACTGAATTTGCTCAGCTTTGATATGTTGTATTGAGTAACCTTTGCAGGCTGTATGTAGCTCCATGGTTTGCTCACATACACACTGATGGTCCTTACACAGTTTTTATGGTAATGTGCAAAATACATTTTTTTTTATCTTGCATCAGATTTATATATAATAGCTATATTTTAATGATTACTCAGATGTATTAACTTTTCCAAGAAAGGTAAAATGTTTAGCTGTTGTTTTGAAAAAAGAAATACATAAATAAACCAGGATCCAACCTTTCTGTGCACAAAAAAATCTCCCTTCATGTTACGCATCCATCATTTGTTTGTTTGACATGAAGTGCAAATCACAAAAATAAGCGACGACACCGAAGCTGCAAACGGACATAGCATGGCTCTACAGTATTTAGAGGCTGGTAAGAATAGAAAAATGAATAAAGTGGGAAAAAAGAGTTAACAGCTCTATGAAAACTGTATGTGGGTCAAGCAAAAAAAAAAAATCCAATATTTCCTTATCCAGTATCTGACGTTGTTATAAAATGTTAGAATTAGATTCAATAAAATGATTGCCTGTCTTATGTGGATTTGCTATTTTTGTGAAGTCATGTTTTATGTGCATAAACAAGCTAAAACACCTGCATTTGACATGTTACTACAGTTAAAATCATGTAAAAAAGTCATTATTAAAATTGATGCATTAACACTTGCATTATTAAAAGATACTTTTTCAGACCAATGTGGGCAGAAACAATACAAAATATTCATATAATTTTGTCAATCCATTAGTCCAGTTTCAGTGTTTACTATAATATTTTTTGACTTCTGCATTCTCTGTTTTTCTTTCAACATTTGAAAGTTCACTTTTCAATCTTTTATCCTGCAGCAGATTCTACTATTAAAGATATTTTCTGTGATCACACAGATGTCTGCTCTTTTCCTACAAGGATAACATGTTTTGCTGAGAGAAACTCCGGTTTAAATCTAATATTTCCACTGACTGCTGCACTCCACAGTGGACTTACTTTCCACATACTTTCTAGGGAACAAGATGAGGAGATTGGGAAATATTAGATTTAAACATTTGTTTTGCCTGGAAGCTAACATTTTATCCTTACAGTCAAACTGGTATATACTGTATTTCATGACATGAAAGACCCTTGAAGACATAGCCTGCTACAGGACAAAAGGACTGAACTGATTCCTATATAGAGGTTTTCTACTCTGCTTGAGGACTCAAAATGCTTTATACTAACCTCATTCACCAATAAACACACACTTTCATACATGCGCTTTTTTCTATGCCTAAGTGCTTTCTAACATTCAACATTCATTTACCTTGTGTCACAGGTGTCCACATGTGCAGAACAAACAATTTCACAACAAACAGTGCACTAGATTAGAATTTGCATAAATAACCAACTTTGTCTTTTTAAAATCTCTTTGCTCTGTTTCCCAGACTAAAGGCAACACGAGCTTCTTCCCTCCGCTGCTGCAATGTTCTCTGTGCCTGAATAATTCAATACTGCTCACTGTCTGCTGCTGTTGTGTACTGCATGGTTAAGAGCCAGTGAAGGGGAAGGCTCAATGCATGGGGACAGGCCTTGTTTTCTACGCCCGCAGCCAAGCGTGCATCTTATGTAAGGGAGGGGGTTGGATGGCCAAAGCACAACATCCACAGCATAAAAATTCATGTTGCTTTGTCATCATGTCTCTTTCCAGCCCTACTCTCACTTTCTATAGTACAACCCTAGTAATGCTCTACCTTTTTAATGTTAGGTCAACATTTTCATCACAAATTCTAAGTTGTTCTGCCCTCAGTTCTTCATCTTTCATCGCTGGCCCCGCACCCACCTTGTAGTGAGTGAAACAGGCAGGAGTTCTGACAGGAGATGAAAACCATTTTAGACTTCTCGAGGAAAATTGCATTTTAATAACAGTGTTCTGTGCTCTGATCGTGCAATTTTGCTATGTTAAAATAAGATATAGACTTTTGTTTTAAATGTAACTGTGACACATTGAATGTAACCACACTTACTTCTCCAACTTCTCTAAAAGGGAAGAACCTTGAACCTTGTCTCCTCTGAGACATCTGTGATGTGAGAATTCAATTGGTATTTGCATTATTTAACAAACCCTCCGGTCCTCTGATCTTTTGCAGGTATACCTGAGTCTGTTTCCCATGATCTCCCACTTCCCAAACAGTATGCCCCTCAAATATAACCTTGAAATTCAAATAACCATAGACTTCATCTTTTCAGCAAAGACTTTGCTCAAACTTCAAGTTATTTTTCAGAGGTTGTCTGTTTAAAATACTTTCACAACATTAAAATACAGCTTTTAAATGCATTTGCTCTCAGATACTCATAAATGTAGAGCAATATAGCTCAACACAAATGAAGCACAGTGTGTGCATTGCACAGCCAGGGCATGTGGGCATTTTTTTCATGAGCAGCAGAAATAAATCTCACCAAAGTCCAATGACCAGCTGTTCATCTGTGCTCTAATCTCTTTCACATGCACAAGAAGGCATCAGCTTGCCCACATTTCACACTGTTGTCCTCCACAGCAACATGTAAAGCAGCTATAATTGGTATATTTATAACACACATGAATACAACTCTGTATATTTACATAGAGGAAATTATTACTTTAAAAAAGCAAGGAAAGAAAAGGTAACACTGCCTAGTAACCGCTGCAAACAGTTGGAGACTAGATTTGAATCAGTTGGATTTTTGTTTTGCAACTAACATGACAGATATTTCCCTTGTTTAAAAAGAAAAAAGTGAATATTTGACCAATCACCAGTTTTCCTGTGTTTTAAATTGCTGGATGTTGCCGTTAAAAAGTTCCAAGACTAATCCTGTTCCACTTCAATGGCACTGCACTGTCACGCACATGCAGATGATAACGGCAGTGACCTTTTTGTGACCTTTTTTGCGCATGGAGCAGAGAAAACACCATGTTGAAGCTTGCAAGGATTTTTGTTAACAGGTTCAGAATGAGCAGTTTTCATTCTGAAAGAGTTCACTGTCCTCTGGGAGAAACAAACCATGTCAAGTAAGTTTCAAGAGATGAGCTTATTCTGTTATAAACTTTTAGCACAAACGATGTTGTGGTGTTGGTTTAATACTCTGCTTGCTTACTATAATTTGAAAATGTTACATTTTTTAAACTGCAGTATAATTACAACTACACACCTACCACACTTACCAGATTCAGCTCCAAGAGCTACATCAAAAGCTTTGCCCTCCTTTTCAAAGAGAAATGAAAACCCAAGGGTCATTGTTTGGACACCTAGGAAGAGTTCCAGATCACTACGCAACAAAAGACAGTTAGTAAAAGAGTAAAACAAGATTTGTTGCCTAATTTAACCAAAAACAACCTTATAAGCAAAGTAACCAAACTGTTTAATGGCAACTCATTGATAACTGCATGCTATCAGCTAAAATTTTATTACATAGTGTACTGTATGTCAGTGTTTTTCAGCATTTTTCAGTAGATATTTAAACACCTAAACCTTCACTTGCTCAGTTTAGCTAGTGTCTATGTCAATTTCCATCTACCAAGGTTAGCTCAAATTAAACTAAAATTAAAAATTAACACAGAAAAAATATTCTGATAGGATTAAAATATAAATGTTTGAAAAGTTCCACTGCCTATTTGATTTTTTTCCTCTCTTTCTCTCTCCCAACTTGTAAAATCTATGTTGATGTCACTTTTTCTTATCTGTGTTTAGACAGCAGTACCTTGTGAAGGGCTTATGCTACCACAATACACTGAGTCACCTTAAAACTCCTGTTCTGTTCTTTCCAAAACTGTTTGAATTTTGTTTCTAGCACAAACTCTAATGAAGTTACAGTCATTTAAAAAGTGTTTGTAAAGTGGTAAATAAGGTTTTCACTTGAGTCTTTGTTATTTTGTCAGTACAAGGAAGATTTTGTTTATTGAGAGTGAGATTTCTACATAATTTAAGGTCTTTGTTTTGTAATAATTGTTCTGATCTTATTAAATTTCGCCTTACCATACCACACATTTCATAATAATAACAAAAACTACATTGAAAGCAGAAAGTCCACTTTGAAAACTAAGTGAACTCAAATAAAACTGATAAACTCAAATTTAAAAAACTATAACAATGCTGCCTCCCACACACACCAAAGACATGCCTTTTATCTTAACACTTTCATGCATTGTGACTACCTCAATCAGGATTTTTGAGCATTTTCTTGAGTATTTTATTCATCTTTAGGCATGAAAAGATGATTGAGGTAGTCATAATTCATGCGTGACAGGGTTAAATAACAATAATTACAATGAAACACATCATACATCTATGGGTGTCAGGGTATGGAGGGACACATCAGTGTCCAGTGTAGTGGTTTATGTGCAAGTATACCATCAACACTGAGACAAATACAAGCAAACAGCCTTTGAATAGCTGTCCACATGCTTGAAAGGGTTAAGAGCTAAATCTGAGTTGACCTTGGGTGTAGGTGTGAATGATTGTCTTTGTCTCTGTGATGGATCAGTGTATGCCACCTCTTTCCTGGTGTAGGCTATAACCCCCTACAAAGTTGCACAAAGACTTAAAGATAAACTTTTGTCTCATGTTTTCTGACTATAAAAGTTTGTTACCTCTCATATATTATATTTTTATTGGTAAAGTTTCAAAGTAATGACATTTAATTCAATGTGTAAAAGAATGCACTCGCACAATAAGGATGTACTTGCTGAAGGACTTGTGTTTATGGTGCAATGCATAAAAGAACTTTAAACAGATCACCTAAAGAAAGAGAATTCTTTACAAAGCGAACAATGGGGGGGTTCAATGAAACACTTCGTATTAGCACACCACGCTCTCTTTGATACGATAGATTTTTCTCCCTGGTGGCCACAAGAAATCTGTACAATCTTTGACTTGCTGGTTAATATTTAGCAGCTGTGTATTGATTGTGAACTTGTGGCATTTCTGCTGTTTGGACAACTAATTACTGTCACTCATTGACACTAAACACCATCTCTGTTACACAGTAATAGCTTTGAATTCATTATTTCACCAGTCATTGCTGCAGGCTTGCCTTTATGTACCACTCACAGTCAAGCTTTTGTCATTAACAAAGAGATTTACTTTACTTTCTTTTCATATAAAAGAAACTGTTTGTTCAAATTGTTAATGTTTTGAGTTGAGTTATTTAATTATCTGCCAAGAGTGTGTGGAAGAGTTTGTTTTATGCATTGCTGTCTTTAGGGCATGCATACTTCTTCCTTTTGCTTTCATTTGACATTAACATCTTTTAACATGTCATATAATGTTCACGAGTACAACTGGTAAAAAAAACAAAAGCACACATGTTAAGGGTTTCTTACCTCTTCTTTGTTGTATGTTTTGGTCTCTGACAATTATATAAAATAAGTACACCAGTAAAAAGAAAGATAAATGTTCTCTCTCAGTAGCGCTGGAATTCTTTAACCCAGCAAAGTTATGTAACACTACTCATTATTTCAGATTTAAGCCTTACAAAAAGTACATTATTTAATTTGGGTTCAAAGATTTTATAGAGTTTAATCAAATTCAAAGTATGCTCACACACACACACACACACACACACACACACACACACGCACACACGCACGCACACATGCACACACTTGATCCTCTTCAGAATTTGAAAGTCTGTTTGCCTCAAAAGCACCCTGTTATGTTAGCAATCAGTCAGACTTTAAAAATGTATTGTGTACTTTGTAACCAGATTATGTTATTCAGAGACCTGAAGCTACCCTCTACTAAGGATTCAAAGCAAAATAGTTACGCAGTTGGAGATGTAAACTGTGTAAGTGTTAGCGTGTTCTGTTGGTGGGTATAACAGGAAAGATGTGAGGAGTAGAGGCAGTGAAGATGGACATGTTTAAATACCTGGACTTAACCATCCAAACAGCAGATAGTGCACAAGAGAGGTGAAGAAGCAAGTGCATTCAGGGCACAGTGGCTGGGGTGATTTGTGACAGAAGCATATAGCAGCAATAGGGAAAGCAAATGTTTACAAGAAGGTAGTGAGACCTGCTACAGTGTGATTTATGGTTGGGAGACAGTGACACTGGTCAATAGACAGGAGGACGAGCTGGAGGTGGCAGAGTTTCATTGGGAATGACCGGGATGGACAGGGTTAGAAATGAGTATAGAACAGGAACAGCTCATGTTTTGCATTTTTAAGGCAAAGTTTGAGAGGATAGAAGAATAGAAGATACACTGGACAGAGGATCTTGAACATGGAACTGCCAGGCAGGAGAAAAAGAGAAAGAGCACAGAGATGGAGTTCACGGATGTAGTGAAGGAGAACAGTGACAGAGGCAGATGCAGCCACACTGGAAAAATATTACAGATAGTAAATCTAAAAGTCTTCTTCCTATAATGCTCCTTCATAAGCAAGACCTTGTTTCTTTACACAAGAAATGCTCCTTATTAAAGAACATTATGAAAGGGGATCAGATGCATTTGCTGGACATAAATCAGCATAATATTGCAACATGCAGTCACAAACTTATTGAGTGAGGAACGATATGTGGTAACTTTATCTGCAACATAAACAATAAATTGTGTGGGGAAAAAAATCAACAGAGTAAATAAAGTTTTGTAATGTCCTTAATAAAACTCCAGAATTGAAATGTTGGCATATTTCATTTAACAAAGGGTTAAAGGTCCACAGCTGCCATTACATGGAAGACAGGAGTGGTTTGGCATTGTCACCTGACTTCATATTCTATCTCAATATATTTTATTGAGTTTCCCATTTGACTTACTTGACTGGTATATGTGTGTATATCATGGTATACACAAAAAATGGTATGGTCCCAAAAAATCCCTTTAAAATTTTTTTTTTTGAATTAATTATCTTTGGCCTGTCAAATTGCCTGGTGTGAAAATGAATTATTGATACCTCTCATTAAAACTAATCTCCACTTTACCCCCAGAACAGGTTGAAATAGTTAAAATAACTCAAAATATCTGCATGTGTGTGTGTGTTCAGGGCATTTAAATTTTACAAATGCAGTAAAATGTGGTTTGATTGCTGGTTTGAGGGTGTACGAAAAGTGTCTGAAACATTAAGCTTTATTTTAGTTTTTGAAAACTGGCAACTTGAATCAGCATTTCTTTGATTTTTCTTTCACCTTGTAAGTGATCAAACAGCAAATGAACCATGTACAGTACATTGTTTCATTCCAGACAAAGCCCACAAACATATATATGCAGTGGAGGTTTCAGATGGTGATGTAACTGAAGTTCTTCATCTTGGAAATAGTTCGCCTCTCCACTCAGAATACAGCAGTGCCAGGGATGTGTGCCATGCACCATGACTTGCAGCTATTTATGCTGACTTCACCACCACACGCCCACCTGTTTTGAGAACGTCATGTGATGTGTGACCATCACAAATGAGCCCACTTTGCAACACACAGAGGAAATGATAGTAAAACATGCAAAAACATTTATAAATCAAGTAGATTTAGATCTTAAAAGAAAAGGATTGATGCCATTTCCTGGTCATTTGAAACAAGCGCTTTATGAGATAGACAGGAGAGGTAAAAAGTGTCACTGTTGCCTCACCATGAAGACTCCCAGCACTCACCAGTGAGATGAAATGGGATGGAAAGCTGCCTTTCATGCACTGCTATCCAGGCCACTGCCCTCACAGTGGTAGAGTGCCAGTTACTGTACTTTATCTGAAGAGGCAGGAAACACAGAGAGCCTGTTTTTCCCTTGCAGTGCCATGTGTTTCTCACCTGATCCCTCCTCTCTTTTTCCAAACTGCAGAAACCACAGATATTTGCATTGCTCTAGGTAATGTGAATGTGGACACTGCAGTCCATTGACTGGGACTCTGTTTAAATGTCAAAAATCACATTTTGTTTGGTCAAAGGAAGCAGAAAATGAAACAAAAAACCCTTTTTCCCCCAACAGTAAAGACAAAATTATTTGTGAGGTTAATAAAAAAAAGACTCATTAACTTAAATATCTTGTTTCACTTGCAAAGATTAGGCAACAAGCTTGTGAGACAGTTATGTCTGCCTGAGTTTGGTCGCGAGATCCTAACTCTCTTTGATTCTTTTGAGTGACTTCCTCTCTTTGAAGTTGACAGGAAGATGGTGGAAGTTGCTCTGGTACTCTCTTGTGAATCTGTTTCAAGGATTTTCATGAAACTGCTACTTTAGGTTTTTACTTCCAAAATGCATGTTTTGAATTGTTCTTGGAAATGGTGACCAAGCAGCATCCTCCACAGGTTCGCACATTCCTGCAAGCCACAGTGCTTATACCACCAACTCAACAAAAGGGTAACATTCTTAATAAGCAGCAACTGCTTGCTGTCTGGGACATAAAGTAATACATTTATCTACCTCTGAGATCATAAGTGCTGAAAATTATATATTTTGTATGTATTTTTTTAGTAGAGTAAAAAATGTAGAATAACACTGGATTTGGTTTTCTCCACTAATAATCTAGTTTAACTTTACAGATTGTGATTTGTATGTTTGGTTAACACATTAAATATTACATGCTAAAACACATTATATTCTTTACTATGTATAAAGTTTTACTGAATTGTGCTGATCATACATTTTTCCAGTTTTCTTTTCTGTGACTCGTTAATGTCAGTCTATGCCAACTATAATTGTTCTATAATATTATACTCAAGTAGGTTTTTTTTAAGTCAAGGCATTTACTTACCGTTTATTAATCTTTTTGTTGTTTGTTTGTGGTTTACTTGGCGATTTTATTTAACTATACGCGGATCTTTCGTGTTTCAGAACTCTTTAACAACTTAAGGCGACACCACTGAATGTAAAGTACAGTTTTAACTTGAGTTTGTACTGCATTGAAACACCAGTTAACAGCCAAGGTGTGACTGAATTTACCCGTTTATAGTTCATGATGTGTTACATAACTTCCGGTTTTGGACTTTGAACCAAGAGCGCTAATAAACATGCAGCTCTTTCGTGTTCAGAGAGAATCGGCCCCCGCTGTGTGTTTCCTTTATTTGTGAATAAAGACAACAGGCTGGATCTCGCGGGGGATTAGACGCAGAGATCGTTGTAATCCGTTTGCGGGCCGGCAGGCGGGGAGGAGCTTTAGGACCCGGTAGATGTGGGCCGGGTAGGATTTTTCCTCGTGGAGTAGCAGCTGGACGCATGCGCCCCCCCTTCCACTAGTTGTCGATCCCCAGCCCCAGGAGCAAATGAGATGAATTGTCGTGTTATACCTGCTTAAAGGCGCCGCTGGTTTGTGTGAAAAGCTCAACCTGCTCACGGGATAGGTGAACATAAACATTTTTATTCTTAGTAGAAAGTTTAAAAAGTGCCAAATAGTTAAAGGAAGGGGGCAGAATTAAACGATGAATGAGGAGAAGAGTCTTTGAATGTAAAGCTGACAATCTGAGAGCGGATTAGATCCCACTGCGAGGAATCAGAGCGTGTGCTGTTGTGAAAGATGCGGAAACAACATCAGAAGCAACAACAATCTGGATTTTGAGACACTGTGATATTTACATGCACTGGCAGGAGGATGTCTTGGCTCAGGAGAAGAGTGAAAATTCTCCAGATTGGACGCAAACACACTAAAGTTTTCTTTCTGGGACAGTTTCAGGGCTGTGAATCGGATGATTTTTGCACCGTTCCTCGGATCTAACGGGTTTGGTTTGGACCTGAATCACCATGTCAAAAGTCATTCAGAGGAAGAACCACTGGATCACCAAAGTAAACGAGTGCGCGGTCATCCGGGACGCGTACGGGGAGCTGAATGTAGAGCTGCGCGGCGGAGCTGAGAATGGAGAGTTTCCATACATCGGGCAAGTTAAAGAGGATGCTGTGCTTTATCAGGACGGCAAACTTAGCGAAGGAGAACTGCTCTTGGAAGTCGAGGGGCTGTCTGTGTCTGGATTACCTCTGTATGACATTTTTACTGTGATCAGTTGCTGCAAAGGTCCCGTAAGATTGAAAACTGTGCGCCAAGGTAAGTCAGCCATTTAAAAAAAGTGATGCATGTTTACATACATGCATGCACGCGCGTGCGTATGACAGGTGTGTAGGAGAGTGACTAATGCACACATACAAAGCAGCTGATGAAAGCCAGTGGTGGCTGTTGTACAGCTGTGGTGCAAAAAGCTCATATACAGTAACAAAATGGGGATGTGAGTGAATTAGGGCAGAGGAGAGCTGCTGCTGCTGCTGCTGCTGCTCATCCCTCCTCAGCAGCCTGGAGTCTTCACTGGATTTGACATGAAGCTGCCCTGACAGTCATCCTGCCCCCATTTGTCTAATATTGCTAAAGCCACTCTGGGTCAGACTTGGAGCGTCACAGATTAGACCACCTATAATACTCCAACACTTTAAAATGTTCCTGTTTCTAGGGCTGCCACTAATTCTAAATCTTGTCTTTTTATTTGTTTATTTATTTTAGATTTTCTAAGGAGTAGAACATGTGAGACAGTCCTGAGGCCTCAAAGTTAAACTTGAACTTGTTTCTTTGTTTGTTATTGGATAAGGTTATTTTGGAAGCTGCAATATTCGAACCCCCCCCCCCCAAAAAAAAAAAAAAAAAAAAAAAATTAAAAATCTGATTTTATTGTGATATTTTTATTCCGAGCGTCTCTTTCCAAACATTCACTGTTTAACAAAGCTTGCAGTGCCTCCTCTCTGGGGAAATCATTAACTGTGTTATATAACTGTGGGTAGTGTCAGTGTAGCATCTTTGTACTGTATGTCCATTAGTGGCTCCACAGTGAATGTTTCACCTCTGAAACTGAAGTCTCGACCTCAGGGACAAGAGCTCAGCACTAATGCCGCTCTGTGTTTGCAGAACTGGCATTTGTTTGACACATAATCAGAGCATGTTTGCATCATGGGACATTTTTAATATCCACAGTGATCCAGTAGTTTTCTAATTATTCTTAACTCCTATGGAAACACTCAACGCATAGACATAAAGGATATCTTGGCCCATCTGTCATTAGTTTCTTGCATTAGTCAGCAGATTCTCCTTGTCTCTTAATTAAAGGAGGGGGATATTCTTTGATTATCCGAGTAGCTCACAAGGCTTTCATTGTGCCTGGCAGTCCACTGGGCTCCCATGCAGAACCGGTAAGGGATAGCGATCCAAGTTGTCCCAGACCAGATGACAGGCCGTTGAGACAGATCAGATCTCTCTGCTTTTCATTCCAGAAAGCTGTGGGTCGTATTACACGAGACCACATCACCTCGGTACTGTAGGTGGAAACACAATCAGCATGTGCAAGTAGACGGTGCCCACAGGTGTGTCGCTCCCTCAGAGGAATGCACAAAAAAAACACCTGAAATAAACCTGAGCATTCCTGCAGAGAGTGTGGAATATTAAACTTGTGAGATCTTGATGCCTGACGCTTTAAAAAAAAAAGAAGCTGTAGAATACTCAGCAAATAACATGTAAAAAAACCTGTTCAATAGAGGTCAGAAAGATTTTTAAAAAGGGTGATTTTTTTTGTTTTCTTTAATTAGTTTGTTTTTTACGAAGACGATTACTTTATTTACCCAGAACAAAGTGGTAAAAAAAAAATTTTTTAAAAGGAAAATAAGGTAGTTATCATATGTGTCTAATGACTATTGACAGTAAATAACTGTAAACTTTATCTTTGGATTGATAATTCTTTTTATGGTTATAAGGCAGAGAGGGTGTGCCCAGTAAATGTAAATTGTGGCTTATAAGTACAACTGGCTTCAAAGTAACCAAACTGCAAAGCGTCTAGTATCACAGCTACAGCTGCTAACTCTGCCAGATCACAGTAACTTAACTCCTTTTGTATTTACAACAACTGTATCCATCTGAAAACCTCCAGCTCATTCAACCCGAAATAAAAACAAAGTAAACCATAAAGGAAAACACTCCGAGGCAATTGGCCCATACTTTCCTTTTTAGCCCTTCCAGAGGGCTGTGGTTACTTCAGATGTTTTAACAACAGTGATACTTACAAAGGTCAGGCGAATAAAATAGTTTTCTGATGTGGCATAACTTTCAGGTTAAAGTCCAAAGAAGGAGTTCTTTGAGACATCTTATGACTGTGACCTACTTACGCAGCTCTTCTCTGTTATCATCGGTTGAATCCAGCTCAGTGATGAAAGGTTTTGTTGTCACTGTGTTTTGAGCTTGAATGGCTGCTACCTTGGCCAGGTCTCCCTTGTAAAGGAGATTTGCTCTCAATGGGACTTCCTGGTTAAACAGAGGCAATTATAATAGCCTGACATCTTTTAGTGTCTGTAAAAGCGCAACAGTTCTATATCAGGTCATTTAGTAATACTAGACTAACAAGAGTGCTAGTGAATGAAACTGTTTGGGTGTGAACAGTCTTCTCAACAGTTGAATTATTTATCTTTTAAGAGAACCACGATGCCCTCCAGCAGCCAAGAGTCTGGGGGTTTATGATCATGAGAGGGTCTGGGCCAGGTGTCAGGCTGTCTGATTTCAAGTAGCCCTTACTCCCCTTAGATCTTGTGTTGAACCTTAGCCAGACAGAGGGGAATCAGGCCAGTCTGCTAGATGCCAGGCATTCCTGGGAGGTGGAGATGAGCTCTTAATGGAACACTCTGATGAAACTGGCTAGACTTTTACACATAAAATTTTACGTTTTTTACCTTTTTAGTTAGTCCTTTAGACCTTCTCTTGCTTTCTGTCATCACCCTGCTCAGTCCTTGGATGCAGTGTGGTATAGTTATTAACAAGACTATCTGTGTAGTCCTTAAACTATTGTGATAGTAAGCATCTGTCATTACAAACAGCTTTAGAGTCACTAACAGCTACCTGTGTGTACATTTAGTACCACCAGACTCACCAGTTAATCATCATTCCCATTTGGGAGCACACCTGGCTGCTTTGATTGAGTTTACTCATTTCTATATGCTAAACACATATTGTTTCCATTTTCATATTTTCTTCAGTGGCAATAAAACACTATTAAAGATATATGTTGTTCAGTTCTTTATTTAAATGTTTTTGTAATGAAATATGAGCCAATCCAGTGTTGCGTTATGCAAATTTTAGAAGTTATGCACATCTAGATAAATAGCTTCAGGCACAACTTTTCTAGCTGGGTGCTTTTCAAACCATTGCAGCAGAAGTGGGCACAACCAAATGATAAAAGCCAGTCAAACATCACATGGTTGAGGACATTCACTTTATTTATTCATAACATTATATACTCAGACAGTGATGAAAACTTATTTGATATAGTTCATTCTTTTTTGGTCAGATTTCTGTTACTTCCACTCAGATTTTTGATGCTCAAAAGAAAATTGCAGTTATTCAAATGCAAACTTTAGTTTGGGTCCACACAATAGTACAGAAATAGACCCGTTTACTGTCTTATATAAAAATAGTATTGGCCTCATCACCTTATTCCCCTGTTCAAGTGCATAAGTTTGTGAGTTTCTATAAAATTCACAACTTTTTGTACTACGGGTTAAAAGTCGCCTGATGATGGGCGTGACCACTTTGGATGATTCGTGGTTCTGCTGGATGTCACGTCAGCTATGTTGAGTCACTGGACTCGACCTCTTGACTGTGTTGTTACAACGCATTCTCTCTCCAGACGAGTTATATACTGATGCATAGTCAGGAACCCTTTCTCACCACGGTTAAGTTACCTCCTTTCAACACGGGGAAGAAGAATAACCTACAAGTCAACATCGAGAGGCGATCATATGACCTTCAAACAGAAGACAAGAATTTGACTCCTTGCTGGGACAGTTTTCTTTAGTCACTTACTTACATTTTTGACTATACCTTTGCTGATCTAAACCTAACCTACCTGGTCAGATTTAGTCTTCACTATGTTAAACAAACACTGCATTAAAACTCCCCTTTGCAACAAGCTTTTCTGACAATGACCGATTATGACGGTCCCAAAAAAAGCATTTTCGCTGTTTTTGCTGTTTCTATTTCAGATGTTGAGGGACAACCATTGACCTTTACTGGACTTCATACTGAGGCGCATGCTGATAAATGTCAGTAAAGTAGCACAGTGTGAAGCCTATGGGTCCTGCCTTTTGTATGTGATGATTTCAGAGCGGTTGGTGCCATTTGATGTGTTGTTGTTGATGGTCCTCATAGACAGACCAATAGTTTGTTTCTAGGTTTACCTGGTACAATAAGTGTAATATTTTATTTATAATTAATTAATAAGCAAATGTATGTGTCTGTGCAGTCCATACAGTTTATGGATTCAACTTTCCTCACTAGTATTAGCTTATGATGGAACAACCCGCCCTCTTATCCAAATAATTACTTCTAGCTCTAAAAATGAAGACTGGCTTCAAAACTGTATTCACAAATAAATGTGTGATATGGCTGCATCCATCTGTTATAAATAGATTATATGGGGAAACAAATAGAAAGTATACTTAGCAAAACTGGATTTAATTGTAGCTTGCCTTTAAATTCTATGTTTAAAACTGACTGGGATTTAAAGGTTACACTATCTTTTATGTGTGGTTAAAAAGGCTTACAGGCATCATGACAGTGTTTGCAGATGCAGAGCTCTTCCCTTACAGGCTTATTCCAGAATGCAAGTTCCTTGCATTTTTTAATGACGAAGACTTTGTCAGTCTTGATTAAAAGCAACCGACTGCATGTAAGTATATCCTTGAAAGGCTTGTCAGGGGCTCTGTTCCTTCTGCTTTTTCCTTTCCTTTCCTTTCCTTAATCGCCTTCTCTTTAAGAGCTCTGTTTTAGACAGCTGTTTTAGACAGCAGTGAGGCCTCTAAGATGTTTTGCGTGTTCCTATCTTTTCACACTTATGCTTTTTTTGTGTGCACAAAATAAGATTTTGACATTATAAGAAATGTTACTGTGGATGTCTTCAAAATAAGTGTAAATATAGCCGTACTTTCTTGTGTCTCATACTGTATGAGCGCATGCTTTTTTATGGTTTATATGCTGCAGTTTTACTTGATGAATGTTAATAAAGGCAGCGCACCAGTGAAGGAACTATACGAGGAGCACATAAGCAGCTTGTGTCATTTAAGCTTGAACAAATGGCTGTGCAATTCACAGACTTTGCCTCAGGTGTTGTAACAATGAGGTTAGGATGGAGTGCAGGCCAGAAGGGTTACAAGAAAAAACCAGCGCTGTGCATGTGATGCTCTCTCAGGCAAAGACATTCATTGTTTGTACTCTGTAGCCTTGCAAAAGTGGCTTGTCGGGTGTACATTATTTTTGCATATATCAAACCATACAAAACCTGACATACAGTGTCAGATGTATAATTCGTGCTTTTGCTTATAATACTTTATAATACTCGCACTATCAATGAATCAACCAGATATTTTCTTAAAAAATCATTTAATGTATTTTAAGCTGAACTGCTGTCAGTATATTAAAGTATGGCCATGTTGTTTCACTTCATAAGTCTCAGGACCATATCAGTAAATTTTTTGTGTTTGAAGGTGAACCTTCTCAGTGGTAAAATGTAAACTAGTGTCTGAGTATCAGTTATTTTGACAGTCCTGCTTGGTAAGCTTGCATGGTACCTACAGTACTAACCACCAACAGGGGGGTCAACCAACAGGCTCACGCTCCATGGTCATTACCAATAAGATTCTGATCATCCCCGTCTAGCGAGATGCAAGTGATATGCAAAGTCTTTGGCAAAGTGAGATTTGAAGTTATCATATCACTTGATATTTTATGAAGTTCTTCTCGTGGATCATTTTCAGCATGCAAAATTTATCAGCATCAAGAATTATGTGTTAATGACTTTCCAAGTTTGAGGGGAACACTATTCAGCTAATCATTAGCAACAATTATGTGCATGAAGGTTATGCTTTGAAAATTGAAAAGTGCTTGTAAAATGACAAATATGACCTTGAGTGTAATTTGAGTGAAGATCCATTAGGTGATTTCTGTGATCACTGAATTTATTTTCAGTGCTTGGAATAACAGGAGCTTTTTGACATCTACAACCAGCTTTCATAAGAAAATGCTGTGTAGAAAAAAACATATCATCCAAGTGTATGGTTGATAAAGTGACAGCTTTTCAGACTGTGCAGTTCTCATCATAAAAAATGTGCTTAATTTGTTTCCAATGACCTCAGCTTGAAAGGAATGCCGTGGTGATAAAGAAGGGTAAATTCATGTCATTAGGTTCATGAAGAGATACTCCTCCACAGCAAAGCTGTAACAAGCATGAAGAGCCTTCTGGGTGTAAAAAGTGCTCACTGATTTACTCTTGCTTATCATTGCACACAGAAAAAGAATTGCAGGCAGTGTGTTACTGTATGTAGATTTGCAAAATGCATTCAGCTAAATGTCTAACAAAAAAATACTCATCACTTTCCTGTTTCTTCAAACAGCAACTTCAGAGACTGAGAAATGAAGCCAATAAAATAAATAAATTAAATGGCCGATTGAGGTTGGCTATAAAAAGTGAGTCAGATGTAGTACCACATGTTAGGTTGGTTAACTCCAAAGAAGAAATCGCCAACTTTTGGAGGATTTTTAATTTAATTTATCCATCTGATCAAAAAAAGTTTAAAGAAAAATGGTTTGAAGTGTGGACAAATGCACAAAGAGCAAACGTCTCCAGTGTTGGTCATTTTATTTTATTTGCTGCTTAGGACTGATTAGCAGACAATACATCCATAGATCATGAACCAAGCACACTGGCTGATAGCTTAACAATTCATTTTCTCAAAAATGTGGTCTTTTCAGACCTCAAAAAACAAGATGGTGAACTTGAAGCTTCAACATGGAATTTCTCTGCACCAGTGTGTTACTCCACGATCTCTAAGCAAATCTTTTATAGGCTTTTTAGTCACAATTATGAAAAAAAAAGAGAGACAAATTTCAGCCCAAACTAAAAGGAAAAATGTTTTTTGTTGCAGAAATGTTTACATATAATGTCTTAGTAGTTTCGAGACAAGAAAAAATGAAACCCAGTCGTAAAATAAAGGACACGAATCATAACACCAGTGTGAACACATGCAAATGTGCAAGTAAATTTGGAATCAGAAAAAATAAATCACATTTTGAATATCTATTTTTAAATTGGTTTATCTATTATTGTTACTTAGAAATGACATATTTCTTCATAATTTCAAATGGGTTATATTTCAGGACCAACTGCAGACTCTATGTTTGTGGTTTGTCCCCATTTAGAGGCCACGCCTGTGCTTCTGATAGTTTTACTTAATCTAAAACTGACATTATCTTTTTTGAGATCATTATTTCACTTTCATCTGCATACAGACATGCACATTACCAGTAATACTTGATCAGTATAGGAGTTTGAACCCAGCTGAGGTTATTTATTTTTCTCTGTGTTGCTGTCTTTTTTCTCCTTTGTTACTGTGCTGTTTTCTGGAGTACCTCTCATATGCTATTATCTATCTGAATATATATAAAACCTTATTTCACAATAACTAGTATGTGAAACCATCAAAAAACAGAGCTAAATGGCAAATACGGGCCCTTTTTGGTCATGTGGCTAAATAAGCACCTGCAAACATCAACATGTAGTGTTCAGCTACAATATTTAAATAGTGTTTTCAGTGTCAGCAATTCTTTATGATACACATAAACATCTTGGAGTGCTTAGTCATTTTTTTGAGCTCCATGGAAGCAGAGTATGATTCGGTGTAAGGTTGAAAGGCCTTCAGGTGTAAGCAATGTATTATATACACTAAACATGATACCAGATGCCCTAAATGTGTAAAAAAAAGCCAAATAAGCCTTGTTTGCACTGGACATTTTGCAATTTGAATCATCACTGATAAATAGAGTGGGTGTTATAAGACCTGTTTATATAGATTGGATTTATATTGTTTTTTTCTTCCTGAGTACAGTTGGGTTGAAACAGGGAAGTGGTGCAGGGATTTGGTAATATGGATACGCTCTTTTAAGTAATCTATTGTTTTTTGGTTTCTACAGAAACTTTTGTTCCTTGACGTTTGCCTGTAGGGCTGTGCGTCTTCTGGGAATTTCGTGAAGAAGAGCTGTCCGAAGAATAAACTCAGCACACGAATGTCTTTGATTTGTCCTGCCATAGCCTGCAAACATTATAGTGCACACAAATATTCACTTTTTCAGCCTGGTGACACAAGTAGCAAAATAAGAGGTTTTTAGATTTTAAATAGTATCACAAGAAAATACTCATGATCTGGTAAATAAACCATGTGCTGCACATGTGTATGAAATAGTCCCTTGTTAGGCATCACTTCATTGAGTTAAGAACGTGACTATGACTCTGCAAACTCAGCAAACGGCTCTGAAGCTGTGAGCAGGATGGATTCAGTTTCAGTGGAGGTGCTTAGATTTATGTACTGTGTGTTTTAATAAACTGGTGCAGTAGCCAGTCAGAACAACCTATTGTACATCACTGCTGAAAGGTTTTTCCTCTCAATGCTACTGACTTAGTCTATCTTTGCTCTGATTGGCTGCTTGAAAGCAGGTGATCCAGGGAAAAAACACACTGATGAAGTTTTAAGGCCTTTCCACTAGATTTTCCCTTTCAGGCAGTCTCTGCACATGCAGTGGCGCTCATACACGATCCTCTACAGTCAATCAAGCACACATCTGCATGTTCACCGCAAGAGAGTCTCACACACTGGATATTAATTGACATTTAAACTTCGCTCCTCAATCATACATCTGGAGTGAATCAAGTACCATTGGAGCTCTTTTTTCATACACGTGACTCACAGTTCTACTTTTAGCATATTTCTTTGGTTTTGTTGTGGTTTTTCAGGCACAGTAATTACACCTTCTATAAGAAACAAATTGCATATACTGTGTGAAGCATTCTAATTTTCTTCAAGCTCCTCTGTCATCAGCTGGGTTTCTATATCAGCTGGGGCAGAACATCATGCTGAGATGAAAATATTTCAGTAAAGCGCTCATTTGATTGTTTGTAAAATAAGATGCTGCTACAAATGTACCATTATTTTTATTATGTGCACTGAGGGAGAGGCTTTTTGTTCTGCTCCTTATCCTTTCAGTACTTCTAGTGTGTCAGTCACCAGGGACTCGGATTGCTTGTGAGTGCTTGAGAGGCTAACCCAACCTTTTAAGGTTTTTGCAGCATATAAAACAAGTTATACCATCATCTCATATCCTGGCTTTAATTTTAACATTTAATCTGAAAGGGCACATGTTCCTGTATGTAACACACATTAAGCTGTTGTTCTACAACTCATCCTCTGGCCGCCCTGCTTGTTGAAATGTAATGATTTACAGGGTTGGTGAGTTCATGCTGTAAGAGGTTAACTTGCCTTGGAAACAGATTTGGAAATTCCCTCTAATGTCTGTTTCTCTATCACAGAATCAACACCTGTTTTATTGAAACAGAAAGGCAAAAATTAAAACAGAAAGTTTGGGGGTGTTAATTGACACCAGTGCACAAACTTTTATTACAATGATATATAATTTCGGGGTAACATGTGAGTAATTTTGACATGAAATACTTTTCCTGGAACATCATCAGCAAGCTGAGCTTGTTAATTCTGCTTTGGTACACAGAGTCCAGGCTTTTGTTTGGCTTAGCAAACATCTGTGCTAACCTCAGTCTCTTAAAGTGACAATCAAAATTGCATTATCTTTTTTTTAATGACGTTACCTTATTTGGATCATAAATAAAGACTTTGTGAGCACGCTGGCACCATGTGGATTTATTCTGGAGAATTTTCTTATTGTTGTTTTTGCATAATTTCTGAACAGCATCATTTCAAATAACACATATTTATATAAACAAAACAACTGGTTTCTATGGTTTTCTCTCAAATTTGTTGCGTTTAAATGTGCTATAGAAATAAAATTGACACATTGACACAAGTAGGTCACCTTAGTGCTAAATTCATGTATGATGGCGCTGAATCAAAAACATTGTAATAAGATAATGCACATATGCATGGCATATACAGTTTTAGAAATATTTGAATAAAACATATTGGCATAGTAAGGACATAGTAGTGCTTATTTTTACATTCCTAAGGCTGCTAATTCAAATAAGATGTGAGCTGCAAAACTCAATTAAAAAATAATTTTTTCTCTGTAATACTGCTTTGTGTTACAGAGTTGAGTTTTAATCATTATTTGAAGCTTACAGCGCACACTGGAGCACAAGACAGAAACTTAATCATTGTTTTTAGTCACGCGGGTGTTGTGGCTTACAGGGATGTAAACTCAAAGGAAAGGTTTCTCTTCTCGATGTTACACCTAAACCCAACCTAATACACAATGACTGGAGTCAGTGAGCAGAGCTGACTTTGATCTTGGAAGTGCAGAAGACCCAGCCAGCTTTTCTCATGATCTTGTTCCCTGACTTTTTGCCCTGTCAGACCATTGCCCTGACAGCTTTGAACAGGTGGAGAGAAGGTTCAAACACATTTATGAACTCTGTGCATCTGTGTGTGGGTCCCAGTGTTCACATTTTCCCCTGTATTCCCAGTCATATATTTGTGACTTGTAACGGGTGGAAGGACACCTTATCTACATCAAAGCTTTGCAGGAACTGGCTTCCTCCATCTGATATTCTCATTACTGTTGTGATGCTTGAAGACAGTTCCGTCTGTGGTGGTCTGAGTTAGTCACAGTAGGAAGGAAAGGAAGGCCACAACAATAAATCTGATTTGTGCTGCAGGGACACATCTTTGGTAGCTTCACGAAAGAGTGACAGAGAAATAATGAAAGAAAAACATATGGCTGACTGCATGTTTTCTTGACATAGACATGCTTCAGAGTTGCTAATGGTCAGTCAATTCCAGGTGTTACTGTTTGGTTTCAAAATATTAACCAGACATTCTGCTTTGTGACACGTTTTATGTGCAATCATCGCGGTCAAAGTCAGTCTGCTTCTTATCTATCTTTATTTGTTTCTGTTTGCACAGTGTTTCATTGGTCCATGTTTTGGGTCATGATCACTACAATATTCTCCCTCAGTCCTCTGGCCTGAGAGGACTGAGGGAGAATATTGTACAAATTTACTACAATCTGAAGCATGCGTCCAGATATCAGACCACGTGCTGTTTTTCTTACAGCTGTTCTGAAGCACTGTATTGTAAATTTAGACTCCTTGTCAAAGTGAGTTAATTGATGGAAGCACTTTTACCGAGCTGTCATTGTCAGCTAAACTTACTTTGAACATCAGCTCGTGTAACTCACTCTGTGTCTCTTCTTTTGTTACACTGCCTTTATAAACCTGACCTGAAGCTGGCTCGAATCTTATTAAGTTTGCAGAAGAAAAATAATGTTGTACTCTTTTATGTTTACTTCTGTTCTCAATATAGAGCTTCTGTGTGAGGTTATATATGGTAGCTTAGTCCGTTTAATCAGTTGAACATCACTGCAAATGCCACAGTCTGACCAAAATATCCTCAGATAACTGTTTTAAAATGAGGAGCAGACACGGAGGGGGGATATTTTTAAAACTCTCAGCAGAAGACATTATACGATGATAAAAGCTAAATATCTGTTCCTGCTGTTCTTTTAAGATAAAACAGATCCATGACACCTTCTGGGACTGTTTGCATGCTTCTGCCTGTACAAGGGAGGGACTGACCTTGGGCTGCAGCTGTTCATCACAATTTGGCAGCATCTGGCTGTGCTCAGGGGTGAGGTGTGCCCACGGGGGAGCTGGGCATACAGAGAGTAGAAATACTTTGTTCTGAGCTGGTTGCATAGAGGATAGGACTAATTAAAGCATAATCCATATAGCTTTCTAGATTAGAAAGATCTATTTCTGTCCTCCAATTGTACATTTGATACACTGAACATTTAGTTCTTCAGTCCTGAAGTTAGCAATTCTAGTACATTTGCAGAATGGCAGAAGAAAAAGAAGTTTGGCACGTCTTTAAATTAAGTACAATATAGTATAATATGATATAATATAATATAATGTAATATAATACTGCATGGTTAAATCCCAAAAGGTTGATTGTGTTCATCTGGACGTAGCGTTTTCAGTGGGTGAAACATTTCATCACTCATCCACGTGACTTCTTCAGTCTCAGCTGACTGCAGGTTTCCCCAATCTTATAAACATTACATTTGCACAGTAAATGAAACTAGCACCACTGAATGAACAATGGGCTGGGAGGTCAGTTCCTTGATCATTAACATGGAAATTCTCATGACCATTGATCAAAGACCACTGATCAGTGGACACGAGTACCATTCACAGAGACTTGGGGAATGGCTGCAATCGCAGCATTGTAAGATGGCGAAAGATGTACCCTTAAGCCCCCTCCACGATTCAGACATGGTCTTTACCTTTTCACGTAAATGGCCTCCCTGACTCGCTGCTCACACTCGTTGCTCTCTGTCCAGGATGTGTACATCCTCATCATTGAAAGAATGTCCACTGGCCTGTATAATACTGTGGCTCTCAGTAGTGTAAGGATTTTCTGTGCTGATTATTAAATCATAAAGTTTGCATGCATGACTAAATAAATACAGGGTTTCAACCTTTCTATTTCTGCTATTACAGATGTTTTTTTGCAACCCTTTTAAAAAAATGATCAAGTGTTTGTCGTACAGGTGGATTTAAAATGGATTTTTAAGTTACTTTTGTTTAAATCGAGCTTTGCCCTACCTTTAACATTTGTTTTAATGCCATGTAACAGTTTTAGTGGAGAATAGCAAAGCTGTACTGAAGAGTTTGTTTAATTCCTACGATAAAAATAGAAACACTTGGCTGTGTCACAGTTATGATTTCGGTGATTAAAGCTGCTTCTCTGTCTGCAGTTATGACAAAAATGAAACCTGGACTTTCTCAGATAAAGCTGTCGCCTGACATTCAAACAGAAAATAACTTTGCTATCAAACTGAACACAAACAGACTTTCTCAGGTAAGTTGAAGATGTCTGACACGTTAATATATACATTTCTTATTTTAATTTGACCAACTCAAAGGCTATGTCTCTAGCGTGACTTTGCAGCAGATGAAGTTTGCACAGCTGTCATGGTGAAATAAGAATACATATATAAAATGTAACAATTTACATAGAGGATTTCCACCAGATAGGTTGTTCAACTCTGAGGGTTCTTTCTTTAATTCCCTTTTAAGGCTTTTTCATCTTTTGATTTAATTGGGAACATAGCTTCATAAGATACATTAGCAAAGTTAATAGTTGTAACTTTTGTCTATAAAAAGAAACCTCAAAGTCTTTGGAGAAGCATGGAAAAGAGGAAAGAGTTGCACAATCAAAGATGCAACTGGAAACATTGCAAATGATGAAAGCAGCACTCAAAATGAAACACTGAACAAACTGGTCAGCAATAACCGCACAGTGCAATCACACGCGGCACAAAATGACAGCTTCATTACTTTAGAACAAAATAAACAATGAAGAGAAGACATTGTACAATAACTGCACCATACACTATTCTAAATAAAGAAATATAAATATGAAATGTAACGTGTCAAAATAAATAAAGAAATACCAGAAATAAATAAGCATAAAAAAGGTTATATCATCAAGGTTACAAAGGTGCCATCATACCATGTTGTAGAAAAGGCTCAGTGTAGGATTTATTGGAGGCTTTTGTATCTGATTTCATCATATATAGACTGACGGATAAAAAAATCCTGGTGTGTCGGTCCAGGAAAGGCCTGGTGGACCACTGTGCTATTATTACATTGGTCTTTACTATCTGTCTTACATTTTTAAATGTCATCAACTGTCATTATGAGCTACTAGTTTATTTTATTTAATTGTCTTTTTCATGTGAGTTGTAGCTTCTGACTGTCGTGCATGTTTTCAACAGGAAAAGCTGTTAAAAAGCCACAAGGTCTTAACTATGTTTGGCGACAATTAAAACACATCCTTCCTTGTATTATATCTTGAACACACCACTGACTTGAATATGCCTGAGTAAGCACTGGAAATGGTCCAGTCTTATTGTCATGGCCCTTCTTGTCATATTAACGTAAAGTATGTGGGAAGGAAGGGATTACAAATTAGGTTTAAACATTCATGTGACAATAGCCTTGACTACAATACACCCACAATGGAAGTAATGACAAAAGACATCCAAGAATGTTCTTCACTATAATCTGAAAACATCTGAAAACCTATTTTTTAAAAAAACAGATTCCTTCATGAATACTGCTCCTACTTTTGGTTGATATTATAAGTGTTGATATGCAGTCGCCCATTACCAGCAGCCTCATTAAAAGAGAGCTCAATAGCACAAGTACTTGACACATTATATCACATCAAACACTGTGTCGTATTAAAGCACTTAAAGCATTCGCAGTTAAACTTAACAGAAGCAGAAGTGATTGGGAAGCAGTGCTTAATCTCATTGTAGTGATCTCAACAGACTGATGTAATATGTGGTTAAATTTCTAAATGAACAACTTATGATTTTATTGTGTTTTTTGACCCCCCTTAATTACTTTTAAGTCAACTTTAATCGCTTTCACATGTTGTTCAGATCTTGTTTTATTTAATATGAGTCCAAAACTGATTTGCTCTTTTATATGACTGAAAAAAATCAACAAATAGCTTTTAAAAATAGCTGAAATAATAAGTTATAAAAAGAATTTCCATTGCAGAAGACTTCCCATCTTTAGGCTCACGGGTCCACATCGCCACTCGCTTGGTACAGCAGCATAATGAACCATGCAAACGCTGCCTCTTCATTTCTTTAAAGGCCCTCTGATCCAGCCTTTTTTGTGCTGTCCAGCTGTGAAGGAAAATCTGTGATTTCTTATAGTCTGAAGGTCGGGGAATTGATGGTTTGATGGTCAGTGATGTATGAAGGACTGCAGTCTACCATTATACACAGACATATATTCACTTTTAGTCTGAAGCAGTTCAGCACCGATGGTTTATGTGCTGAGCAGAAGGAGAAAACCTTATTTGACGTAGGTTCTTGTGTTGCTTAAAATGTCTTTTTGATGGCACAGTGTGCATCATGTGGTAAATCTTCCAATCTTTTTGTCTTCATTATTTTGTCTCTTGTTTGTAAGAGTCTTTTTTATCTTTTTGGGTTGAAGTCTGTCCATTTTTGCATGTTTTCTACACTGCGCTTACAAAACGGGACAAGCTCTTCTGTTCTCTGGACCATCTGTTAAATTGTCACCCATGGGGATGCTTAGATTTAACCAACCAATAAATCACGTTGCATCACCAAAAGCCAGAAGCGGTGCATGAGTTTGGGAGGCAGCATCCTACAACAGATCATCCGATTTTTTTTTTTCTGTTTACGCTCTGCTGCACCGTTTGATTGACTGATTGTCTCTTCGAGTTCTTTTCTCTAAATATAATGTTTTCATGCTATCCCGTCTGTCTTCCCGTTGTTTTCTTGTGTCTTCTTTTTAAGGAAAGAGAGCTTGTGTTGTGTGTTGATGATGATTCTCTTTGAATAGCCAGGACTGAAATGCACCTGTGAAGGTTTTCAGCATCATAATAACCACACTGGCTGCTCAGATCTAAGGACTTTAGATCTGACTCAGGCTTTAATCTTATCTCAGCTGCTGATCCCCAGGTATCAGTCTGACGTGTGTTATCTGTGCTTGTGTGTTCATCTGTAAGTGAAACATTCTTGCTTTTTTTTTTGTCCCTCATCGGTCTGCAAGAAGGTTTATTGAGCCCACTTTATATCCTGTAATTCCTGCTCACTTTCTGGTTGGGAGTACTGTTTTTTCAGTATATTAGCTAAATCCTCTGACAAACTTGCACAGCTGGCATTTCTGAGATACTGCCACCTCTCAGCACAAAATCCTGGTAGCCATTGCATTACAAAGTGAGGAAATTCACATGACGGTTATAATTTAATGAATCTCCCTGTGGGTCCTCATGTTTTTCAGCTATACAGAGCCCTGTATATTTGATGGATAACCCCTAAGTTAGGAAGGCTATCTTTGTAAAAGTAGGGCTTCATATATGGTAAATTCATTATTACTTAGTTTAACATAGCAGAGAGTTTTTTGGATGTCCCGTCTCCTCTTCTCCCCTTCGAGCGAACTTCACTGGTTTGTTTGTGTGCTGGATCAACAGCACAAGCAGTCCCTTCAATTACAGCCCTCAAGGTACAAATTAGTGGTTATTACACTGGGCGGAGAAGCTTCCCATTTTCCACTCCTTCATCTAAATACATATAAACCATAATTCAAGCCTAATGTGGTAATTTCTTGTCTTGTGTTTTATTGTGTTTCATCATATACTGGCTGGTGATGAAATGTTCATCCCTCTGGTGTGATGTGCTCCAGACTGCTGCAGCAGTCGACAGGCGGGGGAATTAAAAGAGGAGGTGGGACACGTATCTCTTCCCTGTCTCATTGCCCGTGGTCATTGGCTCCTGTGAAAGAGGGGACATTAATGACAGAGGGGCCCTTTGTGTGTGTCATGACCAGGCAGGCAATGACATTTAACAGAAGCAGCCAGTTAGAACTGATGGCACGCTTGCATACCGACAACTGTAGCCTGATGCTCTCTATCAGCATCAGGGAGGATTCAACTCGCCCAAAGCATCTTTTTTTTAACATATGTTGCCCATGGGAGGAAAACAGATACAATGGTGTATTAAAATAGTTGCTTTGTGTGCATTTTTTTTTTTTTTTTTAGAAACGTGGCACAAAGAAATGTTTTTCCTTCACATTACAAATGAACTCGAGGGATAAGAATAGAGATCCTGCCATCTGGAGTGTGTTGAGTTTGGTGTTCCAGTATTTGACAGGAAAATCTGTCCGTGTTTAGTCTGTGTAAAAATATTTTTGGCTGTTTATCTTGGATCGTGCCCACATCATTTAAGATCGACCCTTGTCTCAAACCTCAGGTTTCTAGTCTTTCTTTTAGTTTTCATAGTTGAATAAACCTTTGATTTGCCTCCTTGTGCATTTTTTTCATTCTTTCTTCATCCTTTGTCCTGCTCAGCTAGTAACACGGAGCAAAGGGAAGAGTAGGCCTGGGTTCCTCTGGTTATATTTAGCAATGAACAGATGCAGCGCACTGGAGTGGAACATACCGCCTCTGCTCGCTTTGCTGTGTGCGCTTGTGTGTTTTTGCGTGTCTTTGACTGTGACTCTTCCTTCAAACCCATTCTCCTATCATGCTCTGCTGACTCTGACTCAGCAGCACAACACAGGACAACTGGGTCAGGACTGGGTTCTGCATATTAAACTACCTTGACAAAAAACAAAGCTTATTATCAACTATGTGCTGCTAACTTTAAAAAAAAGATTTTTTCATATAATAGAAATACAAAATAATACTGCATAGACGAGAAGTGTCAGACATTTAGCCCAGATGGGTCTGACTGGCTTCCTGAAATGCTCCAATCTAGCATTTAGAAACTACAGAGAAGGACAGCATACAGTTAGAAGGCATCAAGTTGTGAAAATGAATCATGTAAAGAGTGGCTGACTAAACTGTGACGACCTGCCATACCACACCAAAGTAAGGTGACCAAGTTATGCGACAGTGTTTCTTTGGTTTAGGAGAGCTGAGTTTATTTGTGATGACCGTCCTGATTGATTGTTCTTTGAATAAGAAGGGGTTTTTTTGTTGTTGTTTTTTTTAATTTTGCAGAGAAAGGAAAATAAGTCATAAATACTTTCGGCTGCTTCTTTATTCACGAGGAGCTGCCACATGTTATGGCATATTTTCATGCTGGGTGCCCTTCTTGATGCAATCCTTGCGTGTCTCCTCCCAGAACTGAACAATGTGTAAACGCTACACTGTGGAGGCACCAAGTCCCCTCTGAGACGCTTGACATTTTTTTAATGTTTGTCATTTTTCATGTTTGACAAAATAATTGTCAGATTAATCAATACAATGATTTTATTGCCATTCAAGCCGCTCTGTCCCCCCCCCCCCCTTTTTTTTTTGCATTTACGAAATGTGTTATTCAAAAAATATGCAGCAAAACACAAACACAGTTTTTGCTTATTGTTGTTAGCAAAGTCAGTGTAACTTTTAACTTTTGTGCAGTCGTGACTCTTGCTTTTTAATTGGCCAACAAAAAAATATATATGAAAACAGATATAAGGAAGAAAGACTGACTTTTCTCACTTTAACATTGTGTCACTGCCCAGATGGTGTTATTTCCACAGAAAATAACATTTGCTGAATATGATGCTGACACTCGGGTTCTCCATGGTCCCATTGAAAGCGGGATGTTACAGTGGGAGTAACATAAAAGGAGTTCTGGGTGTGGCTGGTTATGGAGGTAATTATAGGAGGAGATGGCAGAGGACCAGTCCTTAGCTGTATGGCAGACCTATCTGTGATTGTTGTTTTTTCCTCTCCATCCTTGGCACTCTGATTGCAGGGCTGCTAGTGGTGAACATGTGCAGATGACCCTAAAAGCACTTCCTTTCTGTCTCTGTATGTTCATATGGCTATAAGGGAGCGACAGAAATCGTGTGTATGCATTCAGTTCCCATGAGAACAAAAATGTGAGATCCATGTTTAATATCACTACTATCAAGTCTTCTGTATCAGCTGTCATTAACTGGGCAGGGTAATGGATGTGTTATAGCTGGAGATTGCAGCTACTTTATCACACCGAGAGAGTCAAGTGAAGCACATCACTGAGAGCAGGAGTATTTGATTAGTTTTGTCTCTTGCATCCCACCCGATGTTAACCTCTCTCAGACAGCCCCTCCTTGTATTACTGGATAATGTAGAGTTAAATGCTCTCATCTGTAACTGGAGAGTCTAATGTTGACTGACGGGATGTGCTGAGACCCACAGGAAGCTGCTGAAACAATGGAATTTACTGTTTAAGAACCAACATTTCCAGTTCCTTCTCTGTGGCTATTATTTGGAATCAGCAGAGGAAATACAATATTATTTGTCACCTGGAGGAAATACCATTTCTTTGTTTAAGCTCAGGGTTATCAACCTGAGATGGCTTGAAACATTCACAGAAAGCATTTCGGTCCATGCGTGACTTTGTGCCACAGATAGAAGGACGCAGCCAGAGTGGAGCCTTCTCAAAGCTGTGATCGAAAAAGCTATTAAGGCCTTCGCAGTTTTGCAGGATGTTTCTCTTTGTTCATCTCATCCTGATGTAGACGGTGTTATGATGGGGAACAGCTCTAGATGAACTGTCTGCTAGCTTCTGTAAGTTACTGTTTAAACAGTTGGTTAGTACTATAGCTGAGATGAGAAGGTTAGTACTACTCTGTGCTGTCACTGCTAACCTGCAGCAGCAGGCCATTAGCGCACCATTAGGACTAGAAACAGTTAGGCTGGCTTTGACTGAACACAACAGAAGTTTGCACTAGCAGTTCTGCAGCTCTCTGCGTTTCATACCAGCCTCCCTCTGTTTCCAATCACTATGCTCAACAGCTCAGCCAGCCAACAAAGCCATTCAACTATCAGCAAGGAAATTAACAGGAATTAAAACTTTCTTTAAAAGACAACATATTAGGTAATTTGAAAGAATGACTGGTGGCACCTGGAATTTTTATACCCAAATATCTTAACACGGTCACCTTTGCCTAACACCCTCTGCTTGGAAGTAAACCTTTTCTTAAGCAATAATCCTTCTGTCATCACCACAGGTGCCGTTTTATAATAGGCAGAAGTGTGTGTGTGTGTGTGTGTGTGTGTGTGTGTGTGTGTGTGTGTGTGTGTGTGTGTGTGTGTGTGTGTCCGTCTGCATGATTGACTGTCCTGCTTTACACATAAGGGCAACTTGCCTATCGTTTAACATCTAACCGGTGCCAGCTGCAACTTCCTCTGGAGAAGGGAGGTTTCTCCAGAGGCTTGCTGGTGTTACAGAGTTATCTTTGGGGATGTTTATGTTTGTTTTGAGTCTACTTTAATGTAAATAAAGTGGAAAACAAGTGTTTAAAGTTTCCATTATTACCATCTCATCATACAATACACACTTTTCTTATGGTAATTACCACTTGCAGAGTATAAACTGTGCAGCATTCTCCCAGAGAGCAGCTGTAATTTAGGGATTCTTTCTGCTATGGCCAGCATGAAACTACGCCTGCTTGTGTGGTCTTTATCTTGGGATTAAACAGTTGTGTTGATTTTTTTTTTTTTTTTGTTACACATGATTTATCAGACCTTGGTTGCAGACAGTTTTTATGTGCTGTCCAACTCTTTTTGACTACTACAAACACCTTGGTGGCAGAGGTGGAAGCAAAACTAAGGTCACTAAGTAAAAGCAGCAGTAGCAGTATAGTATTTTTAAAGGATTTTTTTTTAAATTACATTTTCCTATGAAATGTGGTAAAGCAAAATTACAAAGTTACAAATGAAGTGAAAGCACTCTGGTCTAAAATCTCCACATCTTTTTGTTTCTTTTTGTTTATGTTTTCTTATTAGAACTCACATAATTGAGATCCACCACTGGAGGGCAGCATCCTCTAATGACCACACATGGCTCATGTCATTTGTGGTTGGCTCTGTGTTGCCATGGTAACGGATCTGCTGGAATCAGGCTTGCACGCTATGAGGATTGGAGACACAGAGGGCAGTGTTGAGCTTTAGGATGGGAGATGAATCCCAATCAGCAGCTGAGCAGAGCTTCACAGGCGCACAGCAAACACACAGATATGGTGGCTATTTCCTAAAAACTGATGGCAAAAGCTGCTGACTACTTTTACATAAAAAACAATCACAAACACCTCCACAACACCGCTGGTGTTTGGATGCCTAAGCCTGTGGTTTGAATGGCATGTTTATTTCCACAGGCTTGATTGACAGGCAGTAGCAGTGACTCGTAGTGACGACAGCTGCTCTGTGGTACTATAGACTGCAGCTGCTTTGCACAGTCTTCTGCTGATGTTTTAGCCAGCCACGGCCATATGTTTGCGTGCTCTTGTCATCTGCCCAGCATGTTTTAATGCATGAGATTTTCTTTTTATCCTCTTCAAATGTCTCTTCTAAAGACAAGCTCTTATGATAGCCTCTCCAATTAACATCACATGATCACGACGTGGATGCATTTTGCGTGTATTTATCTCTGCTTTCACAGTCACGTCAATAAATGTGAGAATGTGTAAATCTCTATCTCTTTAGATGTTTAAGTGCACATGCTGCGCCCCCCAACCCCCAGCCTCCACCTCCATTTCCAAAATGAGACAGGGATGCATAACTAGATTTAAGGTTATGTAATGCTGACTGGAGGCATGGAGGATGTGTATAATCCACTCTTATTTGGGTTAAATCCATCTCTCTCCGGCGCTCTCTGTCAATCTGTAAAAGGACAGGGGCCCTTACATATTCACACATCTCTTTTCTGCCTCATCAGACTTGAAAAGCACCAATCTCTGCCACACACAGTCTTTTACCAGCCAGCTTCACAAACATCCTAACTCCCAAGAACCATCTCTCAAAGCGCTAATGTCTCTGGTGTCTCAGATTTTTCCCTGATGGAGTGATTTGATTGTTATGAAAATCAAGAATATCTTCTTCAATTTCTTAAAGGATCTATCTTATCATTTAGACACAGACTCTCTGTCATTTTCACTGACAAAATGGTATGGCATTTTTTGGGCTCCATGTGTTCGTGAAAGATATTTATACTTACTATATTGCCCGAGTTTACCAAAACTAAGGTCTGATATTCATTACTAAAGTAAGACAGACATCATAATATGTAATTAATTTGATAATATGCCATAATAACTTTATATTACAGAAGATAAGATCAGAAAATATTCATATTTTACATAATAAAACTGTAACTATTGTAAATATGATCTTTGAGGAAAAGCATTTAACCATTGTCTTTTAACTAATTCATTGTCTCGCCTCAAATTCTTAACTATCCAAGCAGTTTTGCTGTAAGGATAGCAATGTTAGTTAGTCAGTCATTAACTACTACAAAGTAAATATGTCCTTTGGTAGAAACATTTATTTTTCCCAGAGGATGAAGGCACTATTTCTTGTGATCCTCTATTTTTTTTCCTCTAGCAACTGCAACACATTCATGGATGGAGCCTGTGTCACTGCTCTGTGTGTGGCTTATGTATAGATTTAGAAAATGCACACCACGCCTAGTAAAGAGTACAAGCGTCACAGTTTTGCTACTGTTTATTAGCACTGCTGCCATCCTGGATCTGTGGACAAATCAGGGTTGGAAGGGTTTCTCCAACTTTCTGAGTGGGAAGTTCCATTTGAAAATTCCAATTGCAACTCGAGATTTCTGACTTTCCGCTTCCATAAGCCCTTGGTTCTTGTTTTTAGACTTCTTCTTTTACCAGAGCAGTTTTTACTTGCTTACATATCTTCTTTTCTTAACCTGATTAAGAGACATCCATTCCTTATGGCCCATTCATACCCACCACATTGGACGCATTATGCACAAACACCAACACAACCAGCTCTGTACCAGTAACATCAGTACTGAGAGTGTGGGTACTTGCTGCAGTATTCTCCTGAACAATAGGTGTCACCACTCAGACAAAACCTCAATATCAGCACTATTACAGGAGGAGAAGAAACCAAACACAGATTCAAGGAAGCTGCACATTTTTTAATCACATAATTTTCTTCCAGAAAGTTCAATCTGCTGCATGATCTCTCTCTGTATTATCTATGAATCATTGAGAGGTACACAACCAGCCAAAACAACACCAAAGTGGAACTTGTGCAAGTGGATATGACAGATTACTGTGCAGAATTCAATGACTCTACACTATAAATGTATTTTTCACATTACATCACAGATATTAACATTTTCCCATGTTATAAGGTATATCAGATTCAAATCAAAAATGTATATGTTCAGTGCAGTAGTATGTGCCTTTTTAAAAAACAAAACAAAAAAAGAACAACAGCATTATAAAGACTGTGTTAAGGAGAGATTAGTTGTGGATTAGCAGTAGCTGTATGAGAATGTCCAGTACATTCCCAGTAACAATACATCGCTCTTAGCGTACACAATACAGGGATCTCCATTCAGCTCATGGTGAATTGAACAATTCACCATGTCCATTGTTCAAAAAATCTGTGGAACACTGCAGCGCCGTCGTCGCTGAGATATTATCTCCACTTTTTACACCACATCTGGTTGTTTTTGTTGCATTTTAAAGCTTTGCCTTTGTTTGTGTCACATGCTGCTGGAAAACCGCTTTAAATAGGTCAAGAAAAAAATTGTGTTTTAGTTAAAGTCCTTGAACATGGTAAGAAATTGAAAAAAAAAAAATCCAAGACCCCTTTTTCTTGCTGTAATAAAAATATATCAGAAATTGTGACACAGCTAATATGTATCAAATCAAACCATGAATTTTCCATGAGAGGAGTGCTTATTTGTTCAACATCTTTATAGAAATATTTTTTAATTTTACAGTTTAACTTGCAGAAGGCTGCATCTTCACCACCAAACCAATTGCTCATTTGCTTTGCACAACAGCATTTGTAATTAAAAATCCAGGTAGAATATAAATAAACGGCATATAAAGTGCATGCACACACACACACACACACACACACATACGCATGCCACAGTGGTGCAGTGGTAATCTGTGATCCACATGCCTATAATCCTCATATTGAATATTTGATGACTTTCTCATTGATGGAGCATGACACCTAGGCGGCCCACCCTCTGCTAACTGTAACACCCATGGGAGCGGGGGGGTTGTTCCCGACAGCGGTCTTATCTCAGGGAAAGCATCTCAGCCAGCAAAACTGACAAGACAGTAAAGGCGCCCGCTAATGTATGTGTAACATATCTTATTTTAGATGAAGCATTGTTTGTATAAATCAAATTGCTACAGACATGAAAACAGCAAAGGATGCAGTGATTCAAAAATATGTGTGCATGTGTGTGTGTGTGTGTGTGTGCTTGCATGTCTGAGAGAGTATGCTGTTGTATCTGTTTTTCCTCTTACAATCTGACTTCTGCTTGCCTAGCAGGGACCGTAATGATGGTCGTCAGCACTGGCTGGTTGCTAGGTAACAATTACCTGACTGTGCTTTGCTTGCACTGAATTACACGGTGGGCTATGTGTGTGCATGTGTGTGTGTGTACGTGTGTGCACAGAAACTGAAATATACAACAACATAGAATCTTAGCCACTGTCTCCAGTTTTAGGGCAGAAAACACCCAGGAGCAGAATCACTGTGGTATTATTAGCCCAGCACTGTTTCTGAATCTTAGCTGTAAACTTATTCTCAACTTCTATTTTAATATTGTTTTCACAGAGCTTCAAATTTGTGTGTAAACAAACTGTTTTGCAACTGTAATCTCATTCTTTATTCATGTTTGATTTAGATGTTTTTTGTTACTCTAGTGTAAGAAGCTTAATTCTCTGCGCCTTGCATTATTGGTTTTACTTCAGTGTTCAAGTGTCTATGGTCGTGTCCAAGTAGAGGGTGATGGGGTGGATGTGACGAGGGGCAGATGATGATGTCACGTTACACGAAACCTCAGGATAGATGACCAGTAGTTTTGGGGTTTTTTTTCCTTCTGATGATTCTGCTTTGTCTCTTTTTTTGTAATGTTTTTCCTACTTCTGAATAGAATTTTTTCCAAAACTGGAAAATCTTCCTGGCTTAGACTTCTCCACCCTGAAAAGCCTTTACTGAAACTAAAGGGTTTTAGTAAAAGTACTTTACTCTAAATGCTATGGCATTTCCAGGTCTAACTGTTCTGTTGGAACTCAAACCATTAACCATTCTATTAACTTGAACAAACTTTTATCTTTTAAATTTTGCTTAATCGTTGTCAAACGAAGGTTAAAAATATGTGCTGTATGACCTGCTCCTTGGAGGTGTACTAATTCAGGAAACAATCATACTGATCTTATTCATAGATTAGAGATACCTTACTGACACTGATCGCTTAGATCAGCAGTAGTTAGTCACTTCATGGATCAGCTGGATCCCAGTTGACAGAACCTTTATTTTACATTTCAAGAGAATGTAGCTGTGATCTACCATATTCATTCCTCTTTTCTCTCACATTACAAGAGCCAAATAATTGGCCCTTTTTATGTTACTGTAATGTTAAATTCCCTCCAAGTCCCATCAGTTGTAAAGTAAACAATACATCCTCAGTAAGGACACTGACCCTGGCATCAGGAAGCACAGATCAAGGAGAGACTCCTCTACTATGAACTGATCCCGACAGGAGGCCATGGCACCTCCCCCAAGAACTGCGTGCCAGCTCTCCCAGACATGGATGATATATTTGGAGATCATTAAATGGTCCTAAATGAGACCCTGGCGTGAGAGCGAGCTCTGACCATCTGGCCCCATTGTGAGCACCGGAGCTCTGTTCAAACTCAGCCAGCAGCATCCTCGCGCCTGATTGGATGGTTGATGAGTGTGCATGAAAATTCCAGCCAATCAGACAGCCTTATAAACAATTACCCAAACCTCCCTCAGTCTCTCCCAAATAAACGGACCATCCTAGTACATAATGTGTGTGTTTCCCTGCTGTAGTCAAACTGTTCATAAGGCCCCAACTCTTTTTTTTCATTAGCCCCATAGTAAGCACCACTAATTCTCTTGTGATAATATGTCATATTATCACATATTTACTGTATTCTTCACTGTGAATCAGATGTATGTGTAACAAGTTATTGTTTATTTACTGTCTGAGAAAGGTCTGGTCCTCTGTCACTATTTGAACAATGGAAATGTCGTGGCCTTTCATGACATTACTTGAGGTTGAATGAAAGCATGTCAGCAGTGAAAAGATGTCCTTTTTTTTAGGTTTATTTACTTGAGCTGTTTTTGTCTGGCCATGTTTTCCAGGTCACAAGCTCAACAAGGATCTGAAGCACTACCTGAGCTTGAGGTTTCAGAAGTCTTCCCCTGACCACGAACTGCAGAAGACAATCCGAGCCAACTTGTATCGTCATGCTGTGCCTTGTGAGTATCACTTTTTATTGTTTGGGTTTTGTTTTTTTTTTTTACATAATTTCTTCATCACTGGCTTATTTTATGGCTTGTTTACCATCTTTTTTAATTTAATCCTTTCCTTTTTTTTAATAAATTATTCTGTTAGTCTTTATGTTCCTGTCATCATTTAAAATTCGCACAAGCTTTGCTTCTAATCAGCGAAAGGGGAAACATGTATTTTTCAAACACACTCGCTGTCATTTTTCTTATTACTGCCCATTAAAGCCACTTATGTTGACCACACCAGAGTACCATTTTTGCAGCTGTCTCACATCACTGTGAAAGATACAAAAAGCGTGGCTCAAGCCAAACACTCCGCGCTGTGCCAGACTCCACAGCTGGGCTCACTTACGTCACAAACAGTTGGATGTGCGGCTGGGTGACACAGCCCAGCTTTACTCAGTTCATTTTCCTACTGTACTCATGTCACGTTTGTGTTTCCAAAGCATTTGGCTTGAATTGTGTTGGCCACGAGGCTTGAGGCCTTAAGTGTTTCAGCAAAGCAGCACAGTAGATGTTTTCAGCTTGCAAGTGTATGTTAATGTTTCCCCCTGAGAACTTTATCTGATTATGATATGTACAGACATTAATTAAACAGGCACAACAGAGATCAGCATCACCATGACCACTCGCTCCTGTTTCTCTGAAATGGGACTCGGTGTTGGTTTGCATGTGTTTGCATTGCAGTGCTTCCTAATAAAATGTGGCTTCTAGTCTAATGGATTTTTTTCTCTCCCTGGGTCACTCTCTTGTTCTTTGCCTTTTCGCTCTTTGCTCCCCATCTCTGGGTGTCTTTCTCTTACGCTCAGCCATGTGACTGGTAAATCTGCCTCTCTGAGCCTCACCCGGTGCCCTGCCTGGGATTATGATGTTCTGATATATTGAAAATAGATTCCTGTCCGATTATGTGATGAGCATGTTGGACTCTTACGAAGTTCATTGTATGATGGAGGCCCTTGTGTGCTAGGACAGTGCTGACATAAACATCAAAACGAAAACTAAACAACAAGAGATTTTCAAAATAATTCTACTGTAAGGTGGTGTAAGAGAGACCCAAATGATTGCAAGGTTTTGTTTCAATTTTTTTTTTGACTTTTTTCCCTAACAAATTGTGGATACAAATAGAGATACAAAAATCACTTCCTTTTTAGAGATAACTGTCAGCAGATTTAGTAAAACTTTTTAAGATGTCTTTAACTGCAAGAAATTAATCTTTGGGTCATTGCACACTGGTTTTTATTTTTATAAGAGTGCTTTTATTAAGAGGCTGCACTTTTATCATAGCTGACTGATAAAATCCACAAGAGAGGAAATGTACCATCATGAAGGTTGGTTTAAGTCTCTAAGGTCAGTGAGGCAGGACTGTGCTTTGTATGCTCTCTCTCAAAGACCCTCAATGTTTTTAGAGCTCTTATACTGTGCTGTTTGTGCATGACTTGTGATACAGTGTTTAACTGATCCGTCATTGACCTTAAAGACTCCTAACAAATGTGTACAGAACAAACCTCTACATAGCTAAACTTAGCTGTTAACAGGGCTAAATATCAGTGACCAAACAGTAAGGCACATGGGGCAAATATGTAAGAAGTATTTTTTTAATCATTTTTAATTAAATGAAAAATTGTAACACTGTCCACAAAATCCCAAATGGTGTAAAGACATCCAAAAACTCAAACTAAATTCAACAAAAGAAAACCCAAACTGAGATTAGGTTAATATAACTAACTTCACCTAACAATTCAGGCACACGGATTTAATGTAGACACAGGTTAGACAGAAAAGGGTGGGGCACTTAGACAAACAATAACAACAAACAAACTTAGAAAACTTTAAAATAACATCAGTCAACTAATATTTTTTACAAATCAAGATTAACTTATATCAGATATAGTCATATTTCTAATATATATCTATATAGATTTTTTTTAAAGTCTCCCTCCCAATTTCATATCCCCTGTTTTCAGTCCACTGTTGGACTCTTCCATTTCCTGCTCATATTGTATAAAAATCTCTCTAACCCAGCTGGTCAGTTTTTCGGAGCATGGTGGAAACACTTAGGGTAAATGTTACTAGCAAATAAATAAAAAAGCCTAAGACAGAACTGGTCACTATGTACTCAGATTAGAAAACAAATGCTTTAAATAAAAGTATTATCAAAGCAAGATTATGTGCCAAATTTTTTATTTAATTATGTTTGTGTGAAAGATAAAAAAAAAAAAAAAATGAACACTGAAGGGTGCCTGGTGGAGCCACTACAGCCAGTAACATGTTCACATTGGCAATGCTGATATGTAGCTGGTGTAATCTACCAGATTTGCAACAATAATTTAGCATGTGATTAGCACTAAACACACAGTCTGATCAAGGGTATTGGTTTTGCTGGTTTGGCGTCAAGGTTGTTGAAACGACTGATAAAAATACGAGAAACGGTCATAATAGCAGTCGAATATAATATATACTGACTTGGCACTTTGCTGAATATAATGTAATCAGCCAATTACATGGCAGCAAGCTAATTCATTTTGACGTGGTCAAGATGACCTGTTGTAGTTCAAAGCAAAGATCTGAATGAGGAAGAAAGGTGATTTTAAATTACTCTGAATGGTTGTTGGTGCCAGATGGGCTTGACTGAATATTTCGCTCCACTGGAATTTTCCCACAGGACCATCCGTAGAGCTTGCAGAGAAACACTGGAAAAACATAAAAATATCCAGAAGGCGACAGTATTTTGTATTGTCCTCAGAAGAGAATGGCCACACTGCTTTAAGCTGATGGAAAACAGTAGCACAATCACTTGTTGCACTTGCTGTATGCAGAAGAAAATGTAAAATTGGAAAATGTTGCCTGGTATGAGTCTACTTCTACTTCTGCATCTAGCTGGTAGGATCAGAATTGAACCATGAAAGTATGGATCCAACCTGCCTTGTATTAAAAATTCAGGCTGATGATAGTGGTGTAATGGTTTTGGGATATTTTCTTGGCACATTTTGGGCCCCATAGTACCAACTGAGCATTGTTTAAACACCACAGCCTGGATGACGATTGTCACTGACCCCATCCAACCCTTTATGGCTACAGTGTGCCAATTTTGTAATGGTTGCTTCCAGCAGAAAATGTCACAAAGCTCAAGACAGATCAAACTGGTTTCTTCAACATGAAAATGATTTCACTGTACTTAAATGACCTCCACTGTCACCAGATATCTTGCACAGGAAATTTGCATCATGGGTGAGCAGCCAACATGTTTGCAGCAACTACTTGACAACTATTCTTGTCTGTTGGGACTTTGTCAGTGAGCTCAGGGAGTCGTGTCCTTGATTTTGTGGCTACCTTGGCCACATCGTTCATTCTCAGCTCAGCAGATGCTACTGCTACAGCAGTTGGGTGGGCATTATGTAGCTCAGCTAGACTACTCCAGTCTATCAGGGTCAGCTCATTATGTCCACACTGCTCACTACTGTTCATATTGTTCTGTACTTTGGATCTTCAGCTTCAATAGTAGCTTTCTTACACTGATGTTATAGCATTGAGCTACCAGGTCAATGTGGATGTTTGCCTTCCACTTGTCCATAGTACATGCATTGTAACATGATATGGCTTTGCTCGGCTTGGATAGTAGCATTCCATTAACTCCTTGTCCATGACTTGTTCCACTAGCCCACCTCTCATCAGTATTTGATGGTTCTCCAACACCTTGCTAAGCTGGGTAACAACTGAACCAGTATGACTTTAGTTGCATCTCTTGATCATCTTCCAAGGTAGGGTTGGGGTTCTAACCTCGAGGTCCTTACAGGATGCATGGTTTGACCAGGATTCGAACCCCAACCTATTGTTCCAAAGACTATCCCGCTGCTATATATTAAGCAGCTGGAAAGACACACAGACATATTGTCTTGTGGCCCTTTTTGGGTCACAACACTGTGTGTGTGTGTGTGTGTATATATATAACATTGAAACGTTTATATTGTTTACCCCCTTTCTCCCTTTTCCTGTTCCGTCTGCTCACCCTTTAGTGACTTACTATCCATGCCACCTCCTTTATAGTGTCTCTACCACAAACAGACACACACATGCAAATATAGTCTTAGCATGACAAGGCAGAATAACAAAAGCAGTCAAATAAAGGACACACTTCTCAGCCCTGTGCTTCCTTTGTCTGTGTCTCTCGTGTCTCCTCCCCCTTTCCTGGGTACATGTGTTGCTCCCACTCCACTTGGTTGACTCGAACAGGTGCCTTTAGCGCTGACACTATCTGAGGTATTTCTTTTTGCTTTCGGGCTTGTGTGTGTGTGTGTGTGTGTGTGTGTGTGTGTGTGTGTGTGTGTGTGTTTATAGTAAGAGCACCTCTGCCTCAACCCACCCTCTTCTCCCGCATATCCCTGCTGATACAGATGGCCGTTGTTATCATGTGCAGCAAATGTCACAATTGATAGACAAGTTGCTCTCTCGTGGGATTCATTTCTCTCTCACATCTACAGCTGCTGCTTGCGGATGAGGGTTATCTCAGTGTTTTGAGCAACAGAGTGAACCAATCTTCCCTCCCCCACCTGATCTCTCCCTCCCTCCGTCGCTCTCTCTCTGCTCCCTCACTCTGTCGTTCTCCTCTCTTCACATCAAATCCTCCTGTGAGTGTCAGCGTTCCTGTGGCTCGGCGGTGGTTGCTGCCTTCCTCAGTCTCTCTCTGTCACACTCTAGCTGCTCCCACCGTGTCCCTGCCTCTACTGCTCTCACCCACCATCTCCTGCTCGCTCTCTCTCTTTCTCCCTCCCCTCCTTGCTATCTTTCACTCCCTCGCTTCCTTGTTTTCCACTCCACTGCCGATCTTGGGGAAGTCATTGTGGGAGACAAATTTCTCTGTTTGCCGTTCACACAAAGAAAGGGATTACGGGTTGATTTGTTGGCTCCGGGCTCTCTCTGCATCCAGGCAAGTGGCAGCTCCTTATTCTATCCTTATTCGCTCCTTCTTTTTTTTCACTCTCACCATCATCCACAATCCAAAGCCTGTGATGTATGCATGGTAGTGTGTGTGTGGTTGATGCTGTGTATATAGGCTAAGGGAATCAGGGAAGGTGGGGGTAGGGGTGGGAATTATGTGAGGGAAAGAGGGGGGCAGGCACACTTGGAGCAGGCACGTCCAACCCAGAGGGACAGATGGCCAGTAGCCCTGGTGCTTTTTCCTCTTTGGTTTTCTAATTCACCCTGCAGGCTTTGTATAAGGCCCACTAATACACAGACCTTCTCTTCAAGAAGCAAGAGATGGCTGCTCTCTTTAGCTAGAAGAAGGAGGGGGGGCATCTGTATGTGATGAACGGACAAGGTATACGAGAGGAAGGAGGAGGGGGCTGCTCTAGAGGCAGAGCAGGTTTTTAAGAAGGGGTTACTACAGGAGAGAAGAGAAGATATGAGGAGCTGAGAGGGAATGGAGAGGGGGGGTCATCAGCCTTGAATACATGGAGGTCAGGTCCAGATGCTGCTCAAACAAAAGGGCTTCTCTGGGGGAACGGCAGGGGGAAGCGTGGCACTCGCCATTGTGTGTGTCGCTGCATTGCAGGGTGCTGCTGGGGAGCCTCATGCTAATGATGGCCATTCATTCTTGTAACGGATGAGTGGGCCCCAGCTTCTGTTTGCCTTCTTTTCACATACACACGGTTCATATTTCTTTCGTGACCAAATATCAGCTGCGTTAACACACAATTCTCTCTAGAAAAGGCAGAGGAAGGAAAAATGATGGCTTCTAAGCTCACTGAGGAAGCTGGGCAAATATGTGTTTTTGCATAGTAATGATGCATGAGGACAGGTGCAGCCTCTGTGTTCAAGGACTTTGTGAGGTTTATGTTTAATGCATGTGGTGTTTGTTTTTAATACATTTTGCAGATACAGTCACAAATGACTATTATTTCCTACTATTAGAGTAAATAACAGAACCAATTTTCAAATCTACAAAAGAACTGCAGATCTTCTTCCTTGTTTGTCACTGTGATTGGCAAGTGGGTGAAAGTCAGCCCTGGCTGCTATGGTCCTATGTTGTTTTGTTATTGACAATTTCCTTCAGGCCCTTTTCTTATGGTACACTATTCAGAATTACCATTGTCAAAGCACAACCTCTGTTTCTCTTTCTATTTCTGCACTTGGAGGTAAGAACAAACTGTACTCTGAGCCTGGTCTTACATCAACTCAATCAATACTGCTGAAGAACCACTGTGATCATGAATATAAAGTGAGGCTCACAGTAATGTTATTGTTATTTAAAATCCTCATTCTGCTTTCCTCATCAAGCTCATCCATGTAAGACAGCCATGCTTTGATCGTGTGAATACTCAAGTAAGGATGTGAAAACCGTTGAGAGGCTAGTCTCAGTCACTTGGGTCAAGTTAAGGTGATCGGGCCCTGATTAATGAACCACTAGCTTGTTCTTTAACTTTAGACGTATTCATATACTGTAGTTCTCTCAGTTTAGCTCGGGGTGATTGCACTCCCTGCATGCTCAGACTAGACTCGTACTTCAGCAACAGTAGAGCCCTTTGCCTCACATGAAGGGAAAAAAAAGCATGTGTGTTTAGAGAATATTTTTGACTAGCTGGCAGTCAAGCTAGCTGGTTAGCTGTTAGTGCTGTGTGTGACAATGACACCTCTTTTGAACTTTTTGAGTTCAATGAACTAAATTGTGTAAATAAACTGGCTGAACAAGGATTCTTTGTTGTGATCATGAAGACTAGTCTGTGTGTGTGTGTGTGTGTGTGTGTGTGTGTGTGTGTGTGTGTGTGTGTGTGTGTGTCTGTCTGTCTGTCTCGTGATGATTTGGATCTGCTGTGGTGGCCAGCTAGTCTACATTCTAGCTAGCCAGTTCCTGCAAGCAGTGACCATGACTGTGGCTCAAAATCTCTACAATCAGATAAAGTCAATCTTCATATAGCTGCGGTATCAGAGTTTGGATCAACACTCCCTTACTCATGATAAAGCCATAGTTGTTGTCAAATTGCACCCAGATTATTGCCCGACTGGTGCATTAACTACATGACATATTAAGAATGGACCGAACCTCATAATGTCCTTGAGGGCTTTTCTTTTTTATATCGTAACTGGTTAATTGAGTAGTGCATTTGTCCATTTTGCAAAGTGTAAGTGATGAGCACATTTTTACATGGCAAATTGGTTGTGTTTTTAGAACTATTTTTAGAAACATTACATTTCAAGGTTGGCTTGAAATCCTTTAAATCATTGATTTTTGTACACATTAAACAAGTTATTTATATTATTTATGTGAACATATTCATCATATATATTTTTTTTATTATTCTAAGTATATGGTACTGTTAGACATAATCTGTTTAGAATGAGCCTTCCTGCTTCTAGTCATTAAGCTAAGCTAGGCTAATCTGCTTGCTATAGTTTCATTTCAGTGTGCATATATCAGAGTGCTTTTGATCTTCTCTAACTCTCACTAATTTTTCACTGCAGCAGTGCTATTATAAGTTACTTTTTTACTTCTAGTTGTGGTACAATGAGGGCTTATGTTGAAGTTGGACCAAGTGAATCAGAACAAAAAGCTGCAGTCCTCTTCCCTCAGGGATGCTCCGGGGTTTTGTGGTCAGGATGCCTGGGCAGCAGTCCATGTCTGCACAGGTACAGACCTGTGCTTACAAAGGTTTCCTTTGGTCAGCCATTAGGAGCTTAATCCCTGAAAGTTACTAATTAAGTCAAGCCTCTCCGGACTAGTCTGGTCAAAGGATAGTAAACGGATCCAACCAGCAAACGCTGTACATAAGCATTTAGTAGACTATATGTGGCAATATATGTGGTATTGTTCTTCTACTGTATTCCCCTCTCATCTTTCTGTGCTGTATTCCCTTCTTTAACCCAGTGTTCAACCTTAGGGAGGTTTTCTCAGTCAAGGCACCTGCACAAAGCTGGCTGTATATCATGAGGGACCATGTGTTAGGTAATGCCAAGAGTCTATATTTATGACTAAGATAGCTGGAGAAGGGTAGAACAGAAAGGCAGATGAGAGAGAAAGAGAGAGAGGGAGAGAGAGAGAGAGAGAGAGAGAGGCAGTGGGCGGGAGTATGCAAGGGGCTGTGGGGCTGCAGCCATTGGCCTCAGACAGGAACTGGAGTGTGAATAGCTCACATTGGCTTAGCCTCTAAGCTGGGCTGGACCTCTAATTTGCTCTGCTTGTGCAGCTTTGAAGAAAAACGGCAGCTGCCTACTAGCTGCCTGCCTGAATGAGTTTGCAAGCTGGGAGCTAGCACTTGCTCACAGACAGCTGGATGATCCATGGATGGTTTGGATGGAGCAAGAAAAGCAGAATTCATCCTGCTTGGATTTATCTTTTTGAATATTTCTGTGGAATAACCAGAGAGAACGGGCACAGAAGCAGCGGCGTAGAGGTAATCTGTGACATTTACTACTTCTCCTGGGAATGATGCCGTGTCTTCCGGGATTACGTTGAAAGAGATGTGGGTGGGGAGAATAGATGGATACACAGAGGCAGAAATGCAGGCAGGTGGATTTTTAACAGACTGTGGGAACCGGTGCTTATGCAGATTTGTGGTGTGATATTGATAAGCTGTGATGTGTTGTGCTGTGCGTCTTTGATGACGGCGGCTCTCTTAATCGCACACACATGCATTATTGTCAGTCTGAGCTGATATTTGATTAGCGGCTCACTTTAAACACTGATCTGTTGACACACTACCGTAGGAGGACATTTTGCCCTGCCCCTGGCTCCTGCAGCTACATCTTTTTCTTTCTGTCATCCACCTTTCCATTTCTCCCCTTCTTTGAGTCACCCTTTCTTGTGCACTAGCTAATCTGTTCTCCTCTCAGCTTTGCCTTTTAAATGAAAGCTCCTTTCTTCCTTTCCCATTTTGGGTTTTATTTCTGCACCGGTTTCTAGTAGAAGGCGAAAAACCCCACAAAAACCCCAAACTGAAATCTTAATGTTATTTCATTAGATTTATAGCTAATAACGCTTCGGATTTTATATGCTTGCCCACTATTCATTTTCAGTTACCCTCCCTTATTCTTCGTCCCCATATTGAAAAGGAGGGAGCTGTGGAAGCAGCAGGAGAGCAGTGGCTGGACTCGGCAGTGAGGACTGTTGTGGCGCGAGCTGAAAGAATGCCCTGTTGTGCTGGGCAGCAGCAGTATTGTGTGTCTGGCCTCCTTCTCTTTAATGGGCAACTCCATCAATCCTTTATTGAAACAATCACAGCGAGAAACCTTTTCTATGTTTAATAATAATTAAATAAATAGGCTCTTTGATACACAACCTGGCCTCTTCATAAGTAAAGGGCCGGGTATTGTTTGAAAACTATTGTAGCCCCAATAAAATAAAAGTGCTACACACAGTGCTGGCAAAATACTTTCTTGTGAGAGCATGATTTTTCTATATTTCATGAAAGCAGCATTAAGATCTTTGATGTCTTAAATGTTCAACCTCATCTAAACATTAATAGTTGTAAGGAAAAACACATAGGCTGTGAAGATGGTTTCATATTTTATTTAAAATGTTACCATCTGATCAAAAACCAAATAAGCAGGTAGGTATAAATCGGAAACTGTTCAGGTTGAATAGCAGGGCTATCCAAGTTATTTTCATAATACCATTTTCATAATAAATATTAGCTTATAAAATATTAAAAACTACAGATGACAAATGTCATTTCCAAGTCCTCCAGGCCCTGTAGTAAGCATTCTGTCTGACAAACAGTCCAGAACACAAACATATTTAATCGTGTAAAACAGAGAAAAGAGTGAAATATTCAGATTTGAGAAGCTGAGACTGAAGAATCTTTTGCATTATTACTGAGGGTGTTTTTTGGCATTTCTTAGACCCATTAGCTGACAGCCATCCATACACTCACACAGTTTTACTACAAAAATAGTACTGACATACATGCTTACGGGTGACACAGATACTCTACGCATTTGTTTTTGATAGTTTTTCAAATCTGCCTTTTTTTTGCCTCTGTTTTCTTGTGTGAGACAGGAGGAGGCATTGCAGCACCTTGCTGAACCATCCCCAGCACACTGGTAGTTAACTGAACCTGCTACAGCATGGCATGCTCCTAGCAGCTCCTCAGCCCCTGATAGGATCTGGAGTGGGATTGCTATTTGCTTAATCATTAATCTGAGGGCCTCCACTACATTGATTCTCTCCCTGTTCCCCTTCATCAATCATTATGGGCCAGCATTTCCTTTAATGGGGGATAGAAGTGCTGATTGAACGCAGCCATGGTACTGGGGACATAAAAATCATCTTGGTCCTGATCAGGGCTACAAAAAACAGGTCCAGAACCTGTCCAACTCGGCAACAGCAGCAGACTTCTAGCCTTCAAGCATCAGAATGAGGCTGGATCCTTTAATTAATTTTATGTTCAAATTATGTTCCTAAAACGTAAAATAGAAAAATATCTTATAATATGATGTATTTGTCCTATTATCTTTGCTAAAGACTTGTCCAGCTCACACCATAATGGATGCAAATGGCCACCTAACCATAGTTTGCGGTTGAGAAGCTTCCATCATCTGACCAGTGTATTAAGGGACTACTTGTGTGGATGAGGCCTTAAAGTGCTCCCTCAATCAATGCAGCTCCAATAATTGGCTTAGAGGCCCAAGACAGTTCCATGCTAACTCCCTGCGCGACTGTTTGCTTTCTCTGCCCCGCCTCCGCTCGGTCTGCTCTGAGATGTTCATGTAATTTCTTCTAACGTCACCTCTCAGCCTCTGTTTTCATAACACACACCCTCCCCATCAACACAAAGATGTGTGTTTATTCTGGAAACAATGCCCCAAAATATGCTCTCGCTGTGGTTTAGATGCTGTACACAGGACTGTTACGAGCACGTGTGATAAGATTGGGTTTCTTAAGAATATAAAGTTTGTTCTTTTATTTTATTATGACTCTAATTAAATAAATAATCCAGCTGCTGTTTTCATTACTGAAACACTCAGAGCATTGTCTGACATTAATTTGCTAAAATCCAGCCATCAGGTTAATCTCGCTCTCAGGTCAGTGCTTGTTCTTTTGTGTTCTCCCTCCTGCTATGCTCACGCTCACAACCAGCAGGGGTTAAAAACAGCAGATGTTTGGCTGAAACGGTGTGCGTGTGTCCCCGTGTGTGTCTGCAAGTTTGCCTATGTCTGCTAGACAATGAGTGGAAGCTCCTCAGACCATCAACAGCAGGAAGGCGATTGAGGGTATCAGATGTCACCAAAGTGCCGTTGGCCCACTGCCTATTGTTAATACTCAGGACGGTTTTCACCTGGATTTGTGTGCGTTCGGATGCGATTGTTGTTGTGGTGGCAGTGGCGTGCGCACGCAAGGAATGTTTTTTTTGCGTCATTTTACAAACTCATTAAGATTTCGCTGTCACTGGCCATTTGTCTTTGATATCTGATATATACATTTTGTATATGGGAGAAAAGATCTCAGCAAGTCAACAGAGTTTCAGGTCATGTAATTGCAGTCAGAGAGGTCATCTTGGCCCCAGGTAACTGAACCATACTGACCCAAAGGTCAGAAGAGGACAACGTGAGCACGGGACGTAGTCAGCTTCTCGCACTTTGCTTGACATCCTGCATTTCACCTTTCAATGTAAATAACAACATCAAAAGAGGAACGATTTTGCAGTGAGAAGCAGAATCTTATCAGATGGCTTCACATGAGCAGAAAACAGACTCTTCAAACTGCACTTTTTTGCTTGGCAGCCTCAGCCCATCCTAAACTGTTATAATAATAAACATGTTGTTGTTTTTCGGCTTTTGAAAAATTCTTCAAATGGCCCACGGGAGCCCTTTCAGTAATGTACCACAAACCAAGTCTCAGGTGAAACAGCTAAAATATTCTACAAATTCAGGGTTTGGGTGGGTCTTCTACTGATAGATTACTAGACTTAGTGCAGATTTACAGTAATCTATAAACTGTGCTGGTGTTTTGTTTTGTTTTTCTATGCATTTGTGTTCATATATAAAATACAGGTGAAGTAAACCTCAAATATTATTTGCTATACCTACAAATTGCTGAAGCAACTAGATTATTCTCTTTATTGGGAACCCACCCATATCTTCACCTGGTATCTTGGGGTAAGCAGGATTTCACCCCTTAACCTGTATACCTGACGAGGTTAGCTACGACCATCCAGAACCATCTTGAGCTGATGTTGGCTGCTGTGATTATCTCCCCAGTGGCTTTCTTCAGTTGTTTGTTCGGGCTCCAGCTGGATTGTCTGAAAAAATAGCACAGTGATGATGCGATCCTTCGGCCTCATTAGGCAGATCTTAGTAACTGTCTTTCTTCAGTCCATGAGATGGATAGCCTTTCACAAACTTGCCCCTCCCAAGGCATATATATTCACCATAAGCAAGAGTTCATGCAAGTGGTTGTTTCTGTTTTTTGAGTAAAATGCTAATGTACTAATGTGAAAGCAAGATCGTGTTTACAGTGTTCATCATCATCAAGTCGTTTTCGTCACCTCTGAAAAAAAGATTTTGGTCCTAGATTTAAATCCAATGGTTAGCATGGTTAGCATGTTCTCCCTGTGAGCACATGGATACTCTTGCTTCCTTCCTTAGTCCAAAGACATGCTTGCTAGGTTAACTACTGATTTAAAACACTAGCCTTCCATGCTAATATTTGCTAATTAGTGAGTTGCCATAGAAATCCATTCAACAATTACTGAGGTGGGCTAATTGAAAACCTGAACATACTTTATTTCTTTATGCAGTAGATAGTGATGCTAATGGAAAAATCACAGATCATCACTTTGGAGTTTTTATCGTCAGAAATCCAATATTTGTAATATTTCAGGTTGGACAAAGGAAGATGATCAGGTCACAAGAACCTTACCATGCTGCTGACATAGTCTACCCATAAAACACTATAATTATAATATGTAATTTAAATCAAATATTTGAAAAATGCCCATTTCAGATATTCTCTACTTTCTTTCCCCTTTATTTTTAGCTTGTAAGTGCAACATTAGAACCAGATCTCACCTTTATTCCTTTTACTCATGTATAGTGCATTATGTTAAATGTGGATATCCCTGGTAGGCCTGAACCACTTTTATACAATACAAACATTCACTCAGCTACATGAATGAAATATTTAGTCAACCTCCACAGACAACAGCTTCTCCCGCAGCACAAACTCTCATAGCTTTCATCAGGCCAGCAGAAAAGGCTGCTGTGCAACTTAATTGCATGCAAAAAAAAATGTTTCTTCTTCTTCTCTTTTTTTTTTTTTTTTTTTTTTTACAGTGTAACGTAAAAAGACTGTTTACACTGGTCAAACCATTTTTATGTTTATCTGTGACCTTTGTGCAAACACTCACTGGTTTGGTGGTAGCTCAGTATTTGTGTTGATGATGTAGAGCAATATAAGATGAAAAATATGGATTTTTCACTGCCAAAACGGTGAAAGTTAAGCCTTGTGCATTGTAAAAGATTCAGAAGCCAGATGGCCTTAGAATCTGCTTTTCTCTGAAGCTAGATAAAATGGCCTCTAAATGTTTTGCCGCTCATCACTCGGGTGGGAGCTCATTTACAGCGTGCAGAAGCGTTCAAATAAATCTGGAGAATGTAAACTTTGAATTATATCCAAGTCAAACTTAAGATAAATGGAAGTGGAAGTTGATGTGAAATGTAGAAATAAAGTTCTCTAAAGCAATTCTCTGTATGACTTCATGCGAAAGCTTAAATATAATAATCTTGGCCAATGTAATCCTTGAAGTCATGGAATATAAATAAATCAGTCATCATATTTGTGGCCAAGACATGTCAAGGAAGAGGCCTGGAGATGGTAAGACCAGCACAGTCACTCCAATAGTTGCTGATAATACAATTTCCTTCTATTTGTGGCACCTAGCTGAGAAAAGAGGTTTCTCTTTTGAACAATTTTGAGTCTTTCTGAGCTGTGAGCCTTCATCGCATACATCCTCTTAACCCCCATACGCTCCGAGGCAAAGACAGTTGCTATACGTGTGAATGAATCACCATGAGGATGTCCATTTAACATAATTATTCCAGTACTCAAAGCATCTACTCTAAGGTGAGGACATTCCTCTAAGGTGTGCAACTTCAAGGTCTGTAATTAATTTCATAGCACAGCTCAGATGCTCCTGCAGTTTATGGTGCATGTTCAGTAGCAGTGAGTGAGTGGCCCAGTATTAGGAGTGAGGATGTGGGTCACAGCATGCACTCAAACAGGCCACTTCAGGGACACATGTCCCTTGCTCCAGAGCTTTTTATGAACTGCCAGTGAGGACAGAAGCTGGCTTTGCTAGCTTGATATTTATAGTCCATACTCTGAATACACTATATATATGTATTTACATGCTACTTCTGCCCTCTATCTTTGTCTTATGTTGCTGAAAAAGGTTGGGACACTGGCCACATACAGCTCACAGCTGCTCATTGCAAGTGATAACTTGTTCAGCCAGGTTGTCACTACTGGATTCAGCATGCAGAAAATGGGCACCGGATGACAACTTTAGCTGTTAATACATTGGAGTATTACCTGCTTTATTCTCACATCAGCACACTCAGACTTCACAGAGACTTTGTAGTAGGGAGCTAAAGACTGTTTAATGTCCTTACTGATTGCATTTCATACTGATTTGAGTTTTCCCAAGCTCCCCTCTTGGGTAATGTCAAGAAAAGTTCATAGCTGCAGCGCATGTGTGAAAACAGCTTCTTCTGTGCATATGTCAGTGTGGGTGCTCAAAACGGCATGTACGTTCTTGTTGTTAATTTGGTGTCCTATACAGATTGGAGCTAAATTTAGATCAAAGTGCAGCAGTGATAAACGTAGGCAGATACGCAACACTCTTATGGTTGTACTTCACTTCCTATTCAGGAAGGTCATTAAAACACAAATGCATAACAATACCATCCAGTCTATTGCACAATAATTTAATCACTCTGCAAACTGGAAAAATCTGCTTTACAAATCCAGCATTACTGCATTAGATTGCTTCGAGTTAAGTGAGTAGTGGGTCTCTTTCCTAAATGCTCAAGTGCTGCAACTGACCACTTTTGCGTTACTGAACAATTTGTTGTGCTTTATCTACGAAATTAAAAAAAATAAAACTGAAGTCTAAGATAATTTATTTAAATTGCTTTTAAAATTATTTTTTAATGAAATACAAGAATGTTATTTAATCAAGTGAAAATGTCAAAACAATCTACTGGCTTCAGTCTCTCAAATGTGGGTTTGCAACTTTTCGTTTTGTATATTTGTAAATTAAATCTATCAGTCGATTTATGAATGTTAATTAATTGTTTGGGATTAAAGAAATCACCTTTGGCTCTGGAAAACTGACAGCTGTGTTAATAAAAATACATCATATAACAGCATATTAAATATTCTTTAGCAACATATAAATAAAGCATTTTTTTCCGTCAAAAAGGCAGAAACGACTGAGCATCAAGTGATTTTGCTTGTTAAAGGACCTGTAACTGATTATCCGAACTGACCGATTCATTTTTGCCAGTCATCTAATCAGTTCATTGATATTGCACAGAAAGGTGTTGCAGCACTACAGTGGCACAGTCGCAGAGATGATGTTAATGATGTGGGAGAGGCGAGGACAGGCTTGCCTGGACTCTTTCATCCTTTTAGCAATGCTCTGTGTGTCACACACTCAAACATGCACATATCCAGCTTCTTAGAGAGTGAGATGCAATTCACTCAACATCACAACACCAAAACAACATGACGGTGGAGATGTGAGGAAAACCAGAGGCGTGGTTGTATGTTTGAGTGAGAAAGTGTGAGTTGTTTGTTCTGCAAGAGATGTCACGTGGCCATTAGGTGATTATTTTTGTTGTGTGTGTGTGTGTGTGCTGTGTATCTGTGCTGCCTTCATCCTCCTTCACTCTCTCATTCTCTTCTGTGCTGTTCCACCATTTGGCAGATGCTCTCTGTCATAACAGCCTTGTACGTCCTCTCCCTCTGGGAACAGACCGGAGCGGCTGATTGACATTAAGAGAGAGCTAGGTACTGATTGGATGTTATGTGTTTGGTTTGTAAACTCTGCAAAGAGCTAGCAAAGATACACTTTTTGTGGTGGACACCTCAGCTAGAAGTGATTTGCCGGGGCCTGCCCACTAAAACCCAGAAACGTTTTCAAAAGTATCAAGCGAAATAGACAAATTAACCTTACGTGAAGTGAAAAACCAAGATAAAAGAGAGGAGGTGATCGTTAGGCACAGACCATTCACAGCAACATAAATGTTTAACAAATAAGGAATTAGGAAAATGTGTGAGATACTTAGATTCTTAAAAACAGTTCCAAATGGAGAGTGACATTTACAATTATTCATTTCAAACTAATGTAAAGTGCACTGAAGGGGATAGGTGAGTGACATGGGTGCAAATTTTCCTTGATTCTATTCCATATCACTAATGGATATGACGTAAAAAAGATGTAAAAAGATCCAAACCTCACTTTAAACAGTACAGGCAAACCTAATGCTTTAAATGTTCTGCTCTATACCTTATTTCAGTGTATACTAAAGTAAAATAACTAACACTGACTAACGGTGGAAAATAACAGATAGAAAAGTTCACAGTATCCTCAACAAGCCTCAGTATCACTATCATCAGACAGAAATTACCTTTACTGACTCATCCGCTTATATTAGAATCTTTTCAAAGTTTTACAGCCTCCTCCAGAGTAAATATAGCAGACTGACAGCCTACAGTTGCTGCAGATGAACAGCGGCCACCATAGCTAAGATTATGCACTTGAACTGGGAGGGATGGCGAAGCAGACTTCAGTTGACTGCAATCTGTAATCCACCCACATCTAGTGGTGGATTTTTTTTAATTTTTATTTATTTATTTATTTTTAAAGATTTTGTTCTAGCAAGTCAAACAGTGATTTGTTAACCACAACACATTGCATCACATGACTCTTGGTGAACTGGCTGATCTTTCGTATTTTGTGCAGCAGTCAGGCCTGCATGTTTAGCATGGCACGGTCTACTACTTTGACACTGATATGATAATGAAATGTCTGTTTTTAGTGAAATATTTCAACAACTGTTGCATTAATTTTTATGACAAATACAAGTCTCCATCAGCGTGAACTGGAATCTTGGTAATCTTGTCACTTCTTATCCAGCTTGGCAGTAGTCTCTTAGTGCTCTGTCCAAAATCACTTCCTACTGAATGTATAGTCTGCTTCATTTAATGTGCACTATTATATTTAGCAGCCTGAATTCTGAATGTGTAAATTTATCCACGAGTGCACAATAGAACCAAAAAAGGGTGCCCATAGCAAGTAAGTACGGCTATTTTTGCTAGAGCCCCAGAGTGCAATGGTGTTAAAATGACAATGACTCAACCGCAGACAATGATGATGCAAAATTACAATGGTTTGAGTACATTGACCACATTCTCAATTTCCTGCTCACTGCAGAGCAAACATGCCAGCAAAGCAAATACTTATCTGGAAAGCATCCTGGAAGCTTTTTAAAAATTTTTATCCACGATGAATTTCTACTTCTCTGTATCCCGCTCTTGATTTATTTTCAAACACCTCAATATTCTCGCATCTACTACCATGCTGAGATTTGCATATTTAAACCCATATATGTGTTGATAGAAAAACTCTCCTCAAAGAAGTCATTAACAGTGGCTAGGAGGCTGCAGAAGTTGTGAACTCAAACGCAGATGAAATTACACAAAGCTGATCTGTGACGGAATACAATTGATGGATTTCCTGTTTGATGGCATACCCAGCTTATTTGCACAGGATATGCCTCCAATAATTGTTATTTCAGCCCTCACTGTGCAGCTTTAGATAAAGGTTTGTTATTCCCGCTAAAATCTTGGGTTTGTCCCGTGAGCTGAAATGAAACTGAAGTACTTCAGTTCACTATTTTGTACCTTTGGGATATAGCCAAAGACACCTTCAGCTAATATGTGACCAAGGTAGACATTTAAACCTTTTGGGAGGAGGGGGTAAAATTTTGTGAAGTAGTATTCATGATGAATAAAGAATCACAGAATGGTTAAGATTAACGACTGTTGCGTTTCACCCATGTAAAATTCTTTTGTTTTTGAAAATGTCTCTGTTTTTATACATAAATGAATATTAAGTAACCCAGCAATAATTGGGGATAATAGAAAATACATTTTGATACATTTTAACCAATGATATCTTATTTATACATATGTGTTGCATATAAGCCATGTGTATCATTTACTGTTACAGACACTGCAGCCTGCACCACGCTACTCAACTCGTCCCACGAGCCTGTACTATAATTTAACGTTGTACCTGCAGTAATATCATATGCATGGGATATACAGAAGTTATGAATAATTAAGTATGGTAAAGTAATATTTGTATTTGCTGTTGCATCACTCAAGATATGCACTGTTACAGACATTACAGTTCTGAAAAAGTCGACAACGCCACACATAACATTGGTGATTTTCATACATATATGCTCTAAATAACATATCAAAAATATTCTCATTAATTATAAGCTTTTTGTTTTATTAAAAAAACTAACATTGAATTGCTCTTTAAAAAAAATCAAGGAATATTGAAAAATTTCAAAGTGGGTAAAAATCCCTTGCTTATCACACTCCAGCCTGCAAAAGTAGAAATATCAAGGTTTTTTTTTTTCTTTGTTAAATGTTGTATTTAACAACTGACATTAGAGGAAATGCAAATATGTTATATATCATAATTCCAAAGGTATTTACAGTCTCATAACCCATAAAACCCTCAACATTAGCTCAAAATAATATGTACTGGGAAATAATGTGTTTCAGCAGAAAACTCCCATGTGTGTCTGTGTGTCTGTGTCTGACCTGAGCAAGGAAAAAAAAATATTGTTGCATATCCTTACTTTGTTAGTCAGTTAATATTCTCTATTGAATAGCAGCCTGTGTTACACTAAGAGTGAGAACTGATTGATGGGGTTTCTTTCTAATATTGTAAGATCTTTACCTTACGATAGAAACCACCTTGAGTTAAATGTTATTATGAATTGGCTATGTAAAGAAAACTGAATTAACAATGTTAGCAATTTACTAAACCAACCCTATGTCATCATATATTTTTTAACATTGAGTGGATTTAAGAAAAATGTTCAAACAGTAGTGAACACACAGTCAGCAGCAAGTCCCTGTGGTAGCTTCAGTCTGGGTGAGATTAGTATGTTTGAGTTACTGTTGAAGGAGCTCCTGTGTACACTTGAAGCCTGACATGAAGCCTCTCTATCGGGAACAAGCTGTCTAAAAAACAGTCTCAGCCCGTCACTGTTATATAATGCTACGACTGTGTTGTTTATGAGTAGCACAAAACGCATTGTGCTAGATTTAGGTTTTACATAAGCCATTTTTAATGCTTATTGCTGCAAATTACAATAATTATGTAGCACAAAGAGCAAAGCTTAGAAAATGTATATAAGCACTGCCAGTATGGTTTCACTATTAACAAATAATGATGTTTTAAAAATCAGGATGGGTGTATATCCAGCAAAGGTACAGAAATTCAGAAACATTTCCTTAATCGTACAATGAAATGCTGAATTACTAATTTTTTGAATGTGCATGTAGGTTCTGGTCCGTAATAATTGAGTAAAACAGATTTTTAATCACTAGAATATCAATTGGATATACAGGGAAAGGAACGGGAAAGTCAAAAATTTAATCCACTGTATAGTCTTGCAATAGTGCAATGAGTTTGTGAAGCTTATAATGTTTGTCGAGAGAGCTCATCCATCCATTTGTTTAGTTTTAAGCTTTGGATTGTGCTGCGGTACTGCCTTGATTTATTTATTTTTTATAAGGGGTTAGTGTTTATGTCCACCCTCTGTACCAGACTTGGTGAAGACTGAGTATTTACATGCACTTTTTCATATGTTCTCTGAGCAAATAGTGGCTCAACTTGTATATGTTAGTGTTAAAAGTGAAGGCGTTTCCAAATGTGCTTGTTTCTTATTTGCCATCCGTCCTTGTACAGGCTGTTTTCTCACAGTAAAACAATAAAGTCCATTGATGGCCGACAGAGTTAGTTAATCAGAGTTGGGGTCAGGACTCACCATGGCACTGTCATTGTTTAACTGGACAGAGAAAATAGACACTGACCACACTGATAATTTAGAGTTGAGTCTGACATCACTGCTACTGACCTACTACAGTGAAAGCATTGAAGCTGTCTGTGCTGCTGTTTATTCAACAGGGATTATTTCCTACACTTGATAAAATGCCTTTAGTTTTGTTTATGAATCTGGCGGAATAGACTTTTCTAGAAAGACATCAGTGATTCTTAAGAGCACAAATCTCCTCATCAAGTAGACTGTCAGACGCTGAGTTTTTAAATCTTAGCTTCGCAAAGTAATTTGTTCTGTGGAATAGCAAAGGGGAAACATGGCGATGTAAACGAACACACAATATTAATTTGTCAACTGTCATGGATTTCACTATCATATTTAGATATCTCTGAATGTATCAAGGTATTAGGCACTGAAATTAATAAGTAAAGCTCCTTTATAGTGAAACGGGATTTACAGGAACAGGAAATGTTTGGCATTTTTCCTTTAGGAATTAATAAAATGTTTCCTTTGTAATATGACTTTTACAGTAGACTACAGTACTGTAAGGTTTTTCATTGCTGGATTTTGACAAAACAAACATCACTGTATTCGTTAACACTGCAACCCTTTGTTTATTTTATTAAAACATGCAAAGCACTGACTGCTTCTTGTTGATTATTATTCACTGAGAGGGACACAGACTTTAACATGGCTGTGGAAATAATAAAAAATACTACATCATAAATTTCAGAGCAGAGGATTAAAGGCACTGTAGCACTGAAGTGACTGTTTTTCTGGTAACTTAAGCTGGTGTAAGTTTGTAAGGCATAACCGTGGAGCTGTGTCATTAGATAATTGTTAACTTGACTCCCATTCCCTGGTCACTGGATTAATAATCCATCCTAGAGCAGGGCGATATGACCAAAAATATTCATCACGATATACATTTGAAAATTTGCGATAACGATATAACTGACGATATAACTGACACTAGACAAAATACTTTACAACTCCACAACTTTATTAGTGCAAAAAAAAACATCATTGTATTTTCACTTAAACAAGCAGCTGTTTTATGTGAATTAGTTATATAAAAATTTAACAGTGCAAATTCCTTGCTGACAGTTTAACCAAAAGGCATTTCCAGTGGAAATTGGCCGACATTTCCTCAGCATAACCATGTATAATATCCACAAAACTTAAAAAGAGGTTATACATACACAATACGGTAATATTATGTTGAAGCACAGTACGTATCACTCCGCCAGGCTCCTGACATTATGATAGCCGTAATGCTCCGACAATCCATCAAGCAGTCCGGGTTCGTAGCTTAGCAAAGTCGTACTAAAACATTTGACAGATTTTCGAGCGCCCTGTACCACATAAAATCGTTTCGAGGTCAGTAAACACAACCAGAATTCATACATAAGGCCCATTGGATTATAAGGGGCACTGTCGATTTTCAGAAAAATCGAAGGATTGATTTTAAGTGTGCCGTATTTTCCAAAAAACACGGTAATAACGACGGCCCGCTAGCAGGCTTAACCAAAAATAGTGCTTTGTTGTGTGTCTGACGGACGAAAGCTAAACCAGTTCCACACCACTGAAGTTGCAGTATTTTTACAAACCAGTTCTGGTTCATCCGTTTCATTCAACGATTTGCTTTCGCCGCCATGCTTTTTCCGACGTGTGCGTATGAAAACAAAGGCACTGCGCATGCGCGTTTAACCCATACTCTATCGCGATATTTCATTTTTCTATCGTTGCCCAAAATTATACCGGTATTACCGTGAACAGTATGATATGGCCCAGCCCTAATCCATCCATCCATCCATTCGCTTCCGCTTATCCTTTCCAGGGTCGCAGGGCGTGCTGGAGCCTATCCCAGCTGTCATAGGGCAAGAGGCGGGGTACACCCTGGACAGGTCGCCAGTCTGTCGACCTGCTAACACATAGAGACACAGACAACCATTCGTACTCACATTCACACCTATGGGCAATTTAGATTAATCAATTAACCTATCCCTCTTAACTGCATGTCTTTGGACGGTGGGAGGAAGCTGGAGTACCCACGCAAACACGGGGAAAACATGCAAACAAGACCCCGGCCTGATGGTGGAATTTCTTGCTGTGTGGCAACAGTGCTAACCACTGTGCTACAGCCACTACAAGAGTATCAAGTTGGGCTCACTCTTGGGAACAAGAAGATACAGTAGTGTGAGACGTTTACTGCAAAAGAAAAAGATTGTGGCTTGGATTAAAATGGACCCTCTTCACAATGTTAACCACGTGTTAAATCTGATTTAAAAAAGCTATTTTAACCATTTAAAGACAACCTTCTTCTCTGCAAAAAATAGGTTTATCTGCATGACACTTTTACATTATTTTTAAGGTAATAAGTACTTTATTTATCCCAAAATTTGGGATAGTACTCAACTACTTTAAGGATGAGGCTTTTCATCCGTACTGTAGTTTTTGACTAGTCTTTTTATCCTGAGCCATTATAAACAAGACATCACATCATTACGATTCCTCAGTTGCAGTGATGGTCCTGGAGCAACATTGGTTGTGACACGGCTATCTCAGATCGTTCCACCTGTTAATTCTGCTCATTTATAATGCTGATAACACTGACCAGTGATTCAGCTACTAAAAGATCCAAGCATGATGATGCTGGTCACAAAAGATCCTTTAAATGTTAGATGTTGTTTATTTAATTGATTTATTTCATTCCAGAATTAGTTTAGGTGTGAAAAATGTAAACTATAAATTTCCAGTAAAATTCTTCTTATAGTTTCTGCTTTAATTGACTACAGTGTAAGTAAGCAGTGACCCACGGTGACTTTGTTTGGATTGAGATCCGGTGCATGGGGATTTATGTTTGCGACTTTATTAAATGCACCCAAATATGATGGCATTTTGGGAATGGATTGCTCGCAAGCAATAAGAGTGGTCCTTACTTTACTGATGCAGCTCCACTCATGGGGTTTAAAAGACAAAAATATTTTAAGAGAATGTTGTTTTATATATGATGGTGTGCTGATGTAACAAAAGCTTTAATATTTTATACTGCGGGCACATCAGAATTAGTCAGCCTATCAGAGCTCTCTACTGTGGGGAATAGCCCTGAATAACAGCTCCATTCCCAGCTCAGCAGACAGTGTCATTAGAGCACACCGAGCCTCAGAAACATCATCTTCCACCATGGGACCACCCAGTGGTATGACTCAAACTCCCAGAGACAGTTACTTTCATCTTATCGTGATCCACTAAGAGGAATAAAAAGCATCACTTTGCTCGTGTATTGCTGCTGTATACAGACAGTTTAATGATTTATCATGTTTTCTTCATGTGAGTATTTTTACTCATGGTTTAAATCTTAGACAGCCTTGTGTAATAAAATTTCCTCCTCCCTTATCTATTTATCTCGAGTATCATTTTCAAAATGGCAGAAAGGAAAGCAAAAAAGAATCGGCGTTTCCTTTGCGGGGCAGGTGTGGGACTTAACAGTGCTTGGTAAAGACTTGTTTGTGGGCTGGATGTACCTTGAGGGATAGGCTGTGTGCTTGCATACTGCATGGGCTGAGGAAAATAAACATGAAAGAGTCTTTTTGTACTCCTCGCTCGACTAGAACAGTGACTTTAAACTATGTGAGAAGCACAATTACTGCACCCGTCAACTCAAAAGCAATTCAGTGATCCCCTGACGACAGAGATTAACATTTGTATTTTTGCCCATACACCTATATTATATGTCCAGTCTTGATTAAATGTAAGTAGTAATGTTAGTAGTGAGTGCATTATCAGATTGAATATTCAGTTTGTTTTTAGTGTTAATTAATCTGAAACTATTCAACCATCCAACAAGCAGTTCTGAAGGATTATACTGATAGCTTCAGTTGTGTTATAAGGTAGCGATTTCTTTTCAGGTTTGAACTCCTGCTTAATTCAGTGAGGTTCAACTGAATGTGGCCTGCAGTGCTTCACACTGGTGCAAGGGTTGCGTGTTACATTCAAGTCTCTTGTTTAAGCCTGGTTTTGCAGTACCTCCTGTGTGTATGTAAATGCTCCTGTACTGATCACAGATGGGTTGCAACTTCCATCAACCATCTGGCACGTCAACTCATCTCCCTTCAATAAAGTCAAAGACACAATGGCCCCATGCCTCCATTGTCTGGTGTCAGCTTCCTCCTATAAAGTGTTCTCAATACAAAGTAAAACACAGCAAACCGCTAATCATTAACTCCAACAGGAGATCAGGCTCAGGGCAGTTGGGCCAGCAAGAAAGACAATGATCAGACTTCTAATGAGCATTTCTTTCAGAATTATGTCAAATATACTGACTTTCAGGTATAAGCTCCAGCTTTATTTTGTCTCAAATTAAAAGGCATTTGTTGTACTACGGTTAAACCGAACGGCACCTCAAAATGCAGTGTAGCTTCCAAGCAGTGAGCATGCATGCTTTAACAATCGATAATAATTTAGTTAGGATCCCTTTGGCAAAACGACTCTAATAGTATTATGTCAGTCCATTTTACAATTTCAAACTCACCATGAAGAAATTGAGAGATTGATAACACTATCAGGACTAGTGTATTGCTAAAGGTGACCTTTTTTCATCTTAGCGGGCAGCACTTTCCCATGAGACGGAGCGATGGCTCAAGATGCAAAGCCTTGATTTAATTTCCTGACGTAATATTCACAGCCACTCAACAGACACTGCGCTGCCAGTGATGGCTCTGAATTACAATCACACCCTCTTCATTTCAGAACACTTTGCTGTGGCTGGTCATCATCTCAAAAAGCTGAATGAATCTTGCAGCGCTGGCTGCATTTCTAACATTAATGACAGATTTTTCAGTTGAGAGAGAGAAGTATATTGAGCATGTTGCGCAAGGAGGAAAAGTCTTATTTTACTGTCATTCTATCCTAAAGATAAGGGTTGACTTCTGCAGTTTATTATTAAACTATTTTGTTTTTTTTCCTACCCCTAGGTACAACCCGCCCCCCTAGAGACGGAGAGGTCCCAGGGGTGGATTACAATTTCTTGTCTGTGGAGGAGTTCCTAGAACTTGAGGAGAGTGGCACGCTACTGGAAATAGGAACATATGAAGGTGAGGAGGAGGAGGGTGATGATGATGATAATGATCATAACTGGCACTTCATGTGACTCATGATTGCGCAGGTGTCCTCATTCTCCACAGATACAATGAGCGTAGCAGCCATCACAGTGTTTCCTACATGTAGGCAGGCTACAAAAGCATGCATTCAGTTGATTCTGATTATACAGTGCATGATGGGAGGAGATGCATCAGGAGACAGCAGGTCACTCCACATCTGGCCCTCTCACTCTGATTAGGACAGTGCTGTGCAGCGCTAAGTCTCATACTAACACAAACCTGTGTGTTTGTGTGCGTTGTTGTGGGCGCGTGCGTGCTTGTTCACAAGGCAGTGTGTTATGCACACAGATTTGTGTGTGTGTGCATGGGCTTGGTTGGGAGGGAATGTTACGACATTAATCTGCTTGGCACCGACTCTGCTGTGTGTTGGCACGTTTCTTCCTTTCACGCAGACAATGTCAAATACCTATCCACAGGAGGCTGTGGCCATCCACGCTAGTAGATGAAGATTGGATGATTGATTCTCAGCAAAATCTGTTTGAGATGTTCAAATATCTCTAAATATAACTATAGAAATAACTTAAGAAAATGCCACTCTTTTTTAAATTTGATTTTAGTGGAAGAGTTGAAATGAAGGGAGAGGATATAACCAAATTTAAATGATGGCTTGACCATCTGCCAAATGTTCTTATCTTCCTTTTAAGTTTAAAGATCATACGAGTCATACGGGTCACATGCATGAAAATGTAAAGCTATAGAATCCACATGGGTAGCTCAGCTTAGCATAAAGGGGGGGGGATTCAGAATTGCAGTTTGTTTTTGTTTCTGGATAGGGCAGGTTACCCTTTTCTCCCTGCTTCCAGTCTTAAGTCAAAGCTCATCAAACTGGCTGCGGGGTGTAACATACTGTATTGATTTATTGAGTTTTGCAAGGAAGACAATGAGTATATTTTTATCAGGCAGGCATGCAATAATTCACTGCTTCTGGTAATAGCTGGAAGTGGTTCTTGTTTACGGTCAGTTGCTTTTTTTTTTTTTTTTTCTTTTACATCTCAGATAGGCTTGTAGGTGATTTTTTTTTTTTTTGGGTAACCCATGGACGGAGCTAGTTGTTTTTCTTTTCTAATGCGAAGCTGCGCTAACTGGTTCGCCAGGCCAGTTTCTGCTGCAGAGTAGTTAATTGATTGAATGTATGGCTATTGAGTTCACACTGGCATTATGTGGTGTACATAACACTATACAGCATATACATTATATACTAACTTGAAGAGTACTTTGAGGACTCAGTTTCCCACAAAACCCAGACCTTGTGATCAGACCAGCGTTATATTGAACAAGCTATTTCTTTGTTTGTGTTAGATTTAGCTTAATCTTTGACAATCAAACACTAAGTAGCTTGTCACGCGATACTAAAAACATACTCAAGGATGTAATATTGATTCCCACTTCCCCAAAACAATTTTTTTGGAGCTAAAAAGTGGCTAAAACAAGCTGTGTGCTGAGCTGGTCCACAGTTTTGATCGCTATGCTTTAAAGCCTCAAATCCAAACTAAAATCTTTTAGCTTTCCAACCAGCTTCTTATTTCTGCAATTTCTAGTCACATTGTGGTCCAGCTTTGTCTTTTCCTCCTAGCGTAAGATTAGGAGGTTTCATAGACGCTCTTCCTGCTTATCTTCCTGTCCCCAACTCTTTCATTTTTATCCCCGTCTTCCTTTCTCTGTTTCTCGCTCTCCCTCCTTCTGCGTCTCTCTCAAGCATACTAATGTCCTCCTTGTTGCCTAGGTAACTATTATGGGACCCCCAAGCCGCCAAGGCAGCCCATCATTGGGACAGTGATTCTCAGTGATGCAGGCTCCCATCAGTCCACCCCAACACGCACCAAGTCCTACAATGACATGCAAAACGCCCGCGTAGTGCCTGCTGACGACGACGATGACGACCAGGCCACGGAAATGAACAACAGTTTTACAGGTGAGGGCAACGCTGCCGATCCCAAAGTTTGGAAATCCAGCTTTCTTGGTTTCCGCATGTGTAGCATTCCCCGCGTGTGCTTTGCTTCTTCTCCACTGGATGTTTGTTTAAGCGTGTCTCGGTAAACATGTATGTGCCCAAGATTAGGAACACAGAAGGAAAGAGATAATGTGTGTATGTTTATTATCCTCTCCTCTGCTGTACGGTGATGGGTGTCTGGCGGTTACATCATGTCTTTGTGATGCTGATTCCTTTTCTGTGAGCCTCCAAACACTGCCATCTGCCTGTGAGGAGGGGTGTAGTGGGGGAAGGTTTAGATTACAAACTACACTCAGTGTTCAGAATTTTCTCCTTGCCACCACCTTGCTCTGGTTTCAATAACTACATTATTTTTTTTTTAAAGCTTTTATTCATTAAATTGCCCCTAACATTTACTCACATACCAATTCTGAATATTTGTCCCTTGGCTGATTGAAATCATGTTTATGCCTGCTGATTCTCAGCATATGTCAAGAGATTAGCTGCCGTTATAAACTAATTCCTAAACAAAAAAATTAAAGAATGAGCCAAAGTTTTTCACGATTCTCTTTCTTCTGAGGGGGTTTAGCCTGTTTTGAGTGCAAGACATGGTGTCTTTTTTTTTTTTTTTTTTTTTACTTGATCCTGTGAAACTATGCCCTCTCTGTGTCCCCCTGCTAGGCTGCCAGAGTGTTGAATTTGCATTTGATCAACCCTGAAAAGCCCACGGAAGTGGTGGAGGATATTTGGCCAAAACTGGGGAAGGAATGGGAATGGGGGTTGGGATTGACTAGCTTTAGGAGAAAAAGGCCTGTGGGCAGAGAGGTAAAACGGGTGGGGGTCAAAGTGAGTTTGAGAGACAGTTGCTGAGGCAATTAGCATATTCTTGTGACCCTTTTCAATACACTAGAAATGGGCGGGAACCAAGCAGAAGAAGGGAGAAGTGCTAGCACTTTAGTGTGGCTAGAGTTGCCTGATGTGGTCTAAAGAGAATAAAGACTGAGCATGTTTGCTTTTTTTAATCTCTTCCTTTCCTGCATGCACATGAAATGTGATTATTATTTTGTTTGTTTTCTGTTGTTGTGCTGTGTTGTTGTTACGTCACCCAGGATCCTTAGTACGTAGTCTCTTTCCCTCTCCTTTGCTGTGCGCAGGTAACCCTAACGACCAGGATGAGAGCCGCAGCGGCATTCTCCGGCCGTACCCTGCACGTGACAATGCTCTATCCTGTGGTCTGAACAATGCGGCCACCTCTACCGCAGAAAGCGGGCAGCAAACCCTTGCAGAACCACAGGTCTCTCCAGAAGACCCGCTGGGACCACTGCCTGAAAACTGGGAGATGGCCTATACTGAGAACGGGGAACTTTACTTCATAGAGTATGTATCAACAGACTCTCGTCGCCTGTTTATACATTTTTTTTGGCCATGGCTCACGCTGTAGTCGGTGTTTTCTGCATTTTACCTGCACTATTATCCCTTTTGTTCGTCCAGTTGCTTGTCTTCCCACTTGATTTGGTTTTTAGGCCTTCCCAGCCAACCTGCCCAGCCCCCTGGGTGCTACTGCTTTCCTGTTAATCCCTGCATGTCCCGATCTCAAAAGGAGATCACATCCTGATCACCTGACTACCTCCACCTCTCTGTCCTCTCTGCAGCACGGCAAAGGCACAACACCAGGACATGGCTGTGTATTTTCAGAGCTTGTATGTTCATTTCTGCTATCACTGAATTACAGAATGTTCTTGTTTAACAATTGAGGGAAAAGTCAGGTCGCTTACTGTTTATTTCCTTGCTGTGCCTCTCTGTTCTTTTCATTTGTGTTTGCAGCACACCTTCTGTCCGCTGTAAACTTGCTGACGTGTTTTTCCTAATTCTCATTGATGCATTCGTGTCCCCCTGCTGTGCTTTTATATGTCAGTCCGACGGCCTGTGTTGAATTATTCGGTTCTCTTGTTTGCTTCCTCTCAGCCACAATACAAAGACCACATCATGGCTGGATCCTCGGTGTAGAGACAGAGCCTCCAGACCGCTGGAAGAGTGTGACGATGATGGTAAGCTTCTATTCCTCATTTATTAAATCAACGCGTTCATCCACACTCCTGTGTAGTGGTTCAGGAACAGCAGGGGATGCTCGGGGTCTCAGAAGTGAGGCTCCTCTTGTTTATTGGGTGATGCTGTTGTTAATTTCTGGTGCTGTTTTTAGTACATTCATTTGGTTTTGATTGAAAGATTTGTTAGAAATTGGAATGTGCTGCATTTGTCTTGTTGTTAGCTCTACTGTCATCAAAACCTGACATATAATTTTCAAATAAACAGAAAAAAACATTTGATTAATTCCAAATGACACTTTGTTTACAGCTCACTCCAAACACAAATTGCATAATTGCCCCATCAAGTGGTGAAATCTAGAATGGCACCCCAAGTCTCACTAGATTTCTCAGGGTATTTTGAGATGTTGTTATATCCCAAGACAGTCTTTTTCTAAGGGCTTTCCCTTTTCTTTTGTCTTTCTCTGACTGGTCACGTCATTCCTTATTTGCTTTGGATTCCTGCATCCTTGATCCACCTTCCATCTGCTATCATCCCCTTTTTTTTTCTCTTCATTTTCTCTTCTTTGTTTCATCCTGCTTTGTCCTTGGAGAAGAAGGGATTCATACAGAAGACCTGGAGAGTGATCTAGGTAAGGTTTTTGGAGGTTTTATGGAGGATATTTTGCTATATTAAAATTATATTATTTCAAAGATGCCATTCAAAACTGATCATCTCAAAGAGGAAATTTAATTGGGCATCAGTTTCAAATCCAAGGCCCCGAATTCTGTAAGGAAGATATATATTAATTTAGTTTAGAGCAAAGGTAGCTGCAAGGGTTTAAATTAGTTGTTTTTAAAAAAAACAAACAAACATGCATGATGCTGTAGTGCAGTGGTGTCCAACTCCAGTCCTCGAGAGCTACTGTCCTGCAGCTTTTAGATGCATCCCTGCTCCAACACAGCTAAATCAAATGGTTGGATTACCTCTTCAGCATGCCATCAAGTTTGGCAACGGCCTGATAACAAGCTATTCATTTGATACAGGTGCGTCGGAACAAGGATGCATCTAAAAGTGCAGGACAGTAGCTCTCGAGGACTGGAGTTGGACACCCCTGCTCTAATGCAAAGTTATATTTTCATCTCATGGGTGCCGAGGGATGATGACCATAATATATTCTACTGGATTTTGTGGAAAAAATTTGTTTTTTTTTCTCTCGAATATCTCACAACATTATCAAGCAGAGCTATTAGTAAGAATACATCAGAATGGATGTTCAATCTTTAATCTGCCCGCTCCAAACTACAAAGCCTGTGTAATGTCTGATTTCACCCATGTGAGAATAGTGCAGTGAAGATGGCGTCAGTTCAAGGATAGCAAATAAATCTGTCCAGTGTACCATCATAACTTGCATCTTAGTACGTGTCGATTTTTGGCTGTTGGTTTTATATTTCTTGCTCTTCTATCTAGATATCTCTCTCTAGGCTTTCGGCTTGTAATGAAACCACAGTATTTATCCATCACATGCATTACAGTGAAATATACTGTATGCTATTGTTGGACCTGAATTTTTTTCCAAGATTGTTGTTTGTTTTAGGAGATCTGAATCATGTAATCTGCATCGGATGCAATAAAACGTGATATTTTACTGCATGAACAAGAAGAGTTATTAGCCCTAAGTGCACTAGTACCATTTGTAATATGTTATGCTGAGGTTTCACTGGGGACACAGGTACATATATGCACTCAGAGTTTTCTCGCAAGCAGGTAAATTGCTCAGCTGCTGATTCTCATCCCATTTGCAAGTAACACAAACAGCCATGCAATGGAACGCAAGCTCAGTCTTAAACAAGACTCTGAATGTCTGGCTTCGAGCCTTTATTATTCCAGGCTGCTCAGATGCAGACGGTCTGTGATTATTGATTGTGAAATCTAGACTCTTATAAAAGTGTTTACTGGACTTCAGAGAAGCCCACAGGAACACAAGGAGGTAATGTCTTTGTCTGAAATCAAATACAGCGAGATAGGAGATCTGAGATGCCAACATCTTAATGGGAACATGTCAGTTTAATAGGCGCGTGGTCATGAAATGTGGTTAGGTCTGTGTACAATGTGTAGGGGTGTGTTCACAGAGGTAGTGATGTAATGTATGGTAATACTTAGCAAAATAACTGCATCATGCTTTTCAGTTATTTATTAAATGGTCAGACTGCATTTGTAGCCACATGCCTTTGCGGTCTTGTTTGAAGCTGTTTGGTGTTATTTTCTCAGTTATTGTGTTTTGGCCATAATGAGGATGTTAAAATTGGTTCCAGGCAGCTGGAGAGATATCCAGCTTGTTATTTAATAATACTTTATTACTGGTACCCATGTATTGAAATCCTTACGATGTAAAGGGAAAAGAGAAGAGTTTGTGCTCCAAGCACATTTTTTCAAAAAGTAATAAATAGGGGTGCACATAAGTGGTCCGCAGGTGCGCATTCGCTGTCAAAATAAAAGATGCGCACCAGATAAGAAGTTGCAACGCGCGTTTGCGGATTTTCCCAGCATATTCTGCACCACATCTCTGTGCGTTCATCATTTGTTTGAAGCCAGCTCACCTCCTGCAACCACTTTTCCAAGAATACGCGCTTCTTTTGCAGTTCGGACTCCTGACATTTCTTTGGAGGTGGAGGAACACCAAACTAACTGCTTAAAGGAGCTTGCTTCTTCGACATCTTTAAGAGTTCGAAACAAATGTCTGTCCTCCTCCAGAAAATCTTATGTACGCAAACGCGCGTTGCAACTTCTTATCTGGTACGCGTCTTTTATTTTGACAGCGAATGCGCACCTGCGACCACTTATGTGCACCCCTGGTAATAAAGCTGAAGTTTTAACATGGACAATGAAAAGTGTTTTTCAGTGCTCAGCAGGACAAAACCAAAACTACAATTTCATCCCCTTTTGGCATGTATGTTAAAATCCATCGTTGGGATAAAGGCAGCGTGTCCTTTCTAGTGAAATAGTTTTACTCCTATAACTGTGGGACAGAAAGACTGTGTTACCCAAACCAAACTATCCCACTGAGCTCTGCTAAAATGTAATTTTTGTCTTCAATGCTGTGTACCTTCTCTATTTCAGAGCTGCCTCCAGGATGGGAGAGGATAGATGACCCAGTGTATGGGGTGTACTATGTAGAGTAAGTGAATCTCCTTATTGGCAGCTTGCAAAGACAAACGGGGTTTCTCCAGATGAAACATCCTTTTACAAATCTCTTTTCTGCTTAAGTGAATCTGAGACTAATCAGTCTCCAAGTTATTATCTTGTTCTCTCTCCCTCTCGCCCTCTGTCTCAGTCATATAAACAGGAAGACTCAATATGAGAACCCGGTGGTGGAGGCGCGGCGTCGAAAAATCCTTGAGCAGCAGCAACAGCCGCAGCCTCCAGAAGGTGAGCGGTATATTCGAGGTTCGTTTCCTGCCCTGGCACGGCACCATTTCTTTCTTTCTTCATGTCTGTCAGTGTCATGTCCTTATAGTTTGTCCACTACTATCCAGGGCTTTGGCCAGACTTCTTGTCTCTGAATTAATTCGACTTTAACTTACTAATGATATATATAAATATATATTATTGTTACTGAAATCCAAAGGATTAAAAATGGATTCTCATAAGGACGTTTCACAAAAGTAGAACTGGCCCAAGCCAGGGGTTGTCTTTGATGTTTAGGTTTTAATTTATGTGATTTATAGTCATAAGTGCCATTTTGTATTTGATCATTTATCCTGCATTACCATGAAAAGGCAAGAATGATGTTTACTTTAGAGATTCAAAAACTTTGAGTTGGCAGTCGAGGGTGAAAAGACTGAAAGAGGTGAGGCAAAGATACATGCATGAGGATAAGGGCTCACGATGATGCACTAACAGTAATAAAATGCATTGAAACGCAGTATATTAGCAGCAAATTAACTGGCCTGCTTGCTATACTAATGCAATAGCCAGTATTCTGCCTTTATAGCCATATGCTCTATTGTTATTTCTTAGCTGTGCCAGTCCATGAGCAAATTTGATTGGTTCCAGTATCTCTTCTTTTTTTCATCTCAGAAGTAAACTTTGTCTATTATTTATTCATTCAAACTCAGATATGATCAACTCAGTTTAAGTCACTGTTGTTCAAGGTACGCAAAAAATTCAGTACAGTGGCAGACAGGCTAATGGCAACGCAACACAGACACAACTGCTGTGAATTAAAGTCGGCGTCACTGAAAGCTGCCTGTACGTCCATAAGAACAGAAGTGACTCACTCATAAGTAACTCAGCATATTTTTAAAAGTGCCACTGACTGCATGAAAACATTACTCTTCACACGCTCCACAACCCACAAAATGTGATAACTGCATTTCACAGTTTGCATGATGTAAGTCAAAGAATAACAGAGTAACAACATCCATTTCTATTAATTGTTTTCATTTGTTTTAACTGTACTAACACTCAGACTGTGTAAAGTGTTTGTAATATGACGCTTTTGCGACAACGGATATAATTTTGCTGCATAACATTTGCTGAGATCAACAGTATGATATACACGACAAAAAAACACTAGTAGAAGTACAGATAAGTATGAATAGTACTTCCTTTCAGCTCCGTGTTTGTGTGTATTTTGCTGTTAAGTGTTTCTGTGTGCATGTGTGGCATGTAAATACACCTCTGTGTCACGCGTGTGTGGATTAACGTTTGGATACAAATGTGTCTGTACAGAGTGGATAGAGGAGCACTCCTCTGCAGCAGCTCCACTGGCAAACTACGCACCAAACCATCTGGAGACCTACAGGGACCCACAGGTCCCACCAGCTCTACCTCCTGTCCCTACAGGAGTCAAACGTAAATCATTATATTTATAGACTTTATATATTATTACTATTTGTTTTTTCAAAGGAGTTGTTTCAGCTTGCTTTTTCTTTGTCTGTTTGTGGGTGGCGTTACTCAGGAGGTAATTTTTGGAGTCCATTTGGATCTGGATGTGAATCCAGGAATTTTTGGAAGGATTCTATACAGTTTACAATAGAGCAAAATTGGACTTTTCACACAATCTTCAGAAAAACAAACTGAAAAAATATGATCATAAACCAATCCAGAAAGCCTTCTGGAACTGATTTCGTGTCTTTGTCGAGGGAATTTTTAGCTTTGGTTGAGAAATAGCCTTTTACTACTTTTTTTTTTTTTCATTATGCGCTCTTAAGAGTCCCAAAACTACATCCTGTACAAAATACTGTGCAGTCCACCTAATAGCCTTAAATGGTACATTTCATAGAACAGTCAGTTTCCGAGAAAACAGCTCCTTTGTCGGGGATTAAGAAATCTTGCCAATTTCCCAACTTCTGTTATTATACAAAGCATTGAAGAAAAATGTGTACCTCGACCATCAATGCATTATTGTGAGATGGGAAGTAGTACTGCAAAAAGGCATACTGTATATTGCAAACAAATACAAACCAAAGAAAATAATAAGAAAGTAGGATTCAAAGGACACCAGACGAACACAGTGTCCAGTTTTAAAACCCATCAAGTTGGTTTGGGATGAACTGAACAGAGCTGTGAAAGCAAAGCAACCTAATAAATGCAACACTTTTAGGAACATTCTGCAGTAACATTAGGGGCATATTCATTCAGAATACATGTTTTAAAATGATTTTACACCGAGAAATGATGAAAGATGCATCGTGTAAATTTCAATACCAACTGGAGAAGTGGGTGTGGTTTGACCAGTAGTGTTGTTTGAGTGAAAACAGGAAAGTCATTTCAAAAACATTCATTTTTGTTTTCATTTCCACTAAAAATTACAACTGTGCCTTTTCTTTCATTTTTATAGTCATCACATATTTAACTGCAGTAAATTCATGTGACTTCTGAATCTGAAGGACAAAATTCCCAACATGCCACCTAAAAGTTATTCGTGTTCTGTAATGTATGTTATGCGGATGGATACAAGAGTTGTTTCTGCCCCACTCTGCAGGGGGGAAACCTTTCTTTACAAGAAACCCAGCAGAGCTGAAAGGAACCTTTATCAACACAAAGCTGAAGAAAAGCTGCCGCGGCTTCGGTTTTACTGTGGTTGGAGGAGACGAGCCAGATGAGTTTCTACAGATCAAAAGTCTAGTGCTGGATGGGCCTGCAGCTTTGGATGGCAAGATGGAGACAGGTGCAGTACATGACCACCATCCACAGAGGGCACTGTTTTCTTTTTAAAAACGTTGTGTTGTCGTTTCCTGAATCCATCTCTTTATTCTTTGAGTCTAACCGCCACACAGCTGTGATTAATGCCAGATATCACTAACAGTGTAATGTGAATCTGGCCTGGTAGGGGTTTTAACTGTAAACGGCAACATTACCAATATTGTGATCTTTCTTTGTGCAGGTGATGTCATAGTCAGTGTGAATGACACCATTGTGCTGGGCTACACCCATGCTCAGGTTGTGAAGATCTTCCAATCCATCCCAATCGGCTCCATGGTCGATCTGTCTTTATGTCGTGGGTACCCGCTGCCCTTTGACCCTGATGACCCCAACACTAGCCTGGTGACCTCGGTGGCAATATTGGACAAAGAGCCTATCATCGTCAATGGACAGGAAACGTTTGACCCACCTTCCAACCAGGCCGGACCCATTAACGGCTTGCGTGAGCCACGGCCGCACAGCCCGTCAGCCGAGGTGGCGTCTAACGGCTCACACGGCTACACCAGCGATGTGGTCACCTTGGCCTCGTCCATAGCCACCCAGCCCGAGCTCATCACTATCCACATGGAGAAGGGAGACAAAGGTTTTGGCTTCACTATTGCTGACAGCCTGACAGGGGGGGGTCAGCGGGTCAAACAAATAGTGGACTATCCGCGGTGCCGTGGCCTAAAGGAGGGAGATATTCTGATGGAGGTCAACAAAAGAAATGTCCAAAATATGAGTCACAACCAGGTGGTGGACCTGCTGAGCAAATGTCCCAGAGGCAGCGAGGTCACTATGCTGGTGCAGAGAGGTATGTATTACATGTCTTATAAATGTATATCAACAGGGGCAGAGAAATAGATGCAGGTAGTCAAGTTTTGACATGAAAGGCTATGAGATCAAATACACAAAAGAATATAGTGCTGAACAGACAACAGCTTGAGCAGTTGGCACACTAAGAGTAATGTGGGGGGGGGGAAGCAGCAGAGACAAGTGAGGAGGAGAGTGGGTGGCAGAATGAAAATTGGACGGACCAGAGCGGATGAAATGAGAAGAGGTAAAGAGACGATGGGATGAATTAGAATGACTGTGGACGAGCAGATGAGTGTGGGAAGGAGTGGGAGGACGGGTAAGAGCTGAGATGAATGAATGAGAGGGGAGGAGAGGAGGAGCACGTTAGGTCAGGGACTCGTATATCAGAGTCGGCCTTCACTTTTAGTACCTGATGTTAGTTATTTGACATGTTGAGCGAATGGTGTGACTTCTCATCTTCCGTTTTGATGTGTTTTATTTCCAAATTACCCTGGAAATTACTTTGGTCCTGAAAGCATCCTGAAAAGTCATTGTTGAACAATTTCGCTTCTGGCTTCAGCTATAATGGTTGTTTTTTTTTGAGGGGGGGGTGTTGTGTTGACGTGATTGTGGCCGTTTCATTTCTCAATCTGCTCCCTAGCCAATCTTGTTCCGAGATGTTGCACTTTTGACCTGAAACGACCCGGAGTTAAACGTTTCTCTCGCTGAAATGTCAACAAATCATTTTGCGTGACAGAGTTTAGAGTATTCACGTGGCTACTGAATGACATTCAAGGTCCCTCGTTTGTGTTGAGTCCTTATTGTTGTTAAATTGTCATTCATGTTGGCTGACCCAGATCTGTATTAGTGGCAGGTTGCACCCCACATCAATTATGTCCTCTAATGAGCTGACCTTGTGCACTGCAGCTGGAATAACACCACTGTATTGTGTTAAATGTCAGCATCATTATGGACCAGTGTGGGAGAGAGAATAATATGGATGCAGAGCAGTATTTCCCCCTGACAGAGCAGAGAGGGAGAGGTGCAAAAGTAAGGAGGAGGCCATAGGCAGTCACTGGTGACTGACAGCAACGTAGATCATCTCCATTATGTTTGATATCAACCTGCCATTACTGTTGGATCAGGTGAGTGACCAGGTGATGAAGGACAAAGTACACAACCACAGGCTGCTGCTTAATACCTTTTGTTAACAGCTGACATCCAGTTCAAGGTCACGGGGTACCTGGAACCTATCCCAGCTGTCATAGGGTGAAAGGTGGGGTACACCCTGAATAGGCTGCCAGTCTAGCGCAGGGCTGCTGTCTGAGAATAACATTGATAACTGTGAGATAAACCTCGTAAAAGCCTCTAAACAAAGACTGCCAGTTCAGAGCTTTGATGACAAAAGATGACCTCGAGCAAAATTCAGAGAGAAGGACAAAACTGTTACAATGTGACTTACATCTGCAAGCATGCAGTGTGCGCTGACCAATGCAACATCTTTGAAGTGTGTTTAATGCAAATTTCACTAAAGACCATCTTATGATACTATCAGAGTAGCTGTTCAAGTGACTGTTGAGCACACATTATATAAATCTGCCTTTGCATGTTTCTTTCAAGTAGTCTTCAGGAATAGTTCTCTAGGCTTCTTGAAGGACACTCAAAGCTCTTCTTAGGAAGTTAGTTGGCTGCCTTTTGTTCCGTTCTCTATCAAGATGATCCCACAATCTTTAAATAATGAGGTCTGGGTTCTGAGGAGGCCAATCCATGACTGATAGTGTTCCATTATCAGTTTTTTCTTCTACCCAGATATGCTTTTCCTGCATTAGCAGTGTGTTTGGGATCATTATCATGTTTGAAACTTAAGCCGTTGCCATTTAGATAGATAGCACTGATCTGATGATACTTTCCTGCATCCATAGTTCCATCGATTCTGACACCGCTGTCTGAAATCCAGTCCCTAACCATGGTTCGATCTGCCTTATGTTTTACAGATGGCTATAAAGGCTACACATGGTCACACATGGCTTCTGACCTTCCATTACTGACAATGATTTGAACCAAAGTGAAAAAAACCTGCCATTAATACCTGTTGCCACTGATTTTTCAGTCCAGATATTTGTAGTTTGGCACTTCTCAGCCATTTTTTTTCTGTTTCCCTTCCTAAAGAAGTCAAGCCTCTTGACAGCCCGAGACCATTTTTGATGAGTAGATGGATCAAGTGAGGGGCCATAAATCCAGCAAAGATGATGAGTCACATCTTTGCTGATTTTTTTTCCTGTTTTTAGAGACATACTTGATTGTGTTCATCTGCTGTAGATAGATGTTTGTTTGTTTTTTCAAATTGTATTTAATTTTTTTTAAAGACATGTGCCAAGCTTTGCATTAATATCTCTTTGGGAATAACTCAATTTCTTGTGCAAAAAATCAGACCTGTTAACTTCGGGATTGTTTGTTGATTTTAGATAAAAAATTGGTAACAAATGATGTGTTTTTGCAAAAAGGTTTATGGTAATAACGCGCCTAAAGACACAATTTAACATTGGTTCTTTGCTAAGTTGTTTGACACAAATACTGGTTTATCCCAGTATCCTCAATTAGGTGCCTTTTTATACTTTAATAGTTCATAGGTCAGTATTAAGTGGCTTACCCAAAAAAAAGGAAATTCCTCAGAAAATGGTCAGGTACAAGGATGGGAAATCCTGGAGAGCTATTGCTCAAGACCACTTTAAAAATTAGAAAGTCTGATACCTTTGGAAGCAAAATGCACGTATTTAAGAGTGTAAAAAGCCACCTTTAGTTGATCAAAAGAAAATTAACTTTGAAGGCATTTATCAAAAAGCTGTCCGTTCGATAACTAGATCACGTTAACTGTCGATTAGGTGATTTTAAAATGCCATTATGGTAAATTATGAGTAGGTGTACGTGACAGATTAACCAATAAATATGAAAAATAGTTTATGGTTGTAACTGTTGTTCTGATCGAGATTTGTGCTCTGTTTTCTAAGACTTATGCTGTGACCTTTCAAGGATCGCTAGTAGCTAGCACATAATTGTTCCCAAACAACAGTTATAGGAGGTAAAAAGAGTGAGATAAGAGGAAAAGCAGAGGATGAGAAATATGAGAACTGGGGATCATGTTTTGAGAAACTGGAGGTGGAGGATCAGAGGAGAGAGTGTGAGATTTGCTGAACAGCACTGAAAGTTCAGCAAGGGGAGCATATATGAGGGGATTGGTTTTTGAGATGGAGAGGAGGAGGAGGAGGAAGAACAAGGTGGACTTCAGCTAGAAGAGAAGTTTAATCGGTTCATCTGTGACTCATCAATCTGCGTCGTCTGACTCAGAGTCAGCAGTGTCCGGTCTTAGGAGAAGGCGCAAATCACAAGGTCAGAACATCACAGTGATTTATCACCAGGATTGTTTTCCATTCAAATATGACAGCTATTTTTCTGTTTCCCACGCCGGCTGCAATTTTTAGCCTGCTTTTCTTTTAATACAAAATATTCTGTGGCGAAACTAGAAATAAATCTTCATAGGTTGAGAAAATGTGCAAAACAAAAACGAACATAGTTTAAGTTTTTTTTGTTTGTTTGCTTTCTAAGAGTCAGATTGAGTTGTCTCTATTATCGCATATGCACAACAAAGTGAGAAAACATCTTCTGGAGTCGTACACTCGTTTGTCCCTGTCGCTCTGAGGCAGCATTGCTCTGAACTATGTCAGGGCAGTTTGGTGGTGGTTAATGTGAGATAATGTGCACAGTGAGTTCAGAAGCTCTGTGACAGAACACATTGGGTGTGCATTTGCAATAACTGTAATGCTCCCTGCAGTGACATAACAGTGAAATGAGCAGAGCCACATTGGCAATCGCTGCTCCTCCAAATGTGTAGTTATCAAACATCTCGAGCAGAGGATTTCAAAGTTCTGGTGACTGATTTTTAGAGAGCCTTCATATTCTGAATGGCTTCACAGAATAAAAATGCTTCATGTAAAACAAAAAAACTTTAGGTGTAGGTGGATGGTGGTTTATTTTGGACATTGTAGGTTTTAGGGTTGTTTTTTTTTAACATTAGGGATGTGGTTGTTGCAGTGTTTTAACGTCTGCTGTATTTCTGAGATGGGAAGGTGAAGTAAAAACCCTCCTTTGGTCACCACCTGTGCTGCTAGATAGTAACACGACATGAACTATGGATGATTAAAATGTTCTTTCCTCACTACACTCTTGCTGCACTATTGGCCTTACGGGCTACACTTTGAGGAGTCTAGATCTAGAGGAAGGCAGAATGTGTGTGCAATTAAAATTAGACGTGCAAAAGTACCCTGTACAGGTGAAGGAAGTACATGTTAAACTCCTGCATAGCAGAAGATATTAAAAATCGAAAACATAGTTGTGGATAGTGTTCTCGAGCCAGGCGGGTATTTTCCTAAAATCGAGTCTAATTTCTACTATCTACTTTTTATCACTTTACCTGCCCTGATCTAAAACCACTGTACAAATAAATCCACTCTCATGTGACTAATGTGCAATGAGGAAGTGTGGATTGCAAGGTACACCTTTTAGCATTTTAATCGATTTTAAAAATTTTTTTCTTAGAAAACTTTAAAGATAACATCTGGTGTTCTCAACTGCATGATTCTTCTATGTAAAGGAGGCCAGGCCAACTATGACTCCTCCATCTTGTCTTCCCATCGTTGTTGCCATGACAATCGTGCACAGAGCTCCTGTCCCCTGAGAGACAGAGAGCAAGACGAGAGAAAATGAAAACCCGGAAGAAAGGAGAAATAAAAATGGAGAGGAAATAAAGGCATTAGAAGGAAAATGCAATAAGAGATGAAGAGGAAGTGAAGGCAATATCATTTAGGGTAGATGAATGGAGAGAACCCCATTGGATAATGGGACAATTCTTATATGTAGTGAAGGGACAAATATTTACAGATTTGTCTCAGCTAAAGAACATTACTCATGCTGTACACCCTCTGACCATGTTTATAGAATACCTGGAGGAAGGCCCATTCGCACTCTTCACTCTGTGTGGGCTCTGCATAGACCCACCAAGGCCACAGCATCAGTTGCACATTGAAATAGTGGGCCATTCACAGTGCTGCAGATTCAGTTTAAAAAAAAGCCCTCAAGCTTTTTCACTGCTTGTCACTCTAAGATAAAAGAACGCTCCCCCCTGCATGCATATTTACTACCTACATGACAATGGGGGGAGGGGAGGGGGGGGGGGGGGGGGGTAAACCTTATCTCAGGTCAAACCTACTCCATCATACAGAGGATTTTCTTTTACATGCATACTTTCAGTCTACTGAACACAAATGTCAACTGGTTTGTTGTAATATTGCAGCTTTCTAATGTGAAAATAGACATACAAAAGTACTATTGGACACTAAACAGTCTTCAACCTGCCGGCTTCCCAGTACAACGTGCATGTGATGCCCAGATACGCCAGTGTGAGAATAGAGTAGGTAACTGTCTGGGAATCCAAAGCAAGTGAGTAAAAGAAACTTGTGTGCAGCTTGAGAGTCGTTCAGTAATTATGCCATTAACGTCTTTATCTGTAATGCTGTGTGACGTCACAAGCATACTTCTCTATTGTAAAAGGAGAGGAATCTGCCTTCTAGACACTGATACTCAAAACCACTTCTAGATTGTTTACATCCTTTCCCATATGAATGCTAATGGATGCTATTTTAGTTTTTCCGTCTAAAGGTCGTCTCAGTATTAATAAATGCTTAACTTTTAAGTTGGCCTTTTGTTCTTAATCATCATTTCAGAGTCTTTTAAAGAGAACTACGTTTATTTATGGAATATTGAGCATGGCTTTACCGGAATACAACAGGATTATGGAACAGGTGCCTAATGTAAATGGTGTGTGTGTGTGTGTGTGTTCTCTGCATAAATAACCGTTCACCTTCTTGAATGCGTGCCGTCATCATATATAGCATGTATCGCTCTACGTATTTATTAATGCTTCTTGTGAGCTGCGTGTGTGCACAAACATGCAATCTGCATACTTATTTCACTGAGCCTCGGCTGCTCATAAATGTTACATTCGAACAGATCCAATCAACTTTGAATTCCATGTATACAACACATCAACATCACAATGCTAGATTAAGTTAAGCAGATTTAAAGACTGCATCACGCATGAAGATGCAAAGCTACCGTTCTAGCTGGCACACACTTCGGTGGATGAATTTAGAGCAGGGGTCAATATGAGTTTGTTCCTCTAATTTCTATTCCCCTTTAGTTGCGTGCTCAAATTTATCAACCGTATGGCCATAGTTGAGTTCAATTTCTATACCCTTAATGTTGACTATGGTGACGTTGTTGCCCGCTTGGAGATTTTCAGAGGTTGTTTAAAAGTTAAGGATCTTCACTAACCTTCCACACTGGCTCCACAGTGCTGTAAAAAGAAACCATTATTATTGACATCTGACCTTGTTGTGTATGTCCATCCTGGGCTAGACACACCCACACATTCACTCTGACGCTGTCTCTCGCTCAAGAAAAAAAACAAAAAACAAGCATCCCTCTGCACGTCAGCAGTTGTGAGATGTTCTACTTGCTCCAGTAGCTGCCCCCCTATAATATGAGAGAGAGGGAGAGAGAAAATAGGGATAAATTATGAATCACGTAGAGAGAGGGGCTTTGCAGCAACAGAGTTTTAACATTTAATGATTTTTTTGCCAATGCAGCAGAAAGAGCCTAAGATGGATGCTTGCATGTTGTTGCGTGTTTTAATGTCACTGGAAGTTTCCATTAATAATCCCTGCATGTGCCGGTCCGTTAGCTGCTTTATATTTGTATTGGTCTTGACAGCATAGATGGAGGAGTTGTCTGCAACAGATCAAAGGTCTGCAATTAATATAGATATGTTGCACTGCTGCTCAATTCTTATGCTTAACAAAACGGACTGCCATCGTTGTATACAGAAGGACTTGATTGCCGTGGCAACGGCAACTCCTTGTCCCGATCCCGCCTCACGTCGTTCATGCATTCATTTGTCTATTTTTGTCTCAGCGCACTGTGCCGTAGTAAGAGACGGGCAAAGGTGATTTAAGACAGGAAAATAGCGTTCTTGGAAAGCGATTCACAAGCTGTGTGTAGGTCAAAGCAGTCAGGTGGAGTCTGAGCCGATAGGTTGGTGTTAGAGGTAAAGGAACATACCCACTGAATAACTGTTTGATTGTGATGGATGTGGGGAAAGGCTATTATGTTGGAATGTATATTAGTCTGCTGTGAAACATCTCTCCTGACAGCTGGCTCCATGTATTAATATTTCATTAGCACAAATGAGATTGATCGTCTTGGTGATTCTTAACACTGTATTAACTGGCACATATATGAGAGAGAGAGAGAGGGAGGGAGAGAGAGGGATAGAGGCACAACAAGTCATGGTGCACATATGAAGAGACGGTGGAGGGAACAAGAAGAAGGGCAGAGAGGGAAACCTTCTCATTGTAAGCACTGAGTTAAACAGTGGAGTTGAGAAGAGAGAAAACAGCTCTGTAGTTACAAAGAGGATGTGCATAGTAAGGCAGAAACTCGGGCTTTCCTTTGACATGATTGGTAAACTGCTGAGCCCTTACTCTCGTGCCGGAGACGGCTGCTGTGCAGGCTGTGGAGGCAGGACTGTGGCTGCTTATGAGGACCTGTAGCTTGTACCAGCAGTACAAGGCTGCGGCAGGCGGTCAGCCCGTCTAATGCGGATAGATCAGTAGCTCTTCTTCTAGCAGCACGGGTGAGAGCGCGGAGTGGAGCGTAGGGGGGCGGAGATCACTTAGATTAGCGAGCAGCCTAGCGCAGTGTGTTGCTCAGAGAGAAAGCAACAGAGAGGAGGAGGAAGAGGAGACAGAACCGGGCCAGTTGCGCTCTGCTCTGCAGCAGGAATCAAGGGTTCATCCGTTTGTCCTGGGGAGTTTTTAATAAGAGGGGACAAGCCAAGAGCACCGCAGGTCATTAATGCTCTCTCTGTCTCTCTGCCGATGTTTTGCAGGAGTGGTGCCAGCCAAGAGGAGTCCAAAGCTGGTGGTGAGTACTATGAACTCTTTCATGTTTGTGCATTTCCTTGCGCTTTCCACTGAGTGAAAAGAGAGCTATCATATGTCTGTCTTTTGTTCTTTAAATAGCAAACTCCCGCTTTTACAGTTTCAGAAATTCTTCCCATTGTTCCTACTGCCATCATATCTCTTTACTTCGTTCCCAGTCTGACACTTTGGCTCTCCCTACATCCTTCTCTCAGGGTTTTTTTTCTGCTTTTTTGTCATCTGTTTTTTTGTCTCGCTTTCTCCTTACATCCCTCCGCTCCTGCCATGCTGCCATCCTGTGACTGATTAAGCATAGCCTAGGCAGAGCAGTGTAACATTGACCAGCTGTTGGGGAGGGCACACAGCCTCAGACGAGGGAGAATGGGAGAAAGAAGCATGAAGAAAAGATAGAGAAAAAGGAGGAGAACGAGAAAAATGGATTGGCCCACAGCAGTGAATGCCTGTGATGGCCCACAGATAAAAAAGGGAGCACTGAGGCTAACTCGGAGGGAAAACGGGGCAATGTCTCCAAAGTGCACTGGAATCAAACAATTAGGGAGCTGGGGAAGCTGGATGGGGGACTTTGATAGATTGTAAAGTGTCTTGTAGATGTTATTGATAAGAGAAAAGAGACTAGAAAAACTGGATGGGCAATGTGAGGGGTCTTTTGTGGGCCAGTGCAGGTATTCAAGAGTCCAAAAAGCAAATGTTTCTTTGTTTTTACAACTCATCAGCCTGATAACAAATCAGTACAGTCTCAAATTACTGTCACCCTGTTTTACCCCCTGAGAGCCACCAAGTTGAGTTGCAGGTTCAATTCCTCCCACTTGAGAAGCAGAAATCCTTGCACCCTTGCACCAGTTTCTCTTCATCAACATTAAAAGCCTCACCTCAGCTTGCTGGATATTGGGATTAGGATTAGTTTCAAAATGGCATTCGTCAGAGCTGTGGGTGTCACCTACTCAGATCACATGGTGTGGCGGATGGAGGAGGGGGTGGGCACTGTAAGGGGGTTGAGTGGGACTAATAGTGGCCTAGCCTGACTGTCACTTTGGATTAGCTTTCCACTGAAGAAAAGCCAGTTTTCCCTCCCTCTGTGTTATGTCAGTGAAATGTCACGCTGCATGCGACTTCATGTCAGCCCAGAACAACCGCTTTGCCTCCAGTTCAGCATCTAAATAGATGCTCACAGTAAACTTCCATATGCAAGAGAGACTGTGCTGTCTCAACTCATTAAGCAAGTCTGCAGTGATCAAACAAGAAGTCAATTTCACATGGCTGTAATGCAGTGCATTACTGGAATTTGACCCTTCATCTCATATAGTGTGATAAGTGAGAGACTGGGAGACTTCTATATCTTTTCATTTTTTTGTTATTCATATCAGAAAAAGTGATTAAGTAGTCACATTTGTGCTTTTTCAGTATTAGAATTATTATTAGTAATTTTATCCGTAGGAACATTTTTAAAGTTATAACCTGTTAAAAAAGAACATCAGCAAATAATAACATGATAACATCTATGCACGTTTTCTGTTTACAGGAGCAGAACAAAAAGTTGAGGTATAGAACTGCATTATTAGACCATAAAAACGTAGTTCTCTTTATCTCAAACCAAGCATTCAGTGCTATGGGTGTTATTTTCATTGATGCTTAAACAGATAGAATTAACTATGACTGTTTCATCTTATTTTGTCATGTGATTATGACCGTGAAGTAAACCAAAAAAAAAAATTCAGTTAAAACGACCGACTCTGCACACCAATTTCAGTGGGTTATTTTCTCTACAGCTGAGATTTTAGTTTGCTTTCAAACCAGATGGCACACATTCCTGTTTCAACTCAGACCAACCTTGATTCTGTTTTCATGCAGAGAACCTTCTGCAATCAACAAAGAATCACAGGGTTTATAAAAGGCAATATCTTTGTTCATTAAAATTCCCTCATATTTCTGTCTGTCTTTGTCTCGCAACCATGGAAACCAAGGCGAGATTTTTTCTTTTTTTTTGTCAAAGTGGGAGATGTTCTGCTGCATCTAAAAAAGATGACCTTGGATACTTTTCTCTCTTTTTGTCCTCCATCAACTCTTTTTCTAAGTAGTCTTGTTTGTCCTCTATGTCACCCTTAACATTGACTCACTTTCTACTCTTTCTTTCTTCTCGTCTCTCTGCCCTCTATCTCCATCTTCTGCATGTATGTTTATATCCGCCCCCATCGCTTATATACACACACCTCAATCTCTCTCTCTCTCCCTCTCTCTGTTCTGTCCACCCAGCACCAGCTAGAAAGAAAAGATAGCCAGAGCAGCTCCCAGCACAGTGTGTGCAGTCATCGCAGCACCCACACTGATTCTCCCAGCCACCCACCCTCTGTCATGCCCAGTGAGGCGGTGGTTCCCACTCCTGCTGCCCCCACCCAGCCCCTGCCAGGTCTGCCCCCTCAGGATCCCGCAGATGGCACCCTCACCCTCCAGAAGAAGCCAGACCCCTTTAAGATCTGGGCACAGTCCAGGAGCATGTATGAGAGTCGACGTGAGTATTTTCTTTAATTTTTTGAAGAATATGAAAATTTTGCAGACTTTAGAGTTTAAAAATTCAGGAGGACTTATTCTTTATTCTTTTTTTACCGTCTGTAAGAATGAGTACAGCCTGTCAGTATAGACGCGATGGCTTAGATTCAAGATGAAAACGAAAAGGAAAAAATAATCTCCTTAAAGATCTGAGGCTTTTCGACACATATTTTTTTAATGTTTTCCTTCCTTTGTGTGCGGGCTTCTATTCTATAAATTCTATGCTATGATATTTAACATTATTTAATTGAAGGTAAGTAAGCAATGTCAGTTTAGTGGTATGTAAAAAGCTCTACTGTGTGATTAGTGGATTAGACATGTAGGTAGGAGAAAAGATTCCCACTATGCTGACCCATATGAAGCAAAAAAACGCCCTGGAAAAGGTTCTGATTGTTTAAAGTAGATCAGCAAATGCATTTACCTGCGCATTTGTGTCCATTAATGCCTTTAGTTTGTTTGCTCAACAATTGTGTGCTTACCAGTCACAGCTGATCCTGTGACAAAAGGTGCCTCCAAGAGAGAAGTGTCCTTGAAAATGCACAAAAGCAGCTGACGAGTGCTGCTGTGGCGCTTGTGCATGTCAGTCGCACACACACGATATTATCCCCAGACTCTGGGATGTGAAATGCGAGTGCACCCGGTTTGGTTTTCCAAAGGATGATGTGCAACTACCATCGTCTTTCCCTAAAGTTTATAAAAGAAAGCGTTTATGTTATTAGTAGGCAAACAGTTATGTGTTGTGCCATGTTTACTGAAGGGAAAACAGAAAATTCAAAACTGGAACACTAGAAAGTGGGCAGTCTCCACATAAAATTCCACAATATCATTTGCAGTCACGGCCCACTCTTGCATAATTCATTGGGTAACACTGTAAGGGTGTCAAACCACTTATGTGTTTCTAATGGCAGAGTCTGCAAGAAATAGAGGAGTGTGTGATATCCTCAAAAAGAAGCACTCCACTCGCCCGTTCTGGCTGAATTACATCGTTCACGCCTCCTGTACTGGGACCACTGGTGATACTTAAGAGGAGGATGGATTTGTATGGGCTGTGAAATAAACCTCAGTATTGCCAGAGATTGCATTGTAATAGAGAGAGTGATGTCTCTGGCAAGTCTGTTGCATTAGCTTGTCACACATTTGTGACTGTTCCCAGCCAGATGTGCAAGCTGCCCACATCCTGTGTATTGCAGTGCATTAACAATCATGGCTGCCTGTAGAATCTAGGACTGCTGCTGATTAAATATTAACTGGGCCTGGAGAGGTCTGCTTTAAGCTGTAGCTGATTGGTATATCTGTTTGATAACCCCTGAAGGAGCTCTAGCCTTTTTTCCATTGAGTGGGGGAGGAGAGGCGACACAATGAAACAAGAGAGGGAGACGCCGAATGAAAAAGAGGCCCAGATTCTGTCTCTTTCCATGTTTATTCATGTGCATGCTGCCACATAAGAGTAAACCCACCTTGAATTTTTGAGTAGGTGCATTCATGCATCCACCAGAAGAGCACAGTTTCAGTGGCAGAGCAGTGTGGCTGAAAGGTGAGCTTTTGGGAATTCATGTTACCTGTTGCATGATGAAGCGTCACAAAGCAGCACTGTTAGTTACATCGAGCTTTGATCACTACTCTATAGTTGCGGGTCAGCAGAGGGTTAATTACAAGTCCAACAGCTGCAGTTTAATTCACACCAGGCAATTTATCGAGGGACCTAGAAAGCTGAAACTAATGGGTTCACTACTGGCCTTGCGTGGCAGCCGTGTAGGCAGCAGGCAGAGCAGGAAGAAATGGCCTGTGCCTTCTGTACATACTGGCCCTGTGGGTTGAACAGACTGACACCAAATTGCCTGTGTCCTCCTCCACAGTCTGCCATGTCCGTGCATGCAAATGTGAGGGGAGGTGTGTGTGTGTGTACAGAAATAGTGCATGGGAGGCAGATGCTATAAATTAATGCATGCAAGAAAGACTTGACTGTAAATGAGAGCTAATAATAGGGCTCTGCGTTGAGTTCTAGATTTCAGGTCTGCAAGTGTGATGAGGTGACAGCCCGAGACCTTGCAGCCTAGTTTGCGCTCTGAACATGAGCACGAGGCAGGGGCAAGCAGCTGTTGATCCAGCCTGCTCTCATTCTGACACTGTTAGAAATGCAAATGCCTTATTGATCAGCAGATTTGCCATAATCAAGCGAACACAGGAGCCAGAACTATTTGATCAGAGAAAAAAGGATCCAGTGATCAGTCTAAATAGATTCTAGCAGGAAAAATTGAGCAGAACCTGCAAATCTTTGGTTTGGGTTTGGTTGTTGATGTCCATAGAGTCCTCACTGTTTCTCTTGTGTTTCAGTGCCAGATTGCCAGGAGCAGGACATTTTCCTTTGGCGGAAGGATACAGGCTTTGGCTTTCGTATATTGGGAGGAAATGAGCCTGGGGAGCCTGTAAGTCTTCCTTCACTTTAAGTCTCATCAGTTTATTATAATTGCTTGTGAATGAGAATACTGTTTACATATACATCCATCCACAACAACCATTACTAAATGCTCTGTTCCCTAACAGTTTCTTTGCTTCATTAGTTTCCGCTGTGTTTTACATTTCCCGTGCCTCTTTCAGTCTGCCTTTAAACCAAATAGCAGAAAGACCTAATGCATCACTCTCTCTCTTTAACTGGAGCTGTTGCTCTCTGGAGATTTGTATAGATAGCTTGTTAAGAACAGCAAAGGCTTTATCCACCATTCCTTCTGGTTGTGTGCCATATATTTGTCTTAAAGAAGGTTTCGAGAAGACGAATGGAAGGCAGATAGTGAAATAAAATGGCAGCAGGTTTCAGGTCTGCCCCACAGGAGTTAGTACTTGTTGTTTGTGCCAAACATGCTGCATGGTATTTGTGCACTTGTTTCTGGCAGACCTGTGTGTACTCTCCCACACAATGCCTAGAGCACACTAGTTTCTCCACCGCCCCAATAGGCTGCACCGGCCTTTTTGGTTTTTCCTGTGTCAGCCACAAATACTTTGAAGTACTGAAACGGGAAACTTTGATAAGCTGCTGTATAAATCACACAGATTCAGTGCGGTGTGTCTTGAATGATCTTTTGTTTTCTAAGCTAATGCAATTATTCTGTAGCAATACATTTACATCATGCATTTGATGTGCTTTCCCTTTGGCAGATCTACATAGGGCATATAGTAAAGTACGGGGCAGCAGATGAGGATGGTCGCCTGCGGTCGGGCGATGAGCTCATCTGTGTGGACGGCACAGCAGTAGTGGGCAAGTCTCACCAGCTGGTGGTGCAGCTGATGCAGCAGGCCGCCAAACAGGGTCATGTCAACCTCACTGTCAGACGCAAGAGCCCTGGATATGGAGGTGAGGAAAGTTTTAGATAAAACTTTCATGCATGACTCGCGCACAGTCACATGTATTTTATGCAAATATATCACACGCTTCTTGCTTGAAATGTAGTCTGTTCTCACTCCCCTCATCCCAAGTTTCAAAAGGAGAAGGTGATGTCCCTCCATCACCAGCATCCTCCCACCACAGCAGCACCCAGGCACCGAGTCTAACAGAGGGCAAGCGGACCCCCCAGGGGAGCCAGAACTCACTCAACACTGTCAGTTCTGGAAGTGGATCTACCAGTGGCATCGGCAGTGGTGGCGGAGGAGGCAGCGGTAGCGCAGTAGTGCCGGCCTCCCTGCAACCGTACGATGTGGAGATCCAACGAGGAGAGAACGAAGGATTCGGTTTTGTCATCGTGTCATCAGTTTCCAGGCCCGATGCTGGAACCACCTTTGGTAAGCGAGGCAGACTGAACTGCAGCTAGTTGAGATTGACAGCGACTTCAATTCAGTCTGACAAGAGAAATTATTTTGTTTACTATACCCCGGCTCTGTCTTCAAAGCTACAGACAGTTCAATTTAGACATTAATCAGATTTAACAGTTTGATTGTTTGGGCATTTGTAATTTGAATTGGTGCAAGTGATGTTTTCATCTTCTTCTATCCTTATGTCTCTGTCATTAATTCACTTTCTGGCTGTGAGCAGGATGGGCAAAAAATTCAAAAATAAGCAAAATTCCGGTCATGATCATATACAAACGCACACGTGTGTATGCCAGTGACTATTAAGAATGTACTGAAATGATTATAATGAGTAAATGACGGAATAAATGGAAACTTCTGTAATTAAAAAAAGCACCGAACAGCATCTTGTGCTCAATTTAGTTTATAGATTATCCCCCGATCACCAGCTTCAGAGACAAAAACGGTGTATACCCAGAATTACTGCATTTTGAGGGCAAGAAAAAAATACATCAACACTTTTAAAAAACTTTAGTACGTTCTAGAGTGTGTGTTTTTTTTTTTTTCTTTATTACAACTAAAGCCAAAACAGTTCATCCCAAAGAAACTGACAGGTGGTACATGAAACTGCCTCCAGCAAAACACATCCATACAAAGTATGAAAGCACTACAAAGTTAAATGATTGATGCTATCTCCTGGCAGAATTAACATATTTTTTTATATTTACCACTGAGTTTCCCCTGCTTATACGCAGCAGGGGGGAGGTGTTTAACAGGAGGGTGCTTAATGCCACAGACTGAGGTCACAGACTATCATAAGCTTAAGGATAAAGGAACCCTTCGTGTGCGAGTGCACTCTCTCAGGATCGAACCGGCTGCAGCTTTATCACAAACGCCATCATCACACATTGATGCCTCGGAGGTGCCCTCACCAATTCATTCAGCATGTAATTGAAATATACTCGGCACAGTCCATAGCTGTCCGTACCATTTATGTACCGCAGCAAAAAAGCAGAATCACATGTATTAACGTGAGGCAGGCACTGATGAGGAATTGTAGACGTCCTTGAACAAATTTGGTATTAACCTCTGAGTGATGAATTTCAAACATGAATGTCATAGCAAGGTCCCCTGTGTAGTAGCCATTATGATGATGTACTGTGGTCTGTCATAGGCATAACACAAGAATGGATGACACGTTACCCATGCTGAGTGCCTGGGGAATATTTCATTGATCCCACAGGCTGAGGGCGTCGCTCTGCAAAATGCGATGCAAGAATTAATGAGTTATTTATAATGACACCTGTGACGGTGCTAGTCAACAACCACGTCTAGACTACTTCTACTTTTGAGGTGCCTGTTTTTGCTGCTTCCTCGCTGTGCTCCCCCCTTCTCTGCTCTGTCACTATTCCTCTCAGGAGAATGAGATGAATTGACTTTGTGCTTTCACTCACTGATCTAGGATCACGCTGTAGCATCCTGCACTCACTGCTTTAATGGATTCTAACCATGTGGGACACGAGCTGAAAACTGAAAGAGGAATGTGTATTACTAAAAAAAAGCCCAAACAAAAATAAAAACATGGCATGACATTGCTGCAAGGATTCTTCCAGGAGGCTAGATGGGTTTTTTTTAAAGCTCTGGTGGAGAAAATAGAGCAATTTCAGCTGATTCTGTCTCCCATACATCAGTGATGCATAAATCACTTTGCACGAGTCCATTTGCGCCCCCCCATTTCCTACCCCCATGACCTGGGGGTTAGTGTTGTGCTTAACAGATTGGGTATTAAATCCTTGACACACCCTGTCCCATATTTCATTTTTTAGATAGACTGACAGAATACAACTGCATTTTTTTTAATCGAGACACAAGAAGGGTAAACTAAGGTGATGTAATAAATATGGATGCCGCAAAAAACACTGGAGGGAAAAGTGTCGTGAGCAGCGGAGATAAAGGGAAAAACATGGAGTGAGGGTGAGAAGAGCTGGAGATCCCCTGGGTCTGTTTAAAGCTTCTGTGTAAACGAGACGTGCAGTGTTGAAAACTGTCAATCTGCTGCTGCAAGTATTTCTTGCAGCATTTGCACTGACTAAACTCCAACTGCAGTATAGTCTGAACATCTACATATCCAAATTCATCTGATTTCGGAGCTGGTCAAGCTCACTTAGTTGAATATCTAACAGGAGTGGTGCTCCACCTGCTTCACTGCTCATTGATTACCACATCATCTGCATTGTCCCAAAGAGCCTGTAAATTATATTGTTCTCCTCATACTTTACAGTGCATATGTATTTTTCAACAGGTCCTCAGCTTTATTGGTTTTCTGTGGGTGAACTGGGACGCAATGATTTGCATAATTAACCTTTCTTCGTTCTTTCTCCCTGTTTTCTTTCTCTCTTCTTTTTTTTCCAAACTATAAATCGATACAACCAATCAACACAATCGAACAAATCATCATGACGTGCAAAATGTACACACAAAACAAACGTGTTTATTAACACAAAAGCTGGAAATGCTTGTGTGGCCATGCCCCACAAAATAGGACGCATCATTGAGGGCAGCCCGGCGGACCGCTGCGGGAAGCTGAAAGTCGGGGACCGAATACTGGCCGTTAACGGCTGCTCCATCACCAACAAGTCGCACTCTGACATCGTCAACCTGATCAAGGAAGCCGGGAACACAGTCTCGCTCAGGATCATCCCCGGTGATGGTAAGGCGTGCGATGGCTTCCAGCCTCACGATGGCTGTTTCATAATGCAGTGTGATGTGACTTATTCATGGTTGTGGTGGGAAGCAAAGGGCACTGACTCTGTTCACAGGCGAGAGCACTTTTCACGAGGGTGTGAACCCTCGTCTCCTGAAAGTGAGTCACTGAGTAGGAGTAAGGTGAAGTTGCCCCCAGAAACTGCCATAACACTTCCCGAGTTTCGTTCCACCCCCCCGAGTTTCTGGTTTATTTTATTTTCTGGATTTGTTGTCACTTTTAACGGATTAAAAACACTGCTCACATTTAATCAAGTGCTTCCTGATGGTGTTAAGCTCTTCAGCTTAGCCTAGAAAAAGAAACGGAACTGCACAATATTGCAGCACAAGCAGTTTGTGACTCAAAGCTCCACGTTTTGGCAAAAATATGTCAAGCGCTGACACAAAGTGCATGTTAAAGACTGAGCCATTGGTCAGCTCATGCAGACATCGCAAAGAGCCACGCAGCTACATACGCCGTAGAGACATAAAATGAAGCTTAATGAAGATGGGAGGTGACAGAGGTGGGAACAAACTCCCACGCGCACATGTTCAGCAACTCACTCATGAAGAATCACAAGGCAAAGTTTGGTAGTGTGGCTTTAGAAAGCCCTGTGCCTCAGAGAAAGTGAGAGGTGGCTGCAAGGAAGTCGTATTTCTTTAAGTAAGGAGGGAAGTAGGCATGAGTGAGTAAGGAGCCTAAGACAAATGAGTCAGGCTGATGTTCTTGCAGACAGAGCTGTACTCCTATCAGTGGCGCAGGTAACTTATACATGTGCTGCTTGTTTGTGATACAACAGAAAAGCAAGAAAAGACAGTCATTCTTGCTCTTATTAAATTTTTTTTGCCCTCCTGGAACAACGACTAAATCAAAATGATACATGTCATTTTTTTTTCTTTTCCTTTAATGCTATTTTTCTTTCGTGCAGTGGGGCCAGTGTTGTACATGAGTAAATGGCAAATGACAGCATCACAGGCAGTTAGCATCAGGTTGAATAGAACTGCCTGTGGGTGGTTCAGGGGACTCTTGTAGACTAACATTTTGTTCTCCAGAGTATCTTTTTAAAACGCAGCTACAGGCAAATGCATTTAACAAAAGTAGTCACTTTGTTTTATATTGTTTATCTCCTTATTGTATTTTCTCTTTTCAGAATCTTCCAATGCTTCTCTGCTGACAAACGCTGAGAAGATCGCCACTATCACCACCACACACACACCTCAGTCTGCAGACTCCCGGTAGGTGACGATGTGTGGTTTTTTTTGGTTTTTTTTGTTTTGTTTTGTTTTGTTTTTTAATTTCCATGAATAAATGTTTATGTAAACATGCGCAAAATGTGATCTTGCTTTGTTTGAAATGGTTGATTGAAAGACTGGGCCTGCAACTACTTGCTGTCTTCAGACTTAGGAGCATAAAGACAGCAATAATAAGACAAGTCAGTGTCTCACTCTGCTACTGGTTTGCAGTTAAAAGGAGTTAAGTTGGCAATTACAAGCAATCCTTTTGTGATAATACAGCAGTTAGCCGTGATAAATCATTGAAGATTTAAAATCTGTTGCCATCTGTTGCGTCTCTGATTACAGAGAAATTCACATTAACTACTTACATTCACTGTCAAGCCAGAGCCTTGTAGATTTAAATAGAAGTTCTTCCACAAAGATTGACGTAGTTTCTGCACAGTGGCAATTAAACTGCAAAAATGACATCGTGACTAAGCGGACTTTTGCAACCAACTCATTACTAATTCAATTTTAATTTATTTATATAGCACCAAATCACAACAACAGTCGCCTTAAGGCAAAGACCCTAAAATATTAGAGAAACCCCAACAATCAAACAGCAAGCACTTGGTGACAGTGAGAAGGAAAAAACAAAACAACCTTTTAACAGGAACAAACCTCTGACAGATTCAGACTCGGGCCCAGGTTGCCAGAGACACGGGACAAAAGGCAGACTGTGAACGAGAGCCAATCTCAGGGCAAATAGTTGTTCCAACTATTTGCACAGCCAAACAGCCAAATCATGAAATTCAAAGCAAACAAAGAAAAAAAAGAAGCAAAAATTAGACTTAAGAGGGCCTAGACGCTGAGTAAAGAGAAAGTTATCTACTGGGTCACGTGTCCAGTAACAGTATGTAGGTGACAGAATATTGCACTGTAATGAGATAATGTTTCACTTCACCTGACAGTGGTTTCACTGTTGTGGCGAATGATGTAGCCGTAAATACAGCACAATATCTATGCATTACATGTATTAACAGGTTGTTGTTGTTGTTTTTTATAACCCAAGGAATAACCCAAAGTCAAAAGGAGCTCCACCTCCTCCTCCCACACAATCTCTGACCACACAGGTAAGAATGGATTTTTCATCCATAGTTAATGGTCATCACCATTTTACTTCAATCTATCAGTAACATGCAGTAAGATATGCTACAGTTATTATCAAAGGGAAATAAAAGGATCATTATGGCCGCAATAGAATCTTCCACTCCTCTGTGGAATGTCACCTTAATGTATTTCCACTACTTGTCAGCTGAAAAGTAGGTCATACTGTAAAATTAGTGGATAGTGGTTTTAAGGTTGCATGAGAAAGAAAATGAGAGGAGCCCCTACACATGTGATGCATTACAAAAAGCAGGCAGTGGTACCACGCTATTTTCTGATCAATAGATGGCAGTGCTGCAATATTCCATTTCAGGCCAGAAGAGGGAGAAAGAAAAGCGCAAGTAAACATGGGGGGGGGAGAGATATGTACCACATGTGGATGGTATAAATATTTTTGTGTCAAATATTCAAATAATCCTTATTACATACAGATACCCCCCCCCCCCCTACACACACTACCATGTTCTTCCATGCACTGGAAGATTCCATAACTCTTAACTTTTTCATGAGAAAGGTAAGTTTTGGGTCCAGCCCTTGCGGTGCCCTTCCCTCAGTGATCTGTACCCAGCTCACAGGCTCATGCATCATTAATTATTCATGCATTTGAAGGTATTGCACTGCCATTGACACTTTGAGTTTTTTCTGGGACAGGGCTTGATTAGCCCTTAAGTTTGAAATCACCTTTTGACTCTTTGAACTATGGATTAGTCACTCTGGTGTCTCTGTGACTTTCTCTTTGTCAACCCTTTTCTATCTTTTAGGATGCAGAGTTCTACTCTGTGGACCTCGAGCGAGACAGTAAAGGTTTTGGCTTTAGCTTGAGAGGCGGCCGGGAGTACAACATGGACCTATATGTGTTAAGACTAGCAGAGGACGGGGCTGCTGTAAGAAATGGCAAGATGAGGGTAAGAATCTGGGTTCTTTTATTTTGATTCTCTGTCAAAATACATTTTCATGTACTAAATTTCTTTTTTGCACAGTGTCGATGAAGCCCTACCTTTAGCCAGTTGCCACAGTAACATGGCCTCTCTGTTTTCAGGTGGGAGATGAGATTTTGGAGATTAATGGTGAGAGCACAAAGAACATGAAGCACTCACGTGCCATCGAACTGATCAAGAATGGTGGTCGGAGGGCACGGCTCGTCCTCAAACGGGGAGATGGATCTGTACCTGAATATGGTAGGTAAATGCATTATGGTGTGGCGCTGAAACTCACTGTCACTGCTGAACCGCAGGCTAAAGTTTCTTATCTTTGTAGTGCACCAGAAAAACTTTATATTCCTTAAAAATGATCTTCAGCTGCATTGCTAACCTAACTGATAAATGTTTAACAGGAAGACACGTTCAAAGTGTGATTAATATGTAACAACCTGTCATTTATTGTTTATCCACAAAACTGATCTTTCAAATATATATTTGATCTTATAGAGCTATTGCACAGATTTCCTGTGTAGGATTATTTTTCTCATTGTCAATCTACTGTTATTTGCTGGTTCAACTGGGATTTTAATTTTCTGACACTTTCTTTTACCCTCAGATTGTTTTCTTTTGATGCTTTATAAAGAGTTTGTGTCGATACTTTTTGTCAAAGACAAAAGAATAACTTCCTCTCTCTTATTAAGATGTACTGTAAAACAGCCTCTTGTCTGTTTTATTTGTTTTCTCCTCTCTGCTCCTCCTCCTTTCTCTCTCTGATTGTCTCTCGTTGCTGGGCTCTTCCTACTCTCTCCAGCGATGATGGCTCCTCATCTCGCTGTTGGTACAATGAGAAATGACAAGATGGGAGAGCCCTGTTTCTACCTAATGGGCCAAAATCAGACAACGGTTTGTAGCCAAAAGTCTGTCCCACTCCACTCTCCCTGTCACCGTTTTCCTTTCAGTTATATTCACCCCTTCTTTCAGCCCATACCACCCTGCATCCCACTGTGTGTGTGTGTTGGCGTGAAGACCTGTTGACATTGTATACAAGCTTTGTCAGCCTCATTTAACCCATGTTATTCAACTTCTTTATGCATATGATATCCCTACCCATGTGCCAGCTTCAGACCAGACATTTATTAATGGGACTAATTTAATTCAACTCGTCATCACATGCTGCTGTCACCTGCAACCTGTCTGTTTTGGGGGGGGGGTTGGCAGACTTTCAGCCAAACAGTTTTTTTTGTTTCTTTTTTTTGCTTTGTTCTTCCAATTAATGTACATTAAACTCATCGTTTTATTTTGAATGATTTCCTAGGTGCCTGCTGTGTTATCGATAACCCCCTGCCCTACACTTGCTGATGTGTTGCACCTGCTGTTGTTGCCGAAGTCACCTTGTGTTTTAACCTGCAGCCCTTATAGCGAAATCATATTGAAATCATGTATAACTTCAATGCATTTTTTGTGTGCAGATGTGTTAAAAAAAGTGTTACACATCAGCTTACATTAGCCGGATTTATTCTAAGAATAAATGCAGCAAATGGAAGTATACCAGTATGCATGATTTCCATCAGTATCTGCATTGATTTTTTTTTGTTTGTTTGTATCATGTCAATGCAAGAGCTCAAATCAGCCAACAAGGAAAATCATGTCTGCTGATCGCAATTAATTTCACGTTTTTGATTTTTCTTTCTTTTTTAAAGTTTCTTTCCGATACTTGTTGAAAAGATATTTCCCGTTCTTTCTCCCCTCCTGCAGACGGCAGCAATGACGGGCACCCTTCCGCACCCGGGGCACAAAACACTCCGGAAGTGAGAACGCTGCCACCCAAAAGCCGATATCACACCTCATTGGAGTCCAGTTATCCACCAGACCTTCACAAACCATCACGCCAGGAGGAGGCTGTGCGTGGCCGAGACATGGACAGGAACAGGGACAGGGATGGGTCAAATCAGATGGACTACCAAGGCTGGCAATTTAAACCCCATCATCATCACACCTGGAATAACAATCACAGTCAAAGTTCCCCCAGACAGCAGTCTCCTGACAACAGCAACAGCAGTAGCAATGGCAACAAGAAGAGCCGGGGCCGCAAAGTCAAGAAGTCTGAGTCGGAGAGCGGCATCTCTAAACTCCTAAAGACTCTGAGGAAGGACAACTCGGGGAAAAAAGCTGCAGCTGCCGAGAAACTGAGGGAGCGAGAGCTCTCAAATAGCAGTTCTACTCTGGACGGGAGATTTCGTCCGCAGCGCCGCGGCTCCCTCGACCGCTCACCGACCCGAAAGCGCGCCTCGTCCCCTGATCACCGGCGGGCCAAATCGATGGACCGCAGGGCAGAGCGAGCACATTGCGACCGTACACCTGAGAGGGATTACGATGATGGAGGGTTCCTCGCAGTCACCCCCGATCGGAAGTACAATGAGCGGAGGCTCCTCAAGGACTCACAGATGACTGGGCAAGTCAGGGAGTTTACCACCCCCGAGCGCACCAACAACAAAGGGGATTCCTTTTCTCAAGCTAGGGGCCGCACATACGACAGAGCCACAAAGAACGGCAACCTTCTGCGAGACTCTTCATCGGAGAGGAGAGAGGAGAGACATCGGACAAACGGGAAAATGGAGAGACTGTACAGAGTTGAGCGGGACTCTTCCCCTGATAGCACCTACAGCCGGGATGAGCTGAACTATGCAGCCGCACCAAGACTAAAAGACTACTACAGCATGATGAAGAACAACGCTGCACACAATAACGCTGCCTTCAACAACACCGGCCACAACAATAATGCAGTAGGCCGCAGCCCGAACCAGCTCCCTGAGCCCAAGAGAAGGCTGTACAAAGAAAGCCCAAAAGACCTCAGCATCTAGAGCAGAGCAGAGATCCCCCTCACCACTCTCTCTATCTGTGCAAACTATGTACCATACACTGGAATTGGACTTCTAAGGATACTAACTCTCGTGCTTTATTTGGTCGAATGGTTTGATTTGATTAACTTTACTACTTGTGATCCCATCCAGAGATTCATAAAACAGCAGGAGTACAGTCCTATCAGTTCACACTGTTTTTGTCATCGTTTTGGTTATTTTGAGCATAACAAAGGTTGTTGTACTATAGTAAAGGTATTGTATGTGCCTGCATATGAAATCAGTGATATTGCTTTTTTGTAGGCATTGCTGACTCTAAATATTTGTTCCCTCAGAGGTATGAAACATGCTTCCAATTGTGGTAACTACTAAGCTTGTTTTCAACTTGTTTTTAGATGTCTTTATCCATTCCTGAATTGCTTAAAAAAAAAAACTATAGCACAAGACACTGATGGTTCACGAGAACTGTGAAAATGGACTTTGCAAAAATCTAAATGTTAAGATTATATAGATAATTAATATATGACATTTTTGCATTTGCTCACTATTTATTTTTGATTCGGCACATATCTCCAGTAAGAGTCATTCGATCTTTTATTAAGGACCAAGGTAAAAGTATACAATGGACTTGGAAATGCATGCTGAGGCAGTGTAACCTCTTTTGCCTAAATACACGCTTCCAAAACTCTAACGAATTATGTGAAAATTGGCAGTGCTATTATTAGATTCTCCCTGGAGAAGGATTGAGGAAAAAACTGTGTGTACTGATGCGATGGGAAAGGAGCTCGACTCGCTTTCAGCTACAGGCAACAATGTTCTCTGTTGTGGAAAAATGTAATTTCACCTTACACAAGTCTGCATTATGCCATAATACCAGCCGAAGCTGCCATGAAATATGATTTTTGAGATATGCCAAAAAAAGTAAATAAATATGTAAATTATCCCTGTGCAAGATGCATGTGTAAATTAAAATGTAGTGTGATCACTTTATTTGATGGGTCTGAGTGAGAATAATTGATAAAGGAACATGCACTGTAATCCCACAGTAACTTTAAGCCCTGTCCTCATGTTTATTACAAGCACGTTTGTGCACCGACCACCTCCTGGGTACAGAGGCGCAGAGCCAATGTGGTTACGTGTGTCGGTAACATGGAGATTCCCGGTACAGGGGACAACTGATCTGCCATGCTGAGCCATGCTGTCATGCCACTGGAATCTGACTGCTGCTTTTTACTGTTGTTTTGTGTGTATTCTGTTTTATGTTTCATTTACAAACTAAAAATATATTGGGAGGAGGGGGGAGAACCACAACAAATGCATTGTTTAATCACCATTGTCACCATGGTACTGTATTTAACAAAAAAGAAGCGCATCTGAGAAGTGTTGGCCATCACCTGTAAAGATTTTTTTTTTCTCCAATGTAACTACAAGGAACCTGTGGAGGAATAAAATGTTGCCTTTTTCTTGTACAAAAGAGAAATTTATGAAAACCCTCAGCAGTGAGGAATGTGACATTGTGTTTATATCTCTGAAGTGGACCTGATGATTTGTGGGGAAATATGTTGGTTTACTCTGGATCAGGTATGTAAAGACATTTTAAAATGAAAGACTGTATGTGGTCAATCAGAAACTGTTTAATGGTTTGAATCTCTCTCAATGGTTAGCCTGCCTTTGTATTATAAAGCACTTGTATGCAGTCTGTGTTCTTCAAGCATTATTTCTTGCAACGTGCTCCAGACATAATGCTGTCTCTGTGTTGATAAAAGCAGTACATGTATATGGGCCAATCTTTTTTATATAACTATGCATATATAAATACTACATTGTTCATAGCTTTATTTGACCCATGAAGCTATACATAACATTAGTCAAAGTACAAGTAGATGTGGACTTATCCAGCTTCTTTCCTTGAGATGGATTACAATGTATATGTAGCTATCAAAAGAAGTCTGTGAATGCTATTTTTATTATCAAATAAAGTTTTCCATACAAATTCAAAAGGATTTCTTTTTTTATGCCTGACTGCACATCTCAGGATAAGCTTTTGCATTTGTTCAGGTTTTTTGATCACGTCGCTGGTCGTGGTTTTGATGTGCAAGTTTAGAGACTGGCAACCGGAAGAAAGAACAATGGTGATTGTACAGTCACTGGCCACTTCTTTAATAATAATGGATTGGATTTATATTGCGCTTTTCAAGGCACCCAAAGCGCTTTACAATGCCACTATTCATTCACTCTCGCATTCACACACTGGTGGAGGCAAGCTACAGTTGTAGCCACAGCTGCCCTGGGGCAGGCTGACAGAAGCGAGGCTGCCATATCGCGCCATCGGCCCCTCTGGCCAACACCAGTTGGCGGTAGGGTAAAGTGTCTTGCCCAAGGACACAACGACCAGGACAGAGAGCCCGGGAATTGAACCGGCGACCTTCCAGTTACAGATGCGCAGATGCTTTAGGTGCAGCTGCACAACTGCTCGCTTATGTGAACACACGAGAGCAACTCAATGGGTTTAGGAATGCACACGTGGTCAAAACAACCTGCTGATGTTCAAACTGCACGTCAGAATGGGAAATAAAGGTGACGTGGCATGGTTGTTTGTGCCAAATGGGTTGGTCGGAGTATTTTAAAAACTGCTTATCTGTTGATCACACACATCTCTAAAAAAATAAAAATACCTTCTTCAGAAGAGGAGAATGTGTCTACTGACTCCCACACAAAAAAAAAACATGTAAGATAGTAGTCATCGATGTGGGCCGTTAGTTATATTGCCTCATAGAGTTCATTCTTCTTTATCAACTACACAAGTAATTTCTGATCAGTTTTATCTGTGTAAAAAATACTGGGGGTACCCAGTGGTACCCATCAGCCTCCTAGTACAAACACCTATCGTATAAATTTGAAAAGTATAGGTGATTTCCTTCTCAACTTATCCCATTCACAAGACTTTCAGAAAACCTAACCTCTGGCGTTAAGATCAAGATCACTGTGATTCAAACGTAGAAGTGGCACTGATGGTATCAATCTGAATCTCAAACGTCACTTCGTTCTCGAGTTATCGCATTAACAAACTCGGGTGTCCACATTGTCTGCCTGTCTGCCTGGGAGGGTGACAACAACACCACATGAGCCTTTTATGGCTGAGGGGTAAAAAACTGAAGTTTACACACCAAGTCAGTGTCTGAAGGTTGTCTACTTATGTAAATGCTGAACACTGTGCAGAAAAGCAGGAAAAAGGCAAGTAGTTGTCCAACAGATCCACAGTCATAGGTTTCATGTCTTAGTTTTAATTTGTAACTCAAATGGGTAACTTGGAAAAAAACAAAACAAAAACATAACATGCCAGCATGGATACAAGGAGCTAACATGCTGTTATGGATGCTGTTTTAATACATGTGGACAATTTGGAACTGTGAAACAGATAATTACTCATTGCCATATAGGAATGAGTGTACCAGTTTAACAAATGTATTACACCACAAGGTAGTGTACAGTTTAGTTACCCTAAATTAACAGTACCAGTAAATAACCAAAATAATATTTTAAGTGTTTCTGTAAAAAACGAAATTTTATTTTTAATACTAAAATATCATTATTGCTGTTATCAATGAATTTACAATGTTTTTTAAAAAAGTTATTTACTTGCAGTCCTGAACAGAAAAAATATTTTTAGTGATTGAATGTTGGTAATTGAATGCTTGAGTAATTTCTGATTTCTTAGAGAAGTCCAGTGTGCCAGCTCAAATTTGGCTTTAAAAATGTAAATTCAGTTTTATCATTATTATTATTATTAATAATAATAATGACTAACATTACTTTATTTTATGTTTCATTCTCCCCAAAGAGGAAGGAAATTTGCTCTGGACTCCAAGTTACCAAGAGTACAAGCATCACAATTCATTTTGTTCAGTAACGTATCTGTGATGCAAAAAGACCTGTGCTCATATTGTGCTCATGCAGTTCCACTGCACAAGCACCACGCTGTGTGTGTGTGTGTGTGTATAATACTATTGTTTATGTAATATACTATTATGCTATTAAAACATTAGAGAGTTTTATAAACCATTAAATATCAATACTCCTTATTAATACTAATTAGGTTTACGTGTAATAGAGTCTTGATTGATTCTTCCTTTCACACTACCTGTAATGTTTCCATTGAATTTGCATGAAGGTGTCACTTGGTTAGACTCATTTGGTCATCTAATAAATCTTTGTCAACCTTTACATAATGTGATTAATATCTATTATCAGATAAAGTTGTGTCTGGTGTCATGCATAGTCACCGATAATAAGATCTTATAATGTTGTAATCTCTTTATTAGGCCAAGTTCTAAGCCCAAGGTGACCTGTGCCTGAAATGAGATTATAGAGGCCACTTGTAAACACTAAGTACTAAGTTTTTGTGTACTGTTTCATCAAGTTTAACAGTAGATGAGCAGTAGTAACTGCAATAACAGCTCTAAAGTCTAAACCGACTCAAGACATAAATGCATTCTGAATAGGTCATTCACATTTATTTATTTGATTAAATATACTACAATCATATGAACTTTGCCACCCAAACTGTAAGTAAAACATAAACAGGATGTGTCATTTGCAAAGTGCGTTTTATTTTACGTTGCCTTGATTACATGCCTCTACATTCAAAAATAAGCCAGTATCATATAGGATCCAACTGTGAAAGATTAGCATTTTTCCTTTTCCTCTCAGGAAAAAAAAATCTCACCGATTGTTAAGTTGGATATTCTGTACATACAGGAACAACTCTGTAATGGGCTGACCTTTACTGCAACTGTCTTTAGGTTGAATCAATTCGTTTGTAAAAATACAAAAAGGAAATTATTTCTGTAGACATTAGCCTTCAGTAGTTTCCCTGGGGGAGCAGAAGTCTTCGTCTTGGATGGCGGATCACGGAGCCGTTGCTTGACGCCCCTTTTATGCAGGAGACACAGAGCTGGAGGACACAGAGGAAGCCTCAGTCTTGGAGGCAGTAGTAGATGCTCCCTCCTCTTCTTCAAAGGGATTTTTCCCGCAGCACAAGGTGGTGATCATGCAGTGGCGGAACTGCTTGTTCATGCAGATGTAAATAATAGGGTTGTAGATGGCAGCGGCCTTGGCAAAGAAGGCTGGGAGGGTCATGAAGACTGGTCCAAATTCAGATCCCTGATGTGTGAAGATATACCAGGCCACTCCGGCATAGGGCAGCCAACATACCAGGAAGGAAATAACCATCATAATAACCATGCGGGTGACTTCCCTTTCAGCCCTCTGGGTGGTCTCAGACTCCTGCTGGGCAGCAGCAGCCTCCTTGACAGCACAGAGCAGGCGGCCGTAGCAGAAAAGCACAACAGTCAGTGGAATCATGAAGTGGCAGATGAACATGTAGATAACAAACGACTCGTTGTTGAAGCCTTCTGCACGTGTGTAGTAGTCGACTCCACATGAGCACTGCATGCCCTCAGGGATGTAACGAGACCAGCCGACAAGAGGGGGTGCAGCGCAAGAAAGGGCCGCTAACCAGGTGAAGGCCAAGCCCATAATAGCGTGGTTCTCCCCAAAGCGGAAGTTGCTAATGGGCTTGCAGACGACTAACCACCTTTCAATAGCAAGGACAACCAGTGACCAGAGACCAATCTCACCACCGAGGGTAGCAAAGAATCCTTCCAGATTGCAGCCAAGGCGACCTAGGACGAAGTAGCCATGCATAGAGGTGTAAATCGTTGTGGTGAATCCTCCAAACACCATGAAGAGGTCAGCCACCGCAAGGTTCAGAAGGATGTAGTTTAGTGGGGTTCGCAGCTTCTTGTGTTCAATGGTGACATAGAGAGTAAGGAAGTTGATGGGAAATCCAACAAGGATGAGAAAGAACATGTAGGCACCCAGAGCAGCATAAGCTGCTGGGCTGACAAGGTAGTGCTGAGGGTATTCATAAGGACTCCGGACAATACCGGTGGTGTTTGCCATAGGGACATAGAAAAAGGGTCCCTCTGTGCCATTCATGGTTGCGGCTTGTGGTTGCGATCAGCCCTTCAGAGGTGTTTCTTCTGGGTGTTTGGGAGAGTGATGGTACAAATGCTACAAATGGAACCAGGTGGCTACAGTCTGGCTTTTAAAGGCACACCTTGGATTATCACTTTCCCAATCTGTCAGCACAAACTGATTTAGGCCACAGTTAATAACTAATCCAGCCACCACTGCAAACATTAATGACCACTCATCAAGATATTAAGGTTACACCTGCTCACGTCTAACACGGCGCTATCCAGTGACTATATGTTTTGAAGCATGTTAACAACATCGTGTCTAGCGAGAAAATAAGGTTTTAGTGCAGTCAGCTTTAAACCTACAACTGAGGGAAACTGATCAGTTCAGATGTCTCTTAATATCTCAGCAAGTCTCCTCCACATGGCTCAAAGCTATAAAGCTCTAAATTTGACGTTTTAGGGGATTTTCACTAATATGGACATCTTTTCCTGTGAGTTTTAGCAGAAATCTATTTTAACTGTGTTAATTTAAGGTGCTTACGTTTAGCCAAAATATTAAACTTTCATTCAATATTAATTTGCATAGGGCTGCTAATGGATAGCATCTCTCTATATTAATCACATCCATTTACAAATTCAATTCCATCATCTAGTAAATCCTGAATAATATTGACAAATATAGGCTTTGCAGAATGCTTAATTTTAGACTCTTGATTAAATACTGGATGTTGATTTTGTTTTATTCCATAGTTTTTTCTTTTTCCAACATAGTTTCCTGCAACAACTGCTAAACACTGGAGAGAGAAAATAATAGAGCATTACTATGATGCCAAAACTTACACTAAAGTAGTAATAGTAACTTCAAAGTTCATACAGTTTCATTACTCTCATGTGCTACCCAAAATCAAAGCAAACAAAAAAAAAAAAGACCAGGAAAGAAAAATAAAGTATCACATCTGAGTCCCACAGTATCCTACTGAGTGAGAGTGACCCTCGCAACATTAAATCCATTACAGGCTTGTGAGAGGAACACACCCATAAGCCCCAAATCTCTTTAATACAACACCCATTAGGAAAGTGCTGAGCTCTTTACCAACAGCTAAGATGGTCCACCACTCAGCAACATTACTGCCTCTGCTCTACATTCAGTATAGTACAGAAAAGCACAACTTAGAAAACAGTAATATATGAGATAAGGATACGTTATGAGAAAATTAAAAAGCCTTTTTCTTCATCTGCTGTCTTGGTCAGAAGATATAATTATTAATGCACATGAGGCAAAGACAAAGAGTGCTTTGTGTAAAAAAAAAAATCCACTTGGTTACAACTAGAGTTAACATGTATGAACCCATAGATAATCCAAAGATAATTAATCACTGGGCAAAAGTGTTGAGCAGTTCTTCAGGGCAATAGTTCTCAAGGCTTTCTGCAGCTCTTTCAAAGTTTTTCTTTGGACATTGGCTGCTTTCACACTCATTTTCTGTTTATTCTTGTATTTGACCATTTTCAGAGGAATCTTTTCTTTTTTTAATTTTGTTTCCTTATTTCTAAAACACTGAGGATTCATTCAAACAGTAAATAAGTAGGCTCAAACAAGAATATGTCCCATTTCCAATGTCTCAGTCTACATAAAAGGTAACAAGAGAGGCACAAAATAGTGTTTTTGCTCTGTGAAGTGATTCCCAAAGAACTATTAGTTACTCTTAATCCAAAACTTGATGTCTTGACATGGTATGCAGCGCATCCTAAAAAAAACAAAAAAAAAAACAGGAAACTGGGCAAGAGGAGGAAAAAACATGTTACAGGCTTAAAAAACTAGCTACAGCAGCATGCCCTTAAAAAAAGGAAGAACTCCAGCAAAGACTTGACGCAGGACCTGGGAGATACAACAACACTCAAAAAATTAACTACTTGAATGGAAATTTAAAAAAAAGAAGAAAAGGATTTCCATGCGATTAAATTGCTTTATTTTAGCTTTATGCAATTCTGGTACTGTATTCCAATTGGAGCCTATCCCAGCTGTCATAGTGAGAGAAGCAGCATACACCCTGGACAGGTCGCCAGTCTATGGCAGGGCTAACACAGAGAGACAGTCGACCATTTGCACTCACATTCACACTTCTAGGTAATTTAGAATCACCAATAAATCTAAGTTGCGTTGAATTTCATGCAGATCGTACATGATTTCATTACGTTTACCACAGAAACATGAAATTATTTTGTTCAACAAAAAAAATTCAAGAACAGAAAATATGTGTTATATAATATAAATTTGTGAGCTTGCCTATTAAGATTGCAGATCTTCTCATACTGAGCTGGTCTTTGGAATAAAATACTTATTTCTGGACTCTACTATCCTGTTCAGGGTTGCAGGACTGTGGATAATAGTCAGTTAAATGTGTAATCTTTCCAAAACACACACACACAAATAACAAGGACATCTATCCAATTAAGCAAAGATTCAAAACTAGTATATTTATTCTGGTATGGTTTGAGGGAAAATGTTAAAAAAAAATGGCAACTGAATCTTCAAATCTTGAAGGATGGTCAGCAGAATTTTTGCTTCCTTAGCAAACTATGCTCTCTGGTGGATGATAACTGAAATTATTATGTGGATACAAAAGTGGATTCTTCATTCGATGATGACAAAAAGACACAGTGGAAATTGTATTCAGTGACTCAAGTATAATATCTGTTTAAGCAAAAATATTTTTGCAGGTTTGAGGTTCACAAACATGAGCTGAAATTCATCATTGTACAAGGCAAGCAAGATTAAATGAAAACTGATAGTATTTCTACTGAATGTTGCATGTGTCTTAAAACAAATCCATCTTACACCACAAACACGGTGTTGTTCTGTCCCATATAAAACACATCATCCAAACATCCATAGTGTGAGTTAGTCATGGGAAATTACCTCCTAAGTTCAACAATTCAGATTTAAAGGATGGAAGCATGGTGTTCATGACCCAGTAACAGTATGAGAGCTGTGCAGTGGCTTAAACAAAGCAGGTTTATGAGGAATAATATTAAATAGAATCTCCAAAATGTTGAGAAGGTTTAATATGAAGCCATTTTTTTAAGGCAATGATGCCAAATGAGTTTGACCAGATGGTCAACCCAATGGATCCACTCTCTTTTCCCCAGTACCGTGAATCCTTGTTCCATAACGGTGGTAATGATTGATTGTAAGTGATTGTGCTTCATTAGCATTGGGGCGCATTATGTTTTCAGCACTTGTGACTTAGATAAAAATCAGAGCACGTTTTCTAGAAAGCTGGACCCAAAACTAAATGGTACCAATCACAGAATAAACTGATAAAATAAACTGCAAAACCATAATAAACTCAAAACTGGGTCAAAGACCAGGGACCATTACACACTGTGTACAACAAACAATACATCTTCTGGTTTTGAATTGTTTGTTCAATAACAAGCCACACAAGCCATTGCCATGCACTGTAGCCCCTAATTTTTCACATTACCCACTGTGCTGTGTGAATGAAATGCATGACACATTTGTACCGGACTAATCTTTAACCTGCCACCTCTTCGATGGCACAATTAGTGCCAATGTGAGAATACCACAGGAAATGACTCAATGAAACAAACTTGAGACATGAATACTCGTGATCTAAAGATGATTGCGTAAAAAAGTGTAGTTGCAACACTAAAAAATAAATAAATAAAAATCACATATTGTTGTATAAACAGCTAAACTGAGCTAGTGTCTACACACTCTACAGGGACAGCTCCATCACCTAAATCACATGGAGTATTTCCAGTAGTAACTTAAAGTAGTTATTGTAAAATGTTATATAGTGGCCTATTAGTGCCTAATAATCAAAAGACCCCTGATTTGATCTCTGGAGGAGGTGCGAATCACTTTGGACTTTGGCATCAGGAAGTGGAACTACCTACTGTGGTGATCCCTTGTGAACAAGGGAGCAACCAAAAGTAGCAATTCAAAAGCAATGTATACATTTACTAGGGGTGCAACGATACTCGTATCGATATTGAACTGTTCGATACAGTGCTTTCGGTTCGGTACGCATATGTATCGAACAATACAAAATTTTTAATTTATTTTATGCAACATGGCAAACTGAACCTCCCCCACCCTCATTCAGATCTGACGTTTGGAACTATTTTGGTTTTCATGTGACGTATGACCCTGAAGGTAAGCGCGTCATGGACAAAAGTAAAACTGTTCAATTACATTGGTGGGAACTAGTGTGTTAGCGTAGTTTGCTCGTTAATGTGTTGGCCATCCTGCCCCACGCACGGGGCGATCCGCGGTAGCTCGTTAACGGAGATTTGCCGTGTTGTGGCGTTAACGTCATTTCAACGAGATTAACGCTGACAGCACTAGTGGGAACACAACGAATATGACTGCACATTTACTCCGACAGCATTCTAGTGCAAAGACAAGTGGAAGCAGACAAAAACAACAAGCACGCATGCTACAAACTTTAGCCGAGTCATTTAGACAGCCGTTAGCACATGATTCTCACATTAAATTTAAAAACTGTACTTTTGAGTTAAAATATATATTTATAATTTTAATAAATGACAAATTAAAAAGGCATGAACATTTTTTTTTGTATCGAAAAAATATCGAACCGTGACACCAAAGTAGCAAACCGAACCGAACCGTGAATTTTGTGTATCGTTGCACCCCTAACATTTACATTATTCACTACTCAAATCAGATTTCAAAGAAAAAGCTTCGAAATCTCCCAACTTTCTGTTAAATAAAAGTATTAAAATTTCCCCCCCTGGGGAAGTAATGCTTCTATTTTCTCTTAACTCATGGTAACACTTTGTACTGTGTGCCACACATGAGAAATGTCATGACCTTTTCCCCAACATTTCACAGAATTCGTGTTTGAAGAGCTAAGAAGCTAGAGTTTATCGACAAGGCTCACAGATCCTGCAGGAGATCAAGACAGATCTGCAGAGCTGGTCTCTTGTTATAAACTATGCAGGTGTTTTGCTGCCCTCCTCAGGAAGTCAAAGAAAATGCAATTGCACACAAATGTATGGTCACCAAAATCAGGCTTCCTGTTTGACATGCCTTATGGTGTATTTATACATATATCCATGCAGACATTTTATGTAATAATGTAATGACTAACTCTCTGGACAACAGAAAGAACGGCTGCTAACTTCTTAGTGGCCAGTGGGGAACCAAATAAACAACCCAAACCCTCTCGTTGTTAAACCTGTATTTATTTTGAATGACAAGCAGGGGATGACATTTTTGATAAAGCTTATAGTTAGGGCTGGATCACCCTGAGCCCTCCCGTAGTTGGGCTTTACTTGAGTAGTTTTTTTTCTGACTTCTTTTTACTTACTCCCCATATTTTTAAACAAATATCTGTACTTTCTACTCCTTACATTTTAAAAACAGCCTTTTACTTTCTGTTTAACCCATTTGGGAAGAGTTATTATTTCGTGACTGTGGGCCTCTAAATATCAAACCAATTTAAACCTAAACAGTAACACATGAAAGGAAAGTTTATTAATCACCAGAGAATGTCACATAAAAAGAGATGACATGTGCCAAAATGTAGGGGTTAAAAGTGTGACAGTGTTGTTTTGTTTTGGGGGTTTTTCCTGCAGGTGTCCATAAGTTGCGGTTGTGGTTCTTCAGCATCTAGCTAGCACTACAAAAGAAGAGCGAGTGCAAAAGGAGTAACGCTTTTTAAGTGTCAGGTAATTTCAAATGCAATGTTTCAATCAGCTCAGCAAACAGAGATGGAGAAAAATAAGAAAGACAGGAGAGGAGAGGGAGAAGAGAGGTTAGATTTAAAGGTTATGATGCTCAGTGGGTTTACATGCAAGTCCTCATGTTTTTAAATTAGATAGTGGGCCTGTACATGTAACACTATGTTTTTTCATATTGTGAAATATGCTGTAAAACAAACTGCAGTAGACTAACTGCTATTTGAAGGTTACATGAAAATACTCTGTAGTTTAGCTGAGGTTTCATGTGTGGTTTAATGCTCAGAGTTAGGTTACATCAAGTGTAGCACAGATTCATATGCTTAGATTCATTGACTGAATTCCACCTTCATACCAACTTTATACCATTTAAAAAAAAAGACAGCATAAACAGTGCACTGTCAGTGTAGAGGATGAAAATCAGACAGGACAACTCATGAAACATCTGCTTAGAGGAAAAGTCACCCTCCACAATGTAGGCAACAGAAAATAGAGCTTTTTTCAGAATTTTTAGATTCAAGCTGCGTATAATTAGTATAAAAAATAGTTAAACTCAAGTTTGTATTTCCATCTACTAATCTTATTTTATCATTGTGTTAAAATTGCACAAGGTTCAGTTAGCTTTGCACAAAAATAGAAACGTCCTCCAAAGAGCTACTTTAACTTTCTTACTTTGAATGCGTTTCAGAGCTGGTACTTTTTGAAGTTGTTGAAGTAGAACTTTTACTGGAGTAGTTTTTAACAGTAGTACCTGTACTTCTACTTAAGTACAGAATGTCTGTACTTTTGCCAACTCTGGTTATTAATCTCTGGCTCTTATCCAGCCTGTCAAGAAGCCATATTTTGTAGTCCAAAGTTTTCAGCTAGCTTCTTACAGAAAGGAAACAGGGAAAATGCCGAAGGTAAGTAAGAAGAACTGGCTTGAAAATCATTAGCAAAAGGCCCAAATTTAAAATGTTTGGTTATTTTTGGCATTATTTGTTGTATTATTGTAGGGAGATAGGTACAAAAAAAGCAGGGGAAAAGGACAATTTGTTCACTGAACTGCTAAACTGACAGGGGACAACTAGACAGTATTGGGTAATTCAAAAGCATCCAACTTGAATTTATGCAGCAGACGTCTTAGACAAGGGCCTCTCTAATGAATAATACACAAGATCAGCCTCCTTATAAATAGTGTATGACTTCCAGAAACAGAAGCATGCACTGTTACTGCCTTGGGTTGTGCTTATTTGTAAAGTGGAAATGGCTTGGATGAAGTCATGGTCAACATTGAAAAATAAAATCATCACAACTACTTCGTGAGCAAGTATTTACTAAATAAGTTCTTACAAAGCCAGTTTGTTCTCTTGCACATGTCCATTTATTTTTTTCTTTGAGAAAAAGATTGGCTAAAACTCAAGAAAGGAAGCATTTAGACGTGTTGAGCACCCTCATGTGTCATTTATAGTCTCATTTGATAGTAGCATTTATCTGACATACTTTTTACAAATCTTTGACTATATGCCCCAAAGCATCACAGCCTTATTTGTTTCGCTTCTTTTTTGCCTATGAAGATGACTGTGGTTTTTGGAGGACAAATGTGTGGGCTGAGTGTGATGCTCTCTCACTCTGCCCACAGGAACTCTCTTGCTGAGTGACCGGTAGAGAGGAGGGAACACTGTGACCAGGACATGGCACATTCCACACCTCCAGCTCCCACAAACATTCACACTACAGGGTTACACATCATCAGGCCCGTAACAGCAAAAATAACATCAGCTGGTGTCAAGCATGTCAAGATTCATTTTGAGTTAGTGACTTAGTCATGATGAAATATCTTAAATACTAATTAATCTCTTGCAGAGCTGCAAGAATCAGTTAAAAAGCATTATTAAGTATTTTCTTTAAATAAAAATGGGAAAAGTCCTGTCACAAAAATGCATCATTTATTCCCATTTCTTCAGCTGAATTCAACAATTTAACCAACAATTTTATTCCCAAATATCCATTAGAAGAAAACATTGTGTGCAGTGCATCCCTAAAAGATTTGAGTAAACTATGGAGGACAAAAGACGTAAAACTACTTACAGCAGATGAACTGTGTCTGAAAATCATGCCCTTAAGATATTTTAAAAACATCCAGCAGAGACCTGACGCAGCACCCGAGAGACGCAGACAGCCCTTCACGAAGATCTCATGAGAAATGGTCTCAGTGGGTTTGAGGTATGCCAAATTACATGAGAACTGGACACAAAATCACAGACTTTCAAGCTTGTTAGAATTGTACTGTCTTTCCATATAAGTCTTTTTTTCCTAGCAAATGATACAAAATGAGGAGTGACTTTTGTTTTCTCGTGTGCAATTCTGCTTTAGATCTATAAATCACCAGAAAACAAACAAAACATGCATAAAACATAATATTTCTCCTTTATTCAAGTAACAGTTTTGACCATAAACACATTTTATAAAACAGAGAAAAGCAGTAAATGCTGTCAAGACTGCTGCCTGATCAGTGTTTAATTTTTACATTTTCTTTTGGCATGGAGATCTATGTGGTAAACGATACACAAAACACTGAAATAAACAAAGGGTTGTTGCATGAGATCATTTTTTCAAGGTTGCTCCACAAATTGGTTATAAGACCATTTGCAACCAGTGATGTATGAGCGCTCTGCCGGGATAAAATAATGTTATTTATCTTCTGCAGGAGAAAAGAGAGCAGATAAACAACCTAAAGAGGTAATTATTTGTCAAAATCATGGCTGATTACTTTGTGTACCAGAAGTCTGAGCATCTTTTGCTTCTAGGCAATGAGCGGTTTAGTGACGGCATCTTGGTCAGTAAACCACTCATCGTGGCACATTTCCAGCCCCACTGGAAAACAGACTCTGAAGCTCAAAGCGTTACAAAAAGCAGCCGAGTCTCTGTTGCAGCACAAGCCTCCAGCATCTTTACCAGCAGTGGGAGCTGTTTGCCTTCAGTATACTGCACGACATAAATTGTTCATGCACTGCATTATTATTGATTCTACAGGAATCAACTGAAGCCACATTTGCATCTTGTTGCTGAATTAGTAGCAGCATACCAGGCTGGCAGTATCTGAGGGCTGCCTCTTTTTAATATGCTATTCCCAGAATCCTAGTGTATTGCAGCTGACACATGTCTGTGTTCAATCGGTGTCTTTTATACCATCACTGCTATTATTGTGTGGCACTAATGTTTCTCAGATGAACCTCTCAGACCCTCCCTCTTGACAACAAAGACTGTTATTTGTCAGGAAGAGCATCCAGGCTCAATAAAACATCGAGAGGATGAGGTCAGAGGTGTTGTTGCAGCTTCATTCACTGGAGCCATGGAGGAAATCAAATCATACAGCATCAACACCATCTGCTCTCACCTGAAATTGTCAGGGGCTTGTATTTATATTTACATTCGTGTATAGCTATCAATCCTGCACGTGCCTATTGGTTAGTGAAAAGTATAAACAGTAAGCACCACCACAACTTGTACTTCTATCACCATCCTCGGATTAGCCTCATTTTTTGCCACTCTTCCTTTCTGTTTCTTTCGATTGTTCTTCAAGTACACACACACACACACACACACAACATTCTGTCTGCCGTGACGTTTCTGTGACTCTTTCTTACCACCCATTGTTCATGTTTGACAACTGCAAAGAAATTAGCAGTCTTTGGCATGATTCATCATCTTTCAATCGACCGGTTGCTAAGGTGATGAATCCACAGAGTATGTGCAGAGTGCTGAAATCCTGTGTGGAGTGTGCGGAGAGCAGCATCTTCACTTTGACACACATACATGTGGAGGATAAAGGACTAAACTACCAGGCTGAGCTTGGTTCTTACCTCTCCTGGCTTGACGTTTTAGGGTTCAGAGTCCCAGATGCTTGTGGTTAAACCTCTCACTGTGAGCACAAATGTCACCCTCATCAGCAAACACTTCCAGACACACACACACACACACATATCCACACACACGACACCTCCCACGCGCTCATCTGCACACGATCACACAAGAACCGCTTCAAAACCACACATATTCATCAGCCCTCTCTAAACTCCTTTTATCATATCTCATCATTCATATGCTAAACAGCCACACAAAATTTAGAGCTGTGAACTAAACCGTGGCAGCTATAGGTAAACGCCCTGGTCAGGATTGATTCCTGCTTGTGCTGTTTTTTGGGTTTTTTTGTTATTATTTTTTTTCCCTCCTTTGCTTTTGGTGCACTGTTAAAGGGCCACTTTGTTGATGGGTGAATCTTTCTAGTGTTCTCACTTCGCATGACGCCAGGTAGTCAAACAGGGACCTTAATCAAACACGCCTGATTGCTGGACTTATTCCAGACTACTCATGAACAATGCGCCAGAATCAGCCAGTATTGGCAATCACAGAACCAAACACAAATGAAAAACGTTCCTCTGTCCAAATTTTCCAAAGTACACGCCCCTAATGCATAAGCCAAGCTGGCAGCTGAATACAAATATCAAAATTGATATCCAGAATTGTGACACTTCCAACTCAAATGTGCCAGCATTTAAATGCAATTTCCCCTACCTTGTCTGGCAACAGTAGCCACATCAGAACTGGATTTTGAGGCCAATACAAATATCATTACCAGCAGCAACACAAACACTACTAATAAATGGAACTGAAAGAGTTATTAGATTAATTAATCAAGAGATCAGTGTTTCAGTGATAAAGTGATTTTATAATTATTTTTTTAAGCAAAATTGAACACAATTCAGTGTTATTATAATCACTTTTTGATCAAAAGCGAGTATTTTAGACACCCAGTCCAGTCCAGGTCAGACATGAAAGGAAGGCTTTACCTGAAAAGCATTCATACATATTTATTTTACCATTGTAATGCCGCAAAGGATGTCAGCAGAACCAGCTCTCATGAAACCTTTTGAAACCCAAATTATGAAAGCAAAATGTTAATTGTTGCTTTTTGTAGTGCTAGTAAGAGAGCAGTGAAATTTCATTAATAAATAATACATACACTGTATAATACAAAAACATATGAGGATACTTGGCAACCATCCTAACATTTCACTCAGTTTTAAATAAATGGTCTGCCACCACCGAGTCAGTGATTTTAAATGTTTAATAAAAGAGTTTACATAAAGTATCTGGGATATTCTGTTGAGTCATGTAATTCTTCTGTTACTGTTAGCAAGAGCATCCAGTAATAGGTAGCAGAAATTCAGTAGTACTGACTGCTAAATATCTGGTATTATACCAGCCATACATTCCACAGACAAATGAGTCTCTGAAAAGACAGCAAGATCAATTAATGATGACAATAACAACTTGTAACAGAGCTTTACAACGGCTTTTTGAAAAAAAAAAAAAAATATATATATATATATATATATTTCTCAATGGCCTCTGTTGTTTCAGGATTGCTCTTGTTTGTTACACGCATACACCGTTATGTTCTCAATAACCTCTTGATGAACGTAAAAAGCCAATATTACGTCCCCACTGTCTCAACACAGAATAACATTTCAGCAACATTTCACAATGTGGTCCCGTTTCCTTTGCTCACTGCATTATAAAAACATGTTTTTCATCAGGCTGCGGTGATATGATAGAAACTAGAGTCTGTAGTTTCACCTGAGCATTTTTTAAAAAGAATATTGCTTCAAGTGATCACATTCGAGACTGATGAAACATCCCCAATCCTGACAGCAATAGTAACCTTTAACTAGGCCCTTTGCGAGCCACATCTTTCTAAGTATATATTTATTATTTCTGAGTGTTTCCTACATGAGGAAAGCAATGAGCCCCTATGCTGTACTAGTCATCAACATGATTATTCTTTGTTCAAAACAAAATTCTTTTTATGCGCCGCCGATTAATTTTGGTGAACCAGCATGCTTGTGAGTTTTGAAGGCATTAATCATTGAGCTCATAATGTGACGTGAACAGGGGAAAGTGGGCGAAGCTGAAAACATTTAAACCAGGATATGCATCAGTGGAGCTGCCTCCCCAAATTTGTCAAGTGTGTCTCCAATTTAGAGAAAGAGAAGGGGAGATCCAGTTTCAAACATGTCAGAGAATTAACACAATTTCCAATTAAGGCTTTTATTTCCCTAATGAGAGGGAGGGACTAATAGAGACTCAGAGGCAGATCAGCAGATGATGGATTGGACCCCTGTGGGGAAAGGCTAGAAAAGCTTTGCACTTCATCTCTTTGGCAACTGAAGTTGACTCCTCTACAAAAAATGACTTGTAGCTAGTACCTTGATTTATGGATCTAATGTTTTGGGGATGTATTTTCCTTTAGGTAACTGTGAAATTTTTAAAGTATTTCACTGTTCTAAATACCAGAGGAAACACTATAAATGATCAAACTTGCGTTTCTTGTCAAGAGGAGTTTGTGTTTTAACTCGCTGTTACTAAAGACTCCAGCAGATCTCTCAAGGCTGGAAATTCTGACAGCTATATTTGAGGAGCTCCGGCTACAGCCTGAGAGTTGATTGAAGTGTGCTAGTTAGACAGACTTCCCCGTAGAAGCAGCAGCACCAGAAGGCCTCAGGTCTGTTTATTGAATTACATGGGGGGGTCTGATGATTGGCATAGCATTTGGCCTGCAGGGAAAATGACTGTGAGAAAGCAAAAAAAAAAAAAAAAAACCATCAGGTGGCTTCGCCCACATGGTGATCTAATGGAGGTGAGGAAAAGCAACAGTGCTCCAAAACTCAAACACATGATCAAACTCATTCCTGCTCAGCCTTAAAAAACAGCCTCAGTATAGATATTTAAATTGTTTTTAGGTTCCTCAATAACATATTATCCCCAGTGTTCAACTTAAGATAAATGCAGTTTTAGTTATAAAACAGACTCATTACTGAGATCATTTATCAAACTAAAGCTTCTTCAGTATTTCAGATAATTAATACTGAATGTCGTTGAGTCCTCAGCTGTGAGTGTTAGGATGCCTGGGTCGTTGACCCAGGGTTTTTGAGTTTATTATTATTTATAAATTCTAGTCTTTGGTTTCTTTGTTAGAGTTCTGTCTTTTGGTTTATGTCTCTGTCTTCTCTAGTCGCTCTGTCTCCCCTGTCAGTTATATCCCCTTGTCTAGTTCGCGTCTGTGTATCCTTAGTTGCTATATCCCCGTGTCCAGTCAGTGTCTGTGTTTGCCCTGGTCCCACGTCTCTGTTCCCTCTGTAGTGCCTGCATGTGAGTCTTTGTCTTTTGTTCAGTCTGTGTTTTGTGTTTCCTGTTTTACTTTGAAGGTCTCTGTCTCATCTCAGTGTGTTCAGGTTACGCTTCCTTGTCTCGTCAGTTCTGATTTGCCCCAGCTGTGTTTCCCTCCTGTTACCCATACCCTGATTGCTCCCTCTGTGTATTTAAGCCCTGTGTTTCTTTGTGTCTGTGTCGTGATCTACCGTTTACCTAGCTGTGTGTTCTGTCAGTCCTCCGGTTTAAGTTTATTTTGATTTTTTTTTTCCAGTTATGTTATATTTGAGTTTAACATTAAAGCTGTTTTGAGTTCACGTTTGTCTCCGGAGTCTGCACCTTGGGTCCTATTCCTGTCTGCACACAGCCGTCACATAACAGAGTCCTCACAAAATAAGGAATTAAGAAAGAACACTTTCAGCTCCGGGACTTTATGATTAATGAACTAACGCAAACATGATGATAATCATTATTTGTAGTCCAGTCATATAAATTGGGGACTTACACATGTTATCAGGAAGGTTATCACACTGTGCTAGCTTTTTTTCTGTTGGCCAGGGTCTGGTTATGCAGTTTGCTTCTACCTGCTACACACAGCTGCTGCTGTTTACGCCTCCTCCTGCCCAACCTCCTGCCCCGTATTCTGGTTTCTTATTAATCATACATTCTCTGGTATTCTGTGCCTTCTGCATTATGTATATGCCGTATCTCAGTGAATGTGTCTGCTGTTCTGTTACCCTGTGCATTTTCTACTGTCTGAATGCAGAGTGGAACGTCCTTTTTGTTCCATCAAATATAAAGCCATTTGTAACTACAAATGGCCCACTCTTCTTCGATGCAAGTGTTTCTAAATTATTGAATCCTTCTGCTTGTTGACAAAGGACATAGTGAAATGTAAAATCAAGAATAATGAAATGGAAGGAGAACAAATAATAGACATTTACATTTAGTTAACCAATCAGTATGCAGTTTGCATTGAAAACTATAAGCGGAAAAGGGGCGTGTATTTCCTGGATTAGCCACATAATAATCATTTTCAAACATGAAAAGGAAGCAGCTGCATGGACACATACACACATGTGCTCAAAAATATCCTCCCTGCCTTTGAAGATCATTTCTAACAAGAATGGATGAAGTTTTCATTTCAAACTACGCTCTGACTGCTTTCTAAAGACAAATGTGCTTACAGAATGCTTCATGTATTTACGTGTGCTGACTGACTACAAAGTGGGATCAGATTCATATTTAATGTTTTTCTGGACTTTATACAGTCATGTGAAAAACTAAGTACATCCTTACTGCTTCCACAGGAATCACGAAAATGTTTGTAACAAACTTATAAGGCACTAAAATCACCTCACTTAACTGAACACAGACATTTTAAAGAAGCTAACGATGGCGATAAAGATAAAGCTACCCAGAGCTCAGAGCCATCAAAGTAGCCAGCAGCCTTGGTATGAGCAACCAAAGGAGTTACAAAGAAACATTATGGAGGTGAATAAAGAAAAAAGAAAAGGATTGATGTCTTTTCCTGGTTAAGTTATAAAAATGCTGGGAAATGATGTAAGTACCAGACATTTATTTTATTATATAAATCTATATTTGTATGCTAAGATAAAATGTGTTAGGTAAAGGTGGGTTTACAGCAGCTCATTTTCAGTATTTGTACCTCTTTCCAGTAGCAGATCACTTTTTTTTCCAATTGAGAGAAAATCCTGTAACTTGCTTTAGTTTGGGGAAAATTGTAACGTTTTTAAATCATCTTTAGTAATTTTTTTGTGAAAATACAATTCTGTATTTGTTTGTTTGTATTTGCTATATGTTATAGTTCTTAAACTGTAGGAAACTAAACAGAAGAAAGAAGAAGAGAAATAACAAGTTAACATAAACCAGTGACACACACCAGGGGCTGATCAACCCTGGCAGAGCCTCCTTGGATGAGGGTGTCTAGTGATAATGGCCGACACACCCGATGAATCCAAAGGTCCACTACTGACGATGTGTCCCAAACTGGTAGAGTGTCTGGGCTACCTTTCCTCATAACAGCCATCCCTCAAGATTTTCTCCATTTAAAGCAACGCACTATCAGGGACTGTAACATCTGGTCCTTTTTACTGAATTAGAAAGAAAATCAGAACCTGCCAAAAAAAAAGTGCAGTCAGTGCTATTTCAATCTGCAAGTGTGACCACCAGAGGTGGCAAAAGTACAAACTTTTTTTTCTTAAGTAGAAGTACAGATACCTGTGTTAACAAAATACTCAAGTAAAAGTTGAAGTACTGAAGCAATGTTTTTACTCGACTAAAATTTAAACAGTACAGTGAATTGGACTCTAAAAAAGAAAGTAAAAAGTAGCTCCTTGAAGGACATTTCTACAAAGGTAACTAACTATATTGTACAAAAGTAACTATATTAATCCATCCATCCATTCGCTTCCGCTTATCCTTTTCAGGGTCGCGGGGGGTGCTGGAGCCTATCCCAGCTGTCATAGGGCGAGAGGCGGGGTACACCCCGGACAGGTCGCCAGTCTGTCGCAGGGCCAACACACAGGGACAGACAACCATTCGCACTCATATTCACTCGCACATTCACACCTTGTGGCAATTTGGATTATCCAATTAACCTATCCCCACAAGCTTACTGTTATATTAATATAACAGTAAAATAATATTAGTACACGAGAATACAAATATTATTCAAATCTAAATTGTAATTTTAATGAATGTACTCAGCTCCATTATGTAGGACACAAGCAGTGAAAAGAACTGTTTTCTGTTGCTTACATTGTAGATGCTGACGTTGCCTCCACACCTAAATGGTAAAATGAGTACAGTCAGGGGTGCAGCAGGTGGGGAACCCTAAGATCTGTGTAGTGGCTCCGCATTGGGAAAAGAATCACAGCTCACAATAATTTCTATTATGAGCTTCAGCAAGTTTTCTTTGTATAAGGGCAGTGATCAGATGACATGATCAAGTGACAGAATTACACAAACGAATTCTACAAAATGTCAGCAGCTGTTTCACAGACATCTTGGCTTATTTTCATTTCCTACATCGACACTATATAGTTTATACTATCTTTATACAATTGATATAAAGTTGGAATCCAGTGAATTAATCTAAGCATCATCAGCTTAAATGCAAATTGATCTCTGCTACACTTAATGTGATCTAAATCTGACCATGAGCACCACATCCACTGTGCATCAGTCCAACACAGTGCTTTACTGTCAATTCACCACAACACTGCAAACTAAAATGTTTATCTTGCACTAAGCCACCCAGTATTTTCATGCAACATTTGAATAACACAAAGTTATTATAGTTTAGTTTGTTTTGCAGGATATTTTGAAAACATGAAAATACACAATTTATCAAAACACTTTGCATACAGATCTAATATGTGATTAAAATTTCAGTTTGTCAAGCACCACTGAGTAGTCCTTGCCTTTAAATATATCCTCTCTTCCTCCTCTCCTGTACTGTCTGTCTTGCTATATCTTTCTCAGTCTCAGTGTGAAGTTATCTCTTTCTTTTCTCTCTCTGTGAAATACAACAGTTAGACCTTTAGCTAACAACACACAGTGTGACAAACTCCACACAAACAGTTTGTGTGTTTTGCTGATAATTATTTAAGCTGATAGAAATGTTGTGTTTGAAATTATCTGACACTTAAAAAGAACATAATTCCCTTCTTTCTTCTTCCTCTTTTTTAGCAATAGCTAGATGCTGAAGTACCGCAAACATAACTTAAGGGCACCTGAACTACTTTAACCCCTGAGTATAAATACTATAAACCATACCATTAAACATAAAGTAGAGCCAGTTTTGAACATGTAAGGAGTAGAAAGTACAGATATTTGTTTACAAATGTAAGGAGTAAAAGTAGAAAGTTAAGTAAAGTACAGATACCTGAAAATTCTACTTACGTACAGTAACAAAGTATTTGTACTTTGTTACCACCTCTGGTGACCAACTTCACAGCAGACATTCTTGCAGTTTGCAGGTCTGGAGCATTCAGTTGTGTGTTGATACAATCCCAAGGAGGAAAGACATCAAGAAGTATTGTAGAGAGAATTATTGTAGAGAAGCAATCCTATCAATCTGGGAAGGGTTTAAAGGCCGTTTCCAAACAGTTTGAAGTCCATCATTCTACAGTGAGAAAGATTATTCACAGGTGAAAAACGATAATATAGATAAGTGCCAGTCTTCCCCAGAGTGGACTAACCAGCAAATTCACCTCAAGGTCAGACAGTGCAAGGCTCAGAGAAGTCGCAAAAAACCCAATTTCACATCTCATGACTCCTCAGACCTCAGTTAGCTTTTTAAATATTAAAGTTCATGACAGTACAATTTAAAAAAAAAGGTTCCACAAGCTTCTACAAAAGGTTGCCAGGAGCAAAAAAAAAAAAAAGAGAGAGAAAGAAAAAAAAGGAAGGGGCCAGAATTTAGCCCTAGCAGGTTACCATATGTCGCAAGGCTGAATGCAGTGGCTCAGGTTCAATTCTGATCTGATCTTTTGCTGCGCGTCTTCCCCCACACTCTCGCTCCGTGCTTTCCTGTCTCTCTTTACTCTGCCATCTAATGAGCTCCAGAAATGCATTAAAAAACATAGCAGTATAGCTTAGGTTTGCTAAGTTGATTAAAGCACAAGAACAAGTTCCTTTGGATACAAGATCAAAGTAGAAACATCTGGTAATAATTCACAGTGCCATGTTTGACACAAACACCTCATGCCAAGTGTGAAGCACGGTGGTGGAGGGGTGACGTTTTGGGCTTGTGGATCCACAGGTCCTTGCTGCACCTTGCAGATACTGAGTCCACCATGAACTAGGGTTGCACCAATCCAATATACATACGTACGATCCAGACCTTTATGCAATATAAGTCTTTTGCATGATGGTGGCGGTGTTTTTTGTTGTTGTTTTTTTACATGTAATTGATCCAGGCCTCCATGCTATGAAGAAAAGTGTACCATACCAACACATGCTTTCATAAAAAAAAATCAGAAGCGTGAGAATCTCCCACTAGAAAGCAATAAAACAAAGCCAATTACGCAGAAAATTGTTGAATTTGTTGTGCTTGATTACCAACCCCTTTCTATTGTGGAAAATGTTGGTTTTCAACACTTAATGGAGCAGTTGGAACCTCGCTATGTGCTGCCAAACCGGCAATTCATCTCCAAGCAAGCTATCCCAGAGAAGTACAAGCATGTAAGTTCATTTCTGAATGCTTGTAAAGCATCACCACGTTAAGCTTAACGTGCACGATGGATAGACTCAAGTTTTTCTTTGCAAAAAGCCGTATTGCTGTCATGAGAAGCCATGTTTGCAATTATTGGCACTGCTTTCCACTGTCGATGTCTATTTACATTAAGCTTTAAGTATAAGGGTCCAGTCTACATTTTTTTTTAAGTTGTTGAATATAAACGCCATTCCATGCTGATATTGCTCTTCCTTTGTTTTTCAGAACCAAAAATTTAAATAAAAAGACCAGTATTGCTGAACTGAGTTAGACAATATATCGGATTCATGTCGGTATCGTCAAATATCCAAATTTACAATATTGGTATCGGACATAAAAAACTGGTATCGAGCCATATGAACTCCTCTGTTTACCAAAGTATTCTGGAGTCGTGAATATTTTCTTATAGAGAATACTTCAGTGAAAGAAAGAAAGAAAAATATCTTTTTCACAACTCTATTGAGGTCTCTTGTGTGATGCAATGCACACATTGCCAAAGAATTTTCTCCCAGTATTGGACGTGATAAAACCACCGGTTGCTAGGAAATATTGTGACTTTCCTGACAGGCTGGCAGTGGTTCCTGGAGGATGCTGACTGTAATGAAACTGGATGAAATCACTTCCAAAGAAGGTCCTGCACCAAAAACATCCTAGTGATTGATTTGTTTGCTAACAGAGTGGCCTGGTTGCCTGCAGTTTTTTATGTTTGTCTTCAAACACTTGCTAACTACTAGCCGAGCGGTAGTACAAGTTGAAAAAGTGCTGCACAAACCAAAATTGAAGAAGGTTCATCTTCAAAGTAAAAGAAGTATCTCAGCACTGCAGCCAACATATTTGCATTTGTTTGTGTCAGACTTTTCACAGTTTTATTACAGCTCATAGATAAGCTGGACAGTGTTTGTAGGCAAGTCTGTCACTTCCGTTCAAACCACAGCAACATGTTAACGATCAAAGCAATCACAAGGAGGTTTCTGCCAATCAGCTGAGGGACAAACATTTGTCCCTAGTTCTCAGGGGTCACTGCACGTTCTGTAGGCCTACATGACAAGGGCTTAGCAATCATTTTCCCAGCAACCTCTATCAACAATTGTTATCCGGTCAGGGAGTATATATTTTTATCCTCATGAACAGTGGTTTCCAACCTACACTGTAACCATGATTATCACACAAATGTCCAGGATGTCTAAAATCTTCCAAAATTGTGGACAGTTAACAAGATGCATGTAGGTAATGGCCACGTGCCTGCAGAGCCTCGATGTGGTTGTGTTTGTGAGTAAGATTAAAGAGGTCATGTATAAAACCTACACAGCATCTTGTAGTGTCCGTCATGATTATGTTTAACTACTAGTGAAACCTTTAAGCCTGCTAATTTTTTAGACAAGACATAAAGTAATATGCTGTGCACATCCACTCATCCTCACAACTTCACATATAAACACATAATTGGGCTCCTTCTGTCTCTTCCTACTCGCACACTTAATGACAAAGCCCATATTAGATAATTCCTCTTAAATGATGTTGCCAAAAATATGATCACTAATCCGTGTGAGGCTTGGAACAGAACTAAATAACCAAAATGCTAACGTGATCATACAGTACACAGTTGCGTAAGTGCTGGAACTCTCTCACGCAGAGTGGTTAAGTAAAGCTGTCATTCACCCTCTGCTGCTATGCAGTTTAATCTCCGTACTTTCAGCTTTGTTTGTTGCTCGTCTTTGAACCGACTGGCACAACACCGCTCCAAAGCTCTATGTTCATCTAGGAGATAGAGCTCCTCACTGTCTGCTGAAGTCTCTAACAAATCATGGCCAAACAGTGTGCTCATGTCTGCTGAGCTCATGGTCTTACAGAGTACCAGGCGGCCCAGTTTAATATTCCAGACACCCACAACAGGAGCTCTTGCCAGTAACACAGCCTGATTTTGTGCCACTAACGGTGGGGTTATGTTCCATGTTCAATGAGTCCCTTTCAAAATACAAAATAAAGAGCAACTGATTGTGTCTGGACCACGTGGGTTAAAAGTGTTTGGCAGAACATAGCAGAGGCACTGTGATAAATCAAACAATCCTCGTGTTCCTTCATCTGTTTATCTTTTCATTTAGATTATACAGCACTCAATGTTTAACATATTCAATGGAATCGTACTCAACAGCAATTTTGGCAACTGTACAAGTAATGTAACCCCAAATGACAAATCCTCCTGTGTTAAATGTTTATGCTTCTTTATACTGTACACTTGAGGAAGTCTCTGGAGCAGGCATGTTTTACAAATTTATCTGAAAGCATTTATCTCCACTTAAACCATTCCCTGTGGTGGCAGCCTCCTGGGTGCCAGTAGTAGTATAGTCTTTTGATGTCAACCAGCAGAAATAAAACATTTACTCAGCTCCATTAAAAATTGTTTTTCAAGTTCTCTAAACTGATATTAAGAGAGTCTGATATGCATGAAAAGAAATGTTCAGTGAAAGCCACAATCATAAGAAAAAAACATAGCTCTAGTTTTGAAAGGAAATATACAAAATCACCTTAATCCAGCTGAACCTCTGTATTTTTGTTTGTATATGTTGTCAGTTATCGTCCATAGAAAGAAAATCAAAGTTGGCATAAATCAGTATCAGCGTGTCACACCCATGCAGGAAAAGAGAAAATGTGTAAGATCCACTCAGAAAGGTCCCAGATATGTATTCAGATTTATGCCATGAAGATTGACAGAGTACATACAAATGTATTCTGCCAACCCTGCTGCACTTTTCAACGTTGACCACATTGGTCTAATACAAGCATAATGGAGAAATCTTCTTCTGGAGATCAAGAACCCTAAGACGTTATGATCTACATATGACAAAAAAACAAAACAAACACACTGCGCAGAAATGGATGCATTAAGACAAGTTTTGCTCAGAATTCTGAGAAAAATGTTTGCTCATGTTTGTTGAGCTGACAGAAATGTTGTTGCGAAACGTTTACTCCCTTTATGCTCATTCCTCTTCTGTAGCGCTAGCTAGATGCTGACTACAATACACGGACACCTTCACTTGTCCCTGCCCACTTTAACTCCACAGTATAAATGACATAAATGTAGTGCTGAATGAGCCTGTTTTAAAAAAAATTTAAAAATACAGCTATTTGTGTTAAAATGTAGGGAGTAAAAGTAAAAAGCTGTCAGAAAAGTAAATTACCAGGTAAAGTAGGCTACTTATACCTGAAAATTCTACCCAAGTACAGTAACGAAGTATTTGTACTTCGTTACTTCCCAGCCTGCTCTTCAATACTTGTTGACAACAGTTAAGGAAATAATAACAATGCTGAGTATTCCTATGTGCAGAATGCTGTATCTGGTCAGACAGAAAAACACACAAACTTGCAAGACTGTATTTTGTGAGCACAAGAAAACAATGATTAGAATAAAATGTGCTTAAGTTTGCTTAGATGAGGGGGTCCAGCTGTAGATCAGAGGAATAGGAAAGGATTTGTGAATGTGTGTGTGTGTGTGTGTGTGTGTGTGTGTGTGTGTGTGTGTGTGTGTGTGTGTGTGTGTGTGTGTGTGTTTTAGGTTGGTTTAGCTATAGGCCTGAGTGTGTGTGTAATTGTGTAGAGAGAGAGGAATTTATTGACAGTGGGGGTCTGCCTGTCATAAAGGGAAATAGGAAGCCACAGTTGGGGGATGCTAAAGAGAGAAGAAGTTTGTTACCCTTCTCCCTGAGGTGCAGAGAGGGTACGGCATATCCCCACACATCCTGTTTGATAGGGGCTTGAGCATTGGTGTCACACGCAGACACACATACGTATATCCACATATAGTCATTTAGGAAAGCTGTGTTGGATGCTGTAAATGACCATTAGGGGTGTGGCCACCGAGTATAAATGTAAGGTTTTCCCCATCAGATCTGCTGGTGACATTGCATGATCTCCCTCTGCACAGAGGTTTGGTTTAAATAAAAGCATTGCAAGTGTTTGTGATTTCAGAGTGTTTCTTTTGAGCTGGGTGACAAAAGGATCGGAGGTTAAGAGTGATTTGCAACAATTTGTACAACATGAAATGGCTTGTAATGGACAGATACAAGGCTGCCGATGGTTACACCCTCGTGCAATAAAGAGGATGTAGGATCAGCTTGTTTCACTAACTCACCTAAACAAGACATTCTGTAGAGGGAATAGCAGCCGTGTCAGTTTGTGTTGAAACAACAAAAATCTCCACATTTTGACTTTTTTCTTAAAATACAGTTTCGACCTTTGTCTCCAAATAGTATTTCGAATTTTCAATTTCATTCTCAAAATTTTGACTATTTTCTCAAAATGATCAACAATGTATATATATTTTCTTAATGTGGCCCTCATACTCCATTGTATAAAGTTTACTGTTGTTAGGTAGGTAGGGGAAATTTCAGACTGTTAAATTTTTCATTTTTCAAGTTTACACTGGGTGAAAGGTGTGTAGGCCACAAGTGTGGCCAGGAAGAAAGAAAGAAAAACATTTAAAATTATCTGGATTCAAATTAAACTGTAAGGCATTGCAGTGATGATGATGACAATAACTACAACACAAATAAAGCAAATAGTGAGATGCTGAGAAAAAGTTTTTCTTAACATTGTGCACTCACTGGCCACTTAGGTACACATGTTCAACTGTTTGTTAAGGCAAATATCTAGTCACCCAATGTCATGGCAGTGACTCAGTTCATTTATGCATGTAAACATAGTCAAGACAGCTCACTGAATTTCTAACTGTCCATTAAAATGGGGAGGAAAAGGTGATTTACGTGACTTTGAATGTGCCAGATGGGCTGGTGTTCAGCATTTCAGAAACTGCTGATTTGCTGGGTTTATCCTGCACAGCCATCTCTAGGGTTTACAGAGAATGGTCTAACAAAAAAAAAGTAATCTGTTCATGCCAGAGGTGAAAGGAGAATTACCAGACTGCTTTGAGCTGATAGGAAGGTAACAGTAACCCAAATAATCATTCATTATAAGCAAGGTATGCAGAACAGTGTATAAGAGCTTACCTGAGTATTGTTGCTGATTTGTGATGGCTGTTCCAGCAGGACAATACACCATGTTGCAAAGCTTAAATCTTCTCAAACGGGTTTCTTGAACATGACAAGTTCACTGTACTGAAATGGCCTCCACAGTTACCAGATATCAATTAAATAGAGCATCTCTGGGATTTGAGTAAACTGGAGATTTGCGTCACAGGTGACAAATCTTCTGCAGCAGCTGTGCGATGCTATGATCTATTAGACAACTGAAGCAGTTATGAACGAATCAGAATCAGAATACTGTTCAGTGGGTATATATGTACCCTTCAACATCAAGGACAGCTTGCAGTCTGTTGTAAGAGATGTCTCAGGTGGCAGAGGTGCCACCTTTTTACTGGCTAATGCCTGATGTATTAATATATAATATATACTTTTTAATGGCCAGTATTTCACCAATTCTGCCAGGATTACAGATGATTCCCTCCCCCCTTCCCAAGTGCTTTTTTACTTGGATTATTAACAGAGCATTTTTAAACTTACTAGTCTTCTTTGCAATCATAAATTATTTCTATTTGCACACAATAGCAAAATTATTTACTAAAAACAAAAACTTGCCAGCCCTGAAAAACGTATCTTTGTATTTGTTTGAGCTGTTACTTGAGAAAGAATCAAGCCAAAAACTATTTTAGATTTGAGAAAAGAATTCTTGATGCTCACAAAGCAGGAGAAGGATATAAAAAGTTATCAGAGCATTTCCAAGTGTCAAGAACTGGAGAAAAGAGCATCATCAGGATATTCAAAGAGGACCAAACAATGTAGAACAACCCTGGCAGAGGTAAAAACCAAAAGAATTCAAAGACTCGTGAAAGAAAACTAGTGGGCGAACTAGTCGAAAAGACCCCAGAACAACCGCCAAGACACTAGTGAATGACTTAGTCAAGTCGTTAATTGGAGTATGCTAAGGACAACCCAGAGAAAGATTATGCATGCTGGGAAAAACATAGAGCTCTTTGGCCATAGAGATGATGCTTATGTTTGGAGAAAGGGAGGGCCATGCAACGTAAACTACAGCGTCTCCACTGTGAAGCACAATGGAGGGAGAATTATCTTGTGGGGATGCTTAAGTGGGAAGTGGGAATCTTGACAAGGTCGAAGGAGTCAAGAAAGAAAACCTCAAGCGTTGTGGTCGTCCCTTTGTCTTTCAGCTTGACAAAGACCAAAAAAATATATTGCTCCCTGATGACCAAAGTACATCCCATAAGATTATCAAATCTGGAGAAGCATGAGAAATGTACTAAAGAAGAATTACTCAGGAAAAGTGTGTGCGACTTGTTGCAAACTACAACAAATGACCGCAAACAAAAAGGATAAACAATTTCCATGTGATACCGAGGCACTGACCAGGTTTGTGCCAAAGGAGATGCGCTTTTATTTTTCTCAAAAGAGTAGGCAGTAATCAAAGAGATATGATCAGAATACCTGGATTTGGCAGGGAGTAGCACTGGGCTTACCCCTGCCGTATGACTACTCTCAACCCTGGATCTAACAATGTTAAGATGACCTGGCCCATCTGCTTGTTAAAGTAACATTCTTCAGAAACTGAAAATCTATAACAGTCATGGAGACAAGCCCGAGAGCATACAGAAATAGAAATGCAGATGGTGACAGTTTCATAACTTCTCATATAGAAATCATTACCCTGATCTCTTTACTTTTATGTGCCGCAGCCTTTTGGCAGAGCAGTGTAGAGAATATATCCAAATAAGTTTTTGTTTTCAACAATTGTGATAGGCACATTATTCATGGAGTACAAAATGTATAAAGATTTGTGGTTGCTATCCATCCATTTTCTTAACTGCTTATTCAATTTAGGGTTGTGGGGGGACCCAGAGCTAATCCCAGCTGTCATAGTGCAAGAGGCAGATTACACCCTGGACAGGTCATCAGTCTATCAGGGTGCCAATGCAGTTAGAGTGTCTTTAGTCTGGTGGAGGAAATACATGACCCAGAGGAGACTGGCACAAGGACAGCATGCAAACTCCTCACTGAAAGGCTTTGATTTCAAATCCAGAACCCTGTTGTTGTGAGGTGATAACCACAGCACAGTTAGCACTTCACAAGCTGCATATGAGACGAATCAGAGGTGTTTTATTGCACTCATAGAACAGCAAATGGTACCAGAGTGAAAACTGAATACAGGTTTATAGTTATGCTTAGACACATTTTTACAATTATTAGTTTAACGTTGAGCCTTTGTAGATGGGTCTTTGTTCAGTTGAAGACAACATTTATGGACATAATTGAGAGAGGGAGGCTGGTGAGCCTTTTTAATAGTCTCTTGTGCATTTTTTGTTATGGTGGCATCCTGTGAAAATGGTAACAGATACGTGGAATTACAGAACAGACTGCACACAGTGCCCATGTGGCTTCCATCTCATCCTTTCAACATGCTGTCATTAAGTGTTTTATGTAGTTACTTACTTACTTGAATGTGGCAAAATCAAACAACTGAGGTCATGCTGTTGTGTTAAATGGAAAGAGATTCATGGACACAAACCATATAATGTTTGGTTGTAAAAGTTATTACGTGCAAAGTAATTGTTTCGGATTTCTAAAACAAACATATAAACCAGTGCAACAGCAATGCACTTTAGTGTGTTTGTTTTGGTTTGCTTTTGTTGAATTTCATTGTACTTTATGGGAAAAATCAAATTACTGCAGTTAAACTGCCTCATTTGAAATAGGACAGAGGGAGAGTATAGTTTAGGATCAAACAAGGATAGCTTTTGAAAGAAAATCATCAGCCTATCATTCCTCCATTTACTTCACTTCCAACATCCTTGAATAAGAGCCCTCTTCATAAGCTTTTTTTTTTTTTGCACCAGAGGATAAAGTCTCATAGAACTTACATTTTCAATCTATGGATAATGAACTCACAGCAAGGTAGAGTATAGACTGCATGCTTGACGTATTATATGTTTTACTTCACGTCTGTACCTCATTCTGTTGTGTAGCGGTATTTGAATCCAGTTTGTGTGCCTGCAGAGCACTGTATCCATTTGTATGTTGAACAGCATGGGTGTGTCTGTGTTTCGGTTGAGTCTTTGTGTTTTTTCAAGGGAAAAATGATAGCACAAGAACCCAGGGGGTTGTGATAAAGAACATTATCCCAGAAATATGTCTGCAGCTTGACATCTTCCCCTCTATGATACTACAACACATAGTACCTCCGGGGGAGGGCTGTTTATCATTCAGTGGCTTTAAAAGTAACAGGTGGACATGGGAATATGTGAAGGAGACAGATGTGAATAGAATAAAAAGATCTGGAATGGGAAGGTAGGGAGTTTTGATGTCAGGCTAGGAGAAGGAAGCTTATTTCAGCAAGTTATTCCTTGTAGTGATGCAGTGTGAATGCTAGGTTACAGCACAAACAGCCATTCAATTCTACCTTAATCTTCTGTCTGAATTGTATCCTGTGATCCATAGGCTTTTTCTGGCCCATGAAAGTGGATTATCTTTGCTGTGTAACCCTCCTACTCCAGTATTGTGACAGTAAGTTGTGCATTGGTCAGCAGAGAATCAATGGCTCTGCTGAAAACTCTCCTTGGTCATAAGCATGAGTAGTTATGACTAGGGATGGGTATTGATAAGATTTTCACGATTCCGATTCCATTTTCGATTCTGTTTAACGATTTGATTCTTTATCGATTCTCTTATCGATTCTTTTTAAAAAAGGAGAACACTAAGGTCGATTAGCTTAGAACTTTGTTTTATATCTTCTCTTTGAACAAGATAGAAATTTAGGAGTAACATGGCCTTACAAACCCAACAGTGAGATCTTAAGAGATCCACAGCCTATGGCTCTTCAATGGGGTGTCACAGGGTCCCCGGGGAAAAAAAATTGTAAATGTAAAATAATAAAATAAATATTCTTCTGTAGCAATAACAAAGTATAACATAAATTATTCTGTAGCAATTACACAAGAATATCCAGTAATGTCCCTTCCTACAATTAAACACATTCACTTACCGAAAATCGGGGGCATCTGCTGTGGCAAATGGGTGCAAACCTTTGACCACAAACTTAGTCACTGCTCGGTGACATTCGTCTATCCTGGCCTGAAAGGAGACGCTACCGGTAGACTGCAGCGACAACTGCCAGCGAGCGCCAGCCAGACTCTGTCTGTCTCTCTCATCATGGTCACCTAAATGCACAGCAATGGCAGGTTTTGTAATAAGGCAGATTGCGCTAACATAATATGCACTGTTAGTTGATTATTTACCTGCCGTGTTAACGGGAGAGGACGTGCAAACGTTACCGCTGCTGCTGGGTTGAGATTCACGAGTCCGGAGCGGAATTAAAATCACGACATTCATTTAAGGTTATTATTAAGGTCATCGCGTGTTTTGTGAGCAAATGCTTTGGCATATTCGTAGTGTTTCCTCCCTTAAATGAAATATCTACTTTGCAAGTATTGCAAGTTGCCCTGTTGTCATCCGTTCTCGTAAAGTATAATCAAACTTTTGAGCGTTTGTGCTGCTTAGGCGGCGTGTTCCCTGCCAGGTAAATGCAACGTGGTGACGTCATTCGGGGCGACTGGAATTGATAAGGGAATCGTTTGCAAAAATGGCAAACAATTCCAAGGAATTGAAACAGTGGGAACCGGTTCTCAACAAGAACCGGTTTTTGATACCCATCCCTAGTTATGACTGAATGTAAGTCCCTTATTGACTCAAATTCATGTTCTCAGTAGCCAGAAGTGAAACGTCAGATAACTTTGATTCAATAGTTTTTACTTAATCTTGAATTGTATAGTATGATTTATAGAATGTCTCATTCCATGTATGCCACAGACCGAAATGTATGGTAAGATAATATGGACAATATTTACTAGACTGGATAAATAATCCCTTTTAGCCATGTGTTTAAAATAGAAAATAAAAAGAGTTATTGTTGTATGTTTTCAAATTCCATTGAAATAGTTTGATATTTCCGGAAAAATAAACAGTCCTTTGACAGCTAAAAAGAGGCTCGGTAATTGGAAAAGGGACACTGGGACACACTCACTCTTATCACAGTCCTCGTACGGCTTGTAGATATTCACACTTTTGAGGCATAAAACAGCGCTACCTGGAAATGGTGATGTTTTGTTTAGATAGACAAGGTCATCTGGAGTATAAAAAGCAGAGCCTAACACAAATGAAAACATCATGTGCTTTCACTCTACAGCTAAATGTGTCTTCACCCAGAGGACATGCATGTTTTTCATGCTAGTCTTTGTGTATCTTGTTTTTTTCCTGCCTTTTCCGGAAGGGGATGGCAAGTTGTTCACCCTTTGAGCAGCAGTGTGAATTGTATCGGGTCTCAGCTGAGTAATGTCAGCTGAATAGTGTCAGCTTGTGTATTTGGACCCAATCTGATTATAAAAGTTACAGCTGGCTGTCATTCTTGACTTCCTATTTTTTGGACCAGGTGCGAAATCTAGGTTGCTGATGGATTAGATGTCATCTAACTTTATTAATAACACACTGGTTAAATGAATTGGCATATATTTGAGAGAATATCGCATCTAAATTTGATACAAAATCTGAAGGGTAGGGTTGCACAGTGTCTGTCTACTTCTGTCTACATTGAAATTTCCCGATGGACGAGAATGGTGGGGAGTATGGGGCTTGGTTGAACTTGGGTCTGTCGTGAGAGCGGGGAAGACAGAGCCAAATGAGAGCCAAAGATGGACATTTTTATTTAAATTTATTTTGTGGGGAAGTGATTGACAAATGGTTTGATAATTGGCCAAACTCTAATTTTAACTATAACTATAAATAAAAGAGCAAACACACCAAATGTATATGAAATAATGCAAAGGCTACACCGTGAACAATAAAGCCGCCTACGTACAGTTAGGTCTACATGCCTCTACTGTATGTAATCAATTATCATTTGAAAAACTGGGTTGATGAAAGCGAACGGACTCACCCAAAAATATATCGTTTTTCCAGCTGGGAAGAAATAATTTAGTTTTGTTGTAATTCAAGTAGAGCAACATGATTATTTTCTATTTAGCCGCCATTTATTCTGTTTAGGCCTCCATGTTGGGGAGAGTTGGTGTGTTAGGACTTCTTTTGACAGTGACAGTGAGGGATGAGGGTCTCGCTTATCAGGCTCTGGAACTTTTTGTGTGATCAAATCAAAGGGCAAGCAGGATGACACGGGCTCTAATGGAGGCAACACATCACTGTCATTCTCATTATCTCCCTTCTCCATTGACCTCATTGCCTCAGTAACACTGCTCACCCAGCACAATGGGCCATTAGTCTATTAAAGTGTAAATAATTTTCTCACTGTGGAGCTGAATCACACCTACATCTAGCTGTACTGAGTACTGCGTATGTGCCACACATTTTGTGCTGGAAATAGGCACAGATATGGACACACAAGCTGTATGCGCTTTATCCTTCTGAGCGCACATGTTAACACACACTCTCTTTCAAAAGAAAGGCTTAAGGGTTGGAGGCTGACAGCTTTGTCATCCCATGACACCACACAGTGATGGAGATAAAAACCCCCATGTTTCTTACTCACAGTCCCCCAGAGCTACTCAGACATTCCTCAGTAACTGACATGGAGTATGGCAGGATGGAGGTTCCCCCGACTTAGAGCTTTTAACATCAGTATGCTGGTATCAGATGTAGTGGTCCTCAAGGGAGCTGAGGGAGTCTCCTGTGGGTTAATGCATGAGAGAGACAGAAACATCTCACATGTGGCGTGAGGATCTTGACCAGCGAGTGCTGGTCAGAATATTCTCTTATCAATCTGATTTTATTGTTTTTTGTGTGTGTTTCTTTGTTTACTTTGACTCACACCTTGCAGAGAGAAGCATGATGAAAAATAACTGTGTTAGGGTCATAATACTGGTTTTAAAGGGCAACAGTAATTTGAAAAAATATCATGCCAGTGATTTTACTATTGTAGTTGCTTAATTGATGCAAGAAACATGTAACTGTAAATAATGTTGTTAATGGAAAGATGCCAAGGCTCCCTGGTTTAAACTAGAATGGCACCATGATCTGCAAAAAAAAAAAAAATTTGCGCCTTTCTTGCATAATATTTTTTTTTGCTCATGAAGAAATTGAAATATCTGGTGTTACATGACGTCTTTCTAGCATTTTTACTTAAAAAAATTTTCCGTGTCAAAGATCTGGGAAACATTACTCCATTAATAACAGGCAATCCAGCTGGATGAGTAATGTCTTCGCATTTCGGCTGATATTTTCAAGTCTCCAATGTAAATGTCAAGCACACTTTTATGTGGTTGTCATGCCATCTATCACTCTCAGTTGGATAGAGCTGCTTTTACAAGGTCCTGTATTGTGTAAGGATAAGCACAGACCCCTTTCCTGCTTTGTATAAAGCCACGATGTGAACATTTTCTTTCTAATTCTTATGCACTCGCTGCAACTCTCTGATACATACCTGGAATGAAAGGTAACAGACTTGTCCTCTCAGAGTTAAACTAGAAATGCCAAAGCCAAGGTACATTTAAATAAGTCTTATCTGAGAAAAACATTTTGTCCTTTCTTGTTTTATCAGATGTAAGATGCATTTTTAAAGCTGCTGTCCTTTATACAACCCCTGTTACAGCAGTATGGGTGTGCAAGTGAGAATGTGGATATCCAGTGCAGTCAACTCTAGTGCAGCATGATGTCCTAGTGCAACGCTTTGCGCCGATGTGAAAATAGAGAGGTAATCCTTCAAATTTACAATCAACCTGTATTCTGTCCAAACTCTGTGGTGGAAGAATGTTAACCAAAACCAAGTGAAGTATTTCTGGTAGCGAGAATGGGGTTGATGTTCACTGTCTCCAGCTGTGTGATACACACGAGAAAGTAAAAACGTGCTCATGTGGCCGACTGTGACAACAATGTCCAGATTCATGTGTGAAAAGGTATTAAGACTGGTCAAGTGATCGGCTTGTATTTTGTCACATCAAAAACACATCAAGAACTTATTACTCTATAATCATCTTAATCTGACACACGGACAAAAATAACATGTAAATGAACTGTTGCTAGTTAGTGGTATTTTCGTGATTAGCTCAATGACAGGCCAAAATTAAACCTCTTTCTCCTAACTGCAGAGGTCTTTTGTAAGTGTCAAAGGTCCTGCTGCTTTACAACTGCAAATGCTTTTATAACTCCTATAATACCAGAACACTGATGCCTGTTCTCATTTTTGTCATTTTAAAAGTCAAGTCTCAATTTCTGAATTAATTTTTTATTTTTACTGGTAATTTGGGTTATCAGTCTTATTGTTATGAACCAAGTATTTGGATCAAGTAACTCATAAAAGAAGACATCCATTTGACACACACTAAGTAGGATATTCTCTGCCACTGGTTAGACATCCATAGTCATCAATGGGACAACTCAAATTGTACAAGACATCTGTTCCAATGTGATGAAAGGGAAAGCTGGTGTTGTAGAGCGAGTCACCTACCAGTCGGAACGTGGGTGGATTGTCAGTGGATTTTCTGTCCATGTGTCTTGCCCCCATGCACTCATAGGAGTATGTATGTAAATGGTAGATAAAAATGATTAAGTGTAGTTAAAAGCAATGCATGAATGCGTGTGTGTGATTGAGTGAATGGAACTTAATGGAAACTGCTTTGAGTTCTCGAACTAAATAAGAAAGGTGCAATATATGTATCAGTCCATTTAAACCCATTATGGGCTTTGTTCAAACAAAAAGTAGCTGAGGCCACCAAGTTTGCACACATTTCAGGAGGGATTTTGTCCCACTCCTCTTTAAGAAACTATGTAATCATTAGGGTTTCTGGGCTGCCACTTGTCAACATAAGTCACTCCCTGGCCATAATGTGCTTCTTCGTTAGACACTCCTTTGTTGCCTTCTTGGTATGTTTTGGGTCATTGTCATTTTAAGGTATGTGGCTCCGTCAACTGTCGCCTCAGTGTGGTGAGGTCGTTCTGTAACCTTATCAAAAAAACTATCCCAAAACATAATGTTTCAACCTTCGTGCTTGACTGTGGGGATGGTCTTCTCTGTCCAAACATGTTGGGTTGGTTGTGGTTGATCGGTTACTGCCAAAGAGCTTGATTTTGGTTTCAATTGACTACAGTTCGTTCTACCAGCCCTTGTCTGAATTTCGATGATTACTGGCAAACTTAAGTTCTGTACGGTGGCTATCCAAGGGATTGATGGTCATGTTATATTTCTCCCATTTTCAAATAATTGCACCAGTAGTGGTCACCTACTCACCAAACTTCCTGATGGTCTTGTAGCCCATTTCAGCCCTGTGCAAATATACAGTCTTGTCCTTTGTCAGCTCTTTTTCTTGCCCATGGTGGTGGAGAGATTGGAATAGAAGAAACTGGAAATTAAATGAGAGACTGTTCATTTCTTTGTAAGTGACCAAAATTACAAGTTCAGCAGGGGATCAAGTAATTCCCCCCCCCCCCGGACTAATGTCACTAATAAGGATAAATCATTTTAAAATCAAAGAATTATAATTATTGATTATTGATTCAGAGTTTTTGTGTTATAGTCCAGTGAACCAACATATAAGATAATGTGTCTCAATGCAGGTAGTGGATTTGGAGTTAGCATATGCAGAATTTTGATGTCACATTTTCTGAACAGATAAAATGGAGATGGGGATTCAAACGTCACTGCACTGAATGGTCAACAGTGGGGAATGGATCAATTTCCCTGTGCATCAGTGGTTTTTGTGTAGATAATGGTAATTTGAGGAGAACAAAGCCAAAGGGTCTAGTTTCAGACAGAAATTTTGTGGAGCGGAAATGACTTGAACAGCTCCACCATGGTTTCCCTTATGGAATAACCTCCATTTGATCTCCTCACATGCTTCTCATTTTCCTGTTGTTCTGCTCTTAGATGATCGGTTTATGTCACTAACATTATCCTTTATTTATCCAGGTAAAGGTCTCATTGAGATTAAAATCTCTTTTCCAAGAGAGACCTGGCCAAGAGGATACTAGACGTTACAACAAATACAACACATAACAATATAACAATTAAAAAACAAATACAATATTCCATACAGACAAATGAACACAAGCATGTGAATCACCAGCCTCCTTACCCTTTATGTTTCCTCACCATCAGACCCTTTGGCTTAAATTATTTCTCCTTTCTAGACTGGAGATTACAGAAAGTGTTTTGGATGTGTGACCATGGCAATAGACCATTATAGTTGTGAATCTACAGTCTTATAAACAGATTTTGGTGACGGTTATTGAGTTACCTTCATTTGAACACATGCTACAGGCCAATATGAGATTTTCTGCAAATTGAATCTTTTGTTCGCCATAAGTGCTGCTGTCATATGAGTTTCAGTGTAAACCTTAAAAAATGCATTCAGCAAGTAAGATGCTGATTGAAATTAATAATATATAGGGGGCCGATGAAAAGTTTATAGCTCAGAAAACTGAGTGCCAATGGCTTTTTAGTTAATAATTATATTCCTAGACACAACTGTGCAAAGGAGCAATAACAGCAGGAAAAATATAATCAAACTTAGCCTAGCTTTTTATTTATTTATTTATTTTTCATTTAACCTTTATTTATACATGTAGTCCCATTGAGACCTAATGTCTCATTTGCAAGAGAGACCTAAACATTGAACACTGACCTAAAAGCACAATAAAATATGCCTTACTCAAGGGATGGACCAGTGTTGTGTCACATAATAAACAAATTAGCAGAGAATCAATTTTAAATTGTGTTTTTATGCATTTTTACTAGAAGCCTGTTCCAAAGACACATTATTTGCTCCAATTTCTTTAGTTGAATCTATTTTTTAAAAAATGCCAAAGATAACAGTTTTATAAACAGACATAAAATATTATTTTTCCACCAACAAAGTGATTCCAAAAAGTGGTATTAATCAAAAACTTTAGCATATCTCAGCATGGTGTGCCTCAAGACTTGGAGTAAACTGGACAAGTGGAGAACAAAAGAGTGTCAGTCCATAACAAACTCTCTACAGTGGATGAACAATGTCATAAATTCATGTCCTTAACAAATAGGAACACAAGACCTGACACATTGCTTGAGAAATTAATTTAGCCCTTCATTTGATCCAGCTACTGCTGCAGCTCCAGCTACTTAAATTGTTAATCACTTTGTGCAGCATGGACAGTTTGGAAATGTGCTATATAAATAAACTTGACCTTGACCTTGACCTGCTGTTCACTGAGGTAAATAATGGTCTTACTAGAAGGATGGCTGTCAAGAAAAAAGTATGAGGTATAAAAATTTTGGTTCAAACTTTTACACATTAATATTCTGCACAATTTAAACAACATATATTGTTGTAGTATTGTATTATTAGGCTAACAGATTATTAAGCCAATAAAACTGGGTGTTGGGTTGGTGGGTGGGGTTTTCTAGCCTTTAAAGTCAGATTTCTAAAAGAGTCTTTGAAACAAACCTTTCAATGTGAAATCGCTTCAGCTCCAGCAACTCGGTGTTCGAGCTCTTTAAACTTCCTCTAAGGGTGACCCTTGGACAAAACTAATTTCACCCAATTTTTTTGTCACTTCCCAAAGTGGAGCCATAGGTTGGAACATGTCTGACAGGTAAATAAAAGCTTTTGCTCTGGCTCAGGTTTGCTTTATTGCTGATGACAGTCAACCTTTAATTCTCACGCTTTCTTTTTCTTTCACTTAGGAACAAAACTCCAACAACTTTCCCCCAATCCAAAGAGATCAAGCCACTATTTTTCAGCAGGGAGACATTTTACAAACACTTTGAGGTACCGACCGAAGCAGGAACTGCTTGGGTTGTCGTGGAGCGCCTAAAACTGCATTTCCTCCAGTGGTTTCTCCCTTCCCTCATATTATTACATCAGCTGGTAGGTGTTTCCTTGGCCTCATCTGCATGAATTCCAGTAAGGGAACTTCATCTCTCCATCTTGATTGTGCTGCTGGGGAATTTATTTTAATCGAATTGTATCACAAATAACGTAGCTTGCTATATGGTCCAGTTATTTGTGCTTCAGTTTGTGTGAGTAAAGTTCTAGTAGGTGAATTTGAACTGTTACTGCACAGTAACTAACATGTGCCCTTATCTGTGCATGGCCTGCACAGTTTATGTAGGCTAGCAGTAATTACTAACTTAATACTCCACACTCCAAAGTGTTATCTTACTCTGAAGTCAAAATTTTAAGACAATAACTGTAAATTTCAACTTAGCTCTGCCTGGCAATTTATTTATTTTGACCGGTTTTGACCAATTAACCAATTAACCTAACCCCACTAACTGCGTGTCTTTAGGAAGCAAGAGAACCCGGAGAGAACCCACACAAACACGGGGAGAACATGCAAACTCCACACAGAAAGGCATTTTCTGTGTGGATGGTGGCCAGATGGTGGAGTCAAACTCAGGACCTTCTTGCTGTGAGGCCACAGTGCTAATCGCCACGCTGCACGATTTTAACAAATTAAAATGAAAATCCCCCTGATGTACCTTTAATCTTGAGTAGCAGCTCTAAAAAAAAAAGGTTCAAAGGTGCATATTTTGTTGACGTCTGCTTTACTTCCGTGCTGCTTGCTTCTGTCACAATAGTGTCATAACTCACACAGGAAATAACTTCCATGTGAAAGTTTGGGTTTTTTAAAGGGCATAGTTGACATCTATCCCTGGGTTTGGTTTTTTGTATGTGGCCTTCTAAACTGGTTTTTCATCTTCTCAGCTCTTTGTTGGGAATGATAATTCAACCGGAATAACTTCATGTCAATCCAGGCCATTCTCCCACTGATAAGTCACAAAACTTTGGCTATGCAGGAGCAGTAATTTAACTTCTGGAACCTTGAAAGCCCAAAATATCTCCTCCCACTGCTTACAAGGCTGCTGGATCAGTGCGCAGTTAGAGGCTGTTCAAAGCAGTAGTAGAACGGCAATTTTGTGCTTGGTTTTAGTCATTTACCCTCACTTTACAAGGAAAGTTACCAGGGTCAGACCTTCTTTTACTCAGATGTGTCTGCAGCCTTGATTGAATGAATCATATGCCACAGTGACTCACATCTCACAAGTGATGCAGTTATGATCATTGTACCCTTTTATTATATTTCCGATCATATATTATATTCATGCCGTATTTCTTTGTAAGCTACTAAAGGAGGTGATGGACTGCACATGTTTAGCGCATATATAACATGACAAGGACAAAATTCCCTATATTATTACAAAAATCAATAAATAAACTTGTAGCGATTTTCTGTCATCATCCCCACTGAGAGCAAAGTATGTCAGACAATTCTCCATGTCATTTCCATCTTCTTAAAGCAGGAGTGCATAAATACTCCTGTTATTCTTGTCGGAGGCCGTGTGCCACTGTGTGATTGGCTGATAGCTGATGAGTCATTTCAACAGGCTGGTGTGGGGCTGGCAAAGGAGCGGAGGGTAGGTGGTGGTGAAAAGGGGGAGCAGGAGGTGGGAGTAAAGCTTTCTCCCACTGCGTGTACGCTTATGTGCAGTGCTGTTGTACAGCGTGCCGTTTCGCACAAAAGCACACAACATAAATACTTGCAAACGGAGTCAACTTCATCTATACACTTACTCATTGTGTTTTCTGCTCATCTCTTCAGCTGCGGTTGCCTGTAGCCATACTTGAGGAGAGACATAGAGCCGGAAGGAGAGAGAGAGAGAGGAGGGAGAAAGAGAGAGTGAGAGAGAGAGGAGGGAGACTTGTGTTGATCAGAGAGTCTGCAGCCCCCCAGCCTTCCCTCTGTTGCTGCTACAGTACGTGTGAAAGGAAGAGGGAGAGGCAGCAGAAGCAGATCTGCTGTTTGTCTCTGAGACTCGGAGGGAAGAGCACAGCGCTGTGAGCTGTGCAGTGCAGTGCAGAGCCAGTCAGTCTTCTGGTATGTGTCCAGTGTGAGCAACTCAGCCGAGTCCCTGCGCACTTCTGTCTGAGCTGCCTCACACCCCAGGACTCTGAAACCAGCTACACAAACAGGTGAGTGTCAACAGCCTCATGACGAAATACTCGACTCACTAAATACTGCACTGGATGTATCCATGTGATTATCATTATTATTATTATTATGATTTCCACCAGTCTGTGTTTATTTTACTGTTGTGATTAAAATAATGTATGCATGTTACTATTTGAATATTGTAGTATATACAGGAATGATTTCACAAATGCCAAAAGTTCTTCTTAAGAAATGAGGTGTATCCACCTTTGGTTTTGTGCGCGTCGATGTGACAGGTGGGGGTGTTTTCACATATATGTTCGCGCAAACGTTAGTTTGTATGAAGGCTTGTTTACCTTCTCGCTGACAGGTGAGAAAGACCGCTGGGACTTGGGGAAAGCGTTGCCTCTGGAAGGAGTAAATGCATTTGATTTCATCCCTGTTTCCCCATGTGTATATCCATGTGTCCCTGCTAGAGAGAGTGGGTGGAGTGGAAACTGTTTCTGCCACTGCGCTCAGTGTAGTTTAGAAACAGGAGAGAAAAAACAAGATAACCCCAACCCCCTCCCCCCCAAATAAAAAAAAACAACAACACAAGATAAAGACAGTTTCATCTCAGAAGCTGTGCTTTAGGCGGACTACAGTATTTGATGGAATGCAGATTGCGCCTCCGTTCCAGCCCGCAATTTGTCCGTGTGGACACAGTAGTTTATCAACAACTGTCGGGAATATCTGCAGGAGTTTATACTTCAGATTTACGCTGTTTTTCTTGAGCTTAGCGTGAGCCTTTCGTCTCAACTGCGCAAGAGAACGACTGCATCCATCCCTAATTATTGTAGCATTGGTAGAATGCGATCACTGTAGTCTAAGACTGTAGCAATATTCTCGCTTTAACATCTAATCTGTTACATAATAAGGTTCTCAGCATACTGGCTTGGTTTCAAAAATAGAGCTGACATCAAATCAAAGATCTCTCTAATGGGCCAGATCATGCATGCCTTTTTCCTGTGGCGTTATATGCAGCAAACAATCTGCTGTTAATTTGGAATAAGGTTTTTTTGGCTCACATGTCCACTTTTCTCCTGTATGTGTTAGTGTATCATATCAGTGCTGATTTCTTTATTTGTTTTGCCCTGATTGAGCCCAAACTTAATTATTTGTACTGTGTTGCAAAGCTGGATTCCTCTTTAGCACCTTCTCCTCCATATTGGTGTGTAACACTCGTCACTTGTACTGCATCCTGGGATGTAATTACGTGTAATGGCAGCTCATGAATGTTTACCGCAGGGAATCAGCAGGTTGGTCTAGAATTATTTTCTCCACTGCAGAACTTGTTGAATGGACTTTAGTTCTTTTGAAGTTTGTCTTTGAACTAAGCCTGAATCTGACCAACTTCAAGCCTGTATGATTTGCTTAAAGAGAGGACAGAGAAATACAATCCTTTGAATAAGAGCATATGGCTGAATGAGATTTCACAGAGACACATTGTCAGTGTTTAGATGGTTTAAACCCCTGAGCCATGACCGTGATCTGGGCTGCCATTGACAGCGAAAATTCCCCTCGGTGTTTGCTGCTGTTGTTTGCCTCCAACTGTCAATCTGTCACTGCTGTGATGTTGAAAAAACAGCCCCAGCTCCCCATTGACTGTGCCACCTCCTTTTATCACCCAACCCCCAATATATATGTACCCACATCCATCCATCCATCCATCCATGTTTCTCCCACCAGGTTTGAAATTGTCTCTTCACTTTTACCGTGCGCCTCCCTCCACCCCTCTCCGCTCTGGTCGCCACAGAAACGGCTGATTCAGGAAGGGTGGGCGGGTGTCTCAGAGCTCTTGCTGCTCTGCCCCATGCGGCGCTTTCACAGTACATTTCTGCTTCTGTGCTGCTTTTATGGCCCTGATATGCTGACAGTTCAGGTGGCTCAGTCAGATGTTATACAATTGTATCAGCTACACAAAGCCTGTTTGTTCACTTCCCTCAAAGGACATGTTCAGAATTTAGACTTGCATTGCCATTCATGTTCAGTTTTTATTCTAACAATGGATCACAGGAAGCCTCTTGATTGCCCGCTGACAAATCACTAGTGGTGGCAGATTTCTTTTTTAATGGTTTGTTTGTTAAATTTGTGAAGACATTATTTGTGGTTATGAAGTGAGCGGCTGTCTTTTTATGGTCTTCTAATTAAGTGATCCAGGGAGATTGCAGATCTGTTTTATGTGGCACCTGGGTCAGAATCAGAGTCACACTGTGTGTGTTTAGAGACTATACTGAGGTGATTAATAATGTAATATACCATGACTGAGGCGTTAAATAATAGATATGCTATGACCTTTCTCTTACATAAGGTTGATAAAATAGAATAAGAGTGATGGAGTGAAGGATTGCCATGAGTAGGTAGATCTGCAGACTTTTTATTTTTTGGTATGAATTACTTATTTATTTATTTAATTTACACATGCATTGCAGTTGACCTCCCACTCAAACACCAAATAAAAGATTAGCTCCTGTAATTACAGGCGTATTAAACAGAAGTGTTTCTTTTTTTGTTTTGTGTTGTGGTTTTAACCATTTTTGTTGCATTTTTCCAGATAGCTCTGGTTGCCATGGTGATAATTTGTACAGTAGCTTAAAAACGCCACCCGTTGGAAAAGGCTTCCAAACAGGAAATGAAACTAGTGTTTTTACTGCAGTCAATTCCAAGCAGGACCCCATGAGTTCATCCTGCTGTGCCTGATTAAATTAAAATGGGAATTGTATTCACTTAGGAGATAATGGTGGAGAGAAGCTTCGTGAAAATCGAGCTTTTGATGCTTTTATGTTCGCTGTACAAGCATATTATTGATTACCGAGTCACAGCCTTTCTGTGGCACATCGCTGACGATGTAGCTACTGAGGGAAAAAAAAGTTATTTGCCGTTCATCTTATTTTGCTTTTCAAAATGCAAGAAGAGCACAGTGTAGCCATCTATTTAGTCATTAATTTGTGATTTATTGCACTATTTGGTCGGGTTCTGTTTTTTATTTTCTTCTTTTAGAGCTACAAAATTCTTGCAGGTTAAAGTGTTTTTTCCACCCTGCAGTGTTCAGCTATTACAGTCAGTGGTGACGCAGCCCGAGACTCATACAGCACACTGCAGAGCCGTCACGAGACACAGCCAGAACAAAGAGCGCACACTGTCATCTAAGAGAAGAACTCAACACAGAAGCAGCCTGTTGAGGCACCAAAGTGTGACATACAATACAGCAGGACACCATGTGCTAAGACCTAACTGACTCATTCGGCTACCTTGTGGCACTAAAGGTCTCAGGTGGGACCTTGTTATTTCACTGTTGAATATATTGCTCTTCCTTATTCTCATAAACATGAAAACAAATGGGCACGTAGAAGTTCACAGATGAAACAGTGGTACCAGGCACTTTAATCATGTGTGTCTCCACCCTGGTTCCCCAAGCGCATAGCTACAGATTTACAAAAGCAAAAGCAAACAATCGTGGAAATATTTATTACCAAATAACTCAAATATCTTGAAAAGAAACACAAGTACAGTAAAATTTATTATTGTGTTTTTTTTGCTGTGTACAGACAAGTTTATGAATACAGTGAATTACCACAAAAAATGTGGACCAACTTAGTCCAAGGACACCCACTACCACACATAACAGTGATGCTTCAAATGTTCCCTACAACATACAAAACCAGTGAGTATACATGAGAAGGAAGTGAGTCCTGAATGCCTTCTGAAGGCAAAGTTTAAAAAGCTGGTTTTACTTCAAAGGTCACATGGCTTTTTAAAGTCACCACAGCCAAGACAACTTGCTTGAGTACAAACCAAACATCAGAATGGGGAAGAAAGGTGATTTAAGTGACAGAAGAACATCTGTGAACACATTTGAATGTGGCATGGTTGTAGGTGCCAGACAGGCTGGCTCAGGATTTCAAAAACTGCTGATCTGCTGAGACCATCTCTGAGTTTTAATGAGCTGCAATTCTCTGGGTGAAAATGTTTTGTTGATGCTAGATGTCAGAGGACAATGGCTAGACTGCTTCAATCTAATAGGAAGGCAACGGATCACCGCTATGGTATGCAGAAGTGCATCTATCAATGCATAATACTTCAAACATTGAACAAGATTGGCTCACAGAAGACCACACAGCATGCCACGCCTGTCAGCTAAGAACAAGAAACCCAGGCTACAGTTCACACAGGTTCACCAATGCTGGTGGACAGAAGATGGATAAAAAACACCTGAGTCTCAATTTTTGCAGCAACATTCAATGGTAGGACCAGAATCCATTTTACTTTGTATCAGTGGTTCAGGCTGGTGGTGTTGTAACGGTGTGGGAGATATTTTCTTGGCACATTGTGAGCCCCTTAGTCCAAATAAGGATTACTTAAATAGCACAGCTTACCAAAGTATTGATGCTGACCATATCTATCCTTTATGACTGCAGTGTGCCCATTTTCTGATGGCTGCTTCCAGCAGGATAAAAAAGCATGTTAGAAAGCATAGATCACCTCAAACTGGTTTCTTAATTTCAAATGACCCGCACAGTCACCAGCTCTCGATCCAGGAACGCACTTTTGGAATGTTGTTGAACAGGAGATTCTCATCATGGATGTGCAACTGTATGATGCTATCATGTCATCATCACGTTGAATCTATGATGTGAAAAATTAACTCAGTTCTGAAGCCAAAAGAGGTTTCGACTTGTATGAGGAACGTTTACCAAATGAAGTGTCTAGTAAGTCTATATGTCCGTGTAGGAAGATTATACTCCTTTGCTTTCATGAGTAGGTTGACTATTATTGGAGATTATGTATCGGAATTTCAGGAGCAGGACCACACCTCCAAACACGCTCCTTCCGGCTGTCATCTATATAAGTTCCCCCAGTTCTGCAAGCTGATCATTCTCGTTTACATGCCCCACCCTCCCTCCCTCCTTGTTCTCCATTCTTCAACTTCTTCACTTCAATTTAGTACATGGGGATCTGCCGGGCCCGGGAGCCGTCGCCAGTCCCCTTCGAGGCCTTCCCCAAACCGCAGCTCACTTCATGTCAAAGCATTCACTTTTACCTACTAAAACGTTGTCAAACCTAAAATGAGTGTTGCTTTTTTAATTAGCTTTACTTTTCCCAAGACTTATTTATTTTTTGATAGGTTTGCCACCACCTTTTAACCTGGTCTGTCTTTTTGAAAGACAGGCTGCCTGATGAGACAGGAGACTCAGTGGATGTTGATGTTCACAGAAAATATTGTGGTCTGCAGTGAGATTAGGGAATGGGTGGAACAGAGCCAGGGAAAGTGGAGGTATGCTCTGGAGAAAGGAGTAAGTCAGTAGAAGCAAGACAGAATACATGGATGTGAAAGAGAGGCATAACACTGAAGATGCAGGAGTAGAGGAAGTGAAAATAGTTTAAATACTTGAGATCAATCATCCAAAGCAACAGACAGTGTGCAAAAGAGTTAAAGAAGCAAGTTCATGGACCAACTCCACCCTACCTGACCCACCTGATCTGTGACAGAAGGATAGCAGCAGGAGAGGAAGATGCTAAGATCTTCATTTGAAGTGAACAAAGGGAAACAGGGTTAGAAATTAGTATGTCAGAGGGACAGCTTAGGTTGAGCGGTTTGGAAACAAAGTTAGAGAGGCACGGCTGAGATGGTATGAGCATATGCAGAGGAGGCATAGTGAATATACCGAACAAAAGGTGTTGAAGGTGGAGCTGGGAGACCACAGAGAAAGTGGGTGGGTGGGTGTAGAGAAAGAAGACGTACAGAGGGTTGGTGTGACAGCGGAGGATTCTAGGGATAGGGTGAGATTGAGATAGATGATTTGCTGCAGTGACCCCTAAAGGGAGTAGCCAAATAAAGCCAAAGAAGAAGCTTAATAAAAATGTAGTAGAACCTCCAAAAGATGATCTTAGAAAAAGAAAATAGAAGCTTGGTTTCAATACCTGACTGCTAAAAGGAGAATACACAGAAAGGAAATCATGTGAATCATGTTCCTTATAATGTCTGACTTACAGAAAAAAGTGATTTGATTTCCATGTGGAATGAAAGGTGAATATTTACCCTCAAACTAGTCGTTAATCAAGCTCCTCTTCAAGTGCACCTTCGATGATTCCCTGTGGCTGCCTGCTGTCTGATGACTAATGTTCTCCCAAGCTTCATATTACAGCACTTTAATTGGTTTGAATAAACCAATCATTAACTTGCTCATTAAAGCTTATTGTAGTGCTGAGACCATTGTGAATTGATCAGACCAAACTTCTGTAATTGTTCCCAAAGCTTCATCGTGGTCCTGTTTGCCCTAGTTACTCAACACCAACATCCTGACTCACTGGTTCTTTAAAGATTCCTTAGCACTTAGTGTCAGTATGCTCCTGCACCAGCTTCGCTCATCTGGCCAAAGCTTCCCATCTGGACCCACTCTTCCTGCCATCTGCTCTTCTGTTTTGCTATTGGCCATTTGTGATGCTTCTAGTTCAAACAGCCCCCGCATACTTTTCCTGGACGAAAAGAAGTAAGAAGATGTAAGAAGTAAGGAACAGACAAGGAGGACAGAGAGGCAGAAAGATTTGTACAGCTTGGGGTTTAAGCTTGATTCACCACTGTGTGTTTCTTCAGTGCGGCGCCACTTTGCATCTCAGCAGTTTCCATCCAGTCAGTGTGTATCCTGCAAAATGCTGACTGGCATACAATAGGGATCACTAAGAGAACAACTCGCAGTTTGTGCTTAGTCAGAGAAAGGCTGTTTCCCTGAAATTAATAGTTACAGAGAGAATCAGGGACAAACAGAGGCTGCAGTCGTAGTGCAGGTGTATGGATTACTGGCCGGGGAGAGTGACAGCATGATGTAAATGCTGCCGCCGGTGTTACTGTTGTAGATGGTGGTGCAAGTTTGACCTGACTAACTGATGGATATGAGAAATGTTAACTTGAAGGGAATCATCTGTGGTTATGCTGTGGCCTGAGGTTTAATACTCACTCTATACTCATACTAATGGCATCATCATTGATCTTCTGAAATAGCATTTTTATGCTTATGAAAATGCCTTTGAACACACACGGACCCATGGAGCACATTTTAACATCCAAAATATCTCAAATGGTCATAAAATGCCAGTGAAAGCATATTCAATCAACCTGGGTGAGAAGTCTATGCACTCATGGCTCTATGATGGTAAACGACATGGATATTTAAAGTACTTCATGCTTAGCTTAAAGTTTCTTAAAGTTCATTAATTTTACGATATTTAAAAGTGAATATCGCAAATGCCACAAAATTACATCTTTATTTTAAGCACTATTTGAAGAACTAAACATGACATCTTCTTCCACTAACTGCCACATTTCATTTTTGTCATAGAGTGGAGGAGCTGTAATTTCAGACAATGTAATTTATTATTGCAAGTGGCGTCATACTTTTTAATTATATACACAACAAATGACTTAAGTGTGTTAGAAATGTAATTTGATTGAGTTGAACAGTATAAAAATATATGTTGACATGATGTGATGAGCCAGGGCCCATATAACAGAGATATTTAGTCAAAGTCAAAGTAAAATTTATTGTCATCTCTGCTATATACAGTACAGTATATAGAGAGATGAGATGATGAGGCTCCAGTTCCATTCAGTGCAAAAAACAACAATAAATATAAGAAGAGTAAGAAATAAATATGTACTTGAAGACTAAGGTAAATATAAAAGGAATAAATATACACTTTAAAATTAAGGTAAAAAAATATCAATAACAGTATAAATTTACAATTTACAGTTGAATGATTTAATGTGACCTTGAAGTGGTTTAAAATGACCAGCGTTGCAGCTTTACAGTATGACACTGAAGTCATGTTTTAAAATATGCTGAAGTTTGAACTGAGCATAAAAATTGGAAATAAAGGTGATTTAAGTGAATTTCAATGTAGACAAAAGAGAAATTATCCAATGAGCAGCAGATTTCTTGGAGAAAATGTCTTTTTGATGTAAAAAGTCAGGGGAGAATGGTCAGACAGTAACTCAAATAACCACTTGTTACAACCAAGGTATGCAGAAGAGCATCTCTGAATGCACAACACATCAAACCTTAAAGCGAATTGGCTATTGCAGCAGAAGACCGTAGCCTATTTGCTATGGTCTTCTGCTGTAGTAAATTGGTTACAGCAATTTGCTGTATTTCTGACAGCTAATAACAGGAAAATGAGGCTAGAGTTTGCACAGACTCACTAAAATCAGACAACAGAAGGCCACAAAGCCATTTCTTGGTCTGATGACTTTTGATTAATGATGTGAAATTCAGATGGTGGGTTCACAGTTTAGCATAAACAACATAAAGGCATGGGCCCATCCTGCATTGTATTAGTGGTTCCAACTACAACCACTACAGGGGTTCAAGTGGTGTAATAGTGTTAGGGATATTTTCTTGGCACACTTTAGCCCCCTTGATGTCAAATGAACGTTGTTTAAATGCCACGGCCTTCATGAGTATTCCTTTAAGATCTTCTACGGCTAATTCCAACAGGACAATGTGCCATGCAACAAAGCTCACATCATCTCAGTCTGGTTTCTTGAACATGAACAGTCACCTGATCGCAGTCCAGTACAGCACCTTTCTTGGGATGTTGTGCATCAGGAGATTCATATCATGAATGTGCAGCCAACAAAACCTTTCATGTAATTATGGACCAAAATCTTTGAAGAATGTTTCCGGCACCTTGTTAAATTTGTGCCATTAAGAATTAAGGCAGTTCTGTCTAACTTGGTAATGGCAAATGAAAGACAGATGTAAGATAACTTTAAATATAATTTCTACATTCACAAATTGAACCTTTAAATAAATGTTAATATATAAACAGTGAATTATCTGAAATAAATAAAATTATATAAAATATTTTCATTAAATTTTTGGATCTTGATATTAATTCAGTCTCAGGTTTTTCTTTTCTTTTTTTTTTTGCTTTTGCTTGACTTCATTTTAAATAATGCATACTAGATTTTTAAAAATGCATAGGATGCAGTTCTTGCTCCAAGGTCTTCTGGAAGGGTCTGTGCTCTTTGTCGGTACCCAAAGGCATTTTTTTTACTGATTGGCAGTTCTCACTTGATACCCAGGTTGCAGAGAAGGGAGAAAAATGCATAAAAAGCAGACAGAAATCCCATCACCCAAACGCCCTCGATCTAAATCCAGAGACCTTTGCTATTCTATGTCACCTCCCCATTCCATGAATTTCAGCTGTCGCCTTAAGAAAATATCTAAATTCAGATTTTTCCTCTTATTTTATCTTTTTCACTTTCCCATTTCCCTCCTCAAATCTCATCTCATGAACTCATATTATACCCCCTTCAACTCCAATGCGATTCAGATTGTATAAAAACAGTGTGAACCATATTTCTTCTTATATTTGCATTTTCACTCTATGATTTGGGAAGTTTGGCCAATAAAGTGATCTCTTCTCTCTTCTGTTGGCTGAAGGAAGGTTTCTCAGGACGTTTAGGATTCAGTTTCATTCAGACAATTTCAACCAGGAGAAGGTGATTATATTGTAGCTGAGTTTTGATTATAGTTGCCAGTTTAGGGTAGCTAAACTGTCCCAATAGTCACACCACAGCTCTGCAAGGCTGTACTTCTGGGGGTTTTTAAACAGAGATGCTATGAGATAAATCCTAATGTCAGGTAAAAGCATTTTTAGCATGTTCACAGTCCTATTCTAACACATGCATAATGCCAAGAAATTTTGACTTCCCCATGGTTGCTAGAAGTCAATAAAATTCATCCTGAAAGGAACAGGGCATGTCTGTATCAAATATCGTGGAAATCCATCCAATAGACATGTTTTATGCAGCCCAGGGGTTCATCAGAGGCATTGGGAAAGCCCTTTTAGAGACTAAATGGATATCCACAAATCATGTTGTGCAGGTAAATGTAAAACTATACTGAAATCAAACACCTTTCATTTTTGTGAAGCTGCAGGACAATTACTTCACAGATCAAATCTTTGGTTTTCTACTATGAGCTCTGCATCAATGTAGACAGCTTTGACAACACGAGAACATAATGCGGGCAAAGTTGTTAGCTATTATGCCTCCCTTTGTAAAAACCACTCAAACTCAAATACTTCTGACCAACAAATCTGGTCCAAAGCTGCAGCACCTGCCTCTCATCAACCCCCTCATCAAGCAAAATAAGATCACTGTTAATCCACTTGTCTCAGCCCAACAGTGCTTTCTCTGCAGGCTCAACCATTCCCTCTGGGACTCCTGTAAGCCAAGAAGAGTATAGAAAGGTGCTCACAGCCTACACGCTCACTTTCTTTTTCCATCTTTTTATTAACGCCTTCATTTAGGTTTTTAACTTAATGCAGTTAGTGGACAAGGTATTCACTTAAAATACTTAGAAGTACTTAAAAGTACTTAAAATATTACCTTATTTGAGTATTTATATTTTCTACTTGGCTATGATACATTTTTTAAGATTAAATTAAGGTTTTCTTTGCATTTTGCATATTTTTGCTTTTGCTAAAAATAATAATTACATTAAATTAAATGTTTTATTTGTTAGCAGGTCTACAGATGCAATAATGCTATACTAAAAATTTAAATTGATTTTCTGAAACTGTATTTCCATATTGGAACAACAATGATTGCATCTCTGATTTGGCCATTATAATGAGAAATGAAGGATTTTGAATACTGATGACTTTTACAGAAGTAAATGTCAGAGTACCTGTAAAAAAAACAAAAAAAACAAAGCACTTCCTGTTTTGGAATCAAACTTGTGTTATTTGGTCAAAAACTAATCGTACCTCATCATTTTGGACTTCATTCATATTTATTTACTTGCTGTCCCCCGCTAACGCCCCCAAATGTTTCTCTGACTCCTTCTGCTTGTGTTGATCCCTGATGGCAGCTGCTAATGCTGGCCCTCTCATCTGGCAGGGGAGATCACAAAGGTGGAGGAGTTACGGGAGTTATTTTGGCTGCAAAGTCCTCCAGAGCACCATCAGGGGAGATCCAGTAACGAGGAAGTAATTGAATTTGAGGTTTCGGCTAATGATTTTTCCAACAGCAGGACGCTCCCCCATTCTCAGGGCTCGCAGCGTCATGCATGGTCTCCGCAGAGCGTTGCTCAGGCAAGCCCTAAATCATCCATTAATGACTTTAGAGAAGCTAAGTACCTCTTACTCTTTTAACAGACATGATTTAATGGCACTTGTTAATCCAACAACATACAGAGCTTTCCATTTTGCGTCGCTTTATAGGCTTCGCTGAACAGATGTTGTAGTAGATTTATTGCCTTTGGACAAGAGCAGTACTGTTAAAAGCCAATTAGACTGTAAAAATCTCAACCAGATCAGGATGTTTTATTATACCTTTGCGTTTCAATTTGTTTGTTTTCTGGCTTGGATCGTTGTGTCTGTAAGGGAATTTGTTTAACCAGTCTGCTAATTCTACCTTTTGCTCCACACCTATGGATTTCTAATTATCTTTTAGCAGAACAGTGAGTTGCTCACTTTGTATAACTTTGCAGTTATAGTTATCATTTTGACACCTCAGATTACAAGGTTACATTAATAGTCAGCTTTCATCTGTAAGAGTATATCAGTGGCAAGATAAGTGTAGTCTTAATGTAGTCTAAGTACAAACTCTGTTAGACATCATTCTTTCACTAGACAGATTGACAGATTTAAAGCTCTTAAATCTGAAACTTGGCAACTTCGAGGCTGATTGGGCTCCATTTGTAGTTCAGTCAGGAACGGAGACTTCTCCCCTTGGACCCCTTGTCTCCTCACCTCTGTTGGTGTCATTTTTATCCTTTTTATCCTACCCTGCATAATCTCCATCTCACTTTCTGCCTTTTCTTACACCAAACCTTATTCAGTTATCTACCCTCTATTAAAGTGCTTGATATATTTATTTTTCTTTCCGTCTGGGAAGCAGCTCTTATCACAAAATGAGGTATCATAATTGTTCCTCTTATTTCACCCTTTGTAAGCCCAACGGTTGCTCTCTCTCACACACACGAACACACACACTCACTATATTTGTCCCCGGTGCTATAACCCATTTAAGTCCGACGTCTTGTCACTGCCCTTCAGCTAATGGCCACCAGGTTTTTCTCATTAGTTAATTATGTTTTGTGATAATGTCTACAGCTTTGAGCTGTTAGCTGAATGGCTTTTAGGCTAATGGTAACTGATCACCTCGGTACACGGATCAAGATTGGCCTGCTTTTTTGTTATTCAAGCAATGTCACAGCCATCTTTTATGACAGTATTCTTCATTTAGCCACACAGACTAGCTGGTGTTTGTCTTATTGTGCTGCATCATATCGCTTGTGACTAAAGGTCATAAGTTAATAAAAAAAAAGGCTCTGTCAGAAATAATGGTAGCCACTGCTGGTCTATATGTAGTCATATTTTTTTTTTCTCTCAGCAAGTTTTTCATTCATGCGAGGGTTTAACAGATTTGCATTTTCACTGGGAACACCTGTAGCACCGTTAGACCATCTCAGCCCAGTTTTGTCTGACTCTACTGAGAGCTAATAGATTTGTCTCATCTTGTTGTGTGCTTCTTTTGTACTGTCACAGTCAACTTGCATTTTTTGTTTGCCGGCGTGAGTCATTACATGACGTCCATTGTTGAGTCGCTCCACAAAGCATGGGTTTTGGGAAAGTGCTACAGCAATGACAGAGGGTGTCAAATGAATCATGCCTCTATTGGCTACTTTCTCCAATCTTTTGATTTTGGGTAGTTTATATATTCAGTTCTGTGTTTCCTTTGTGTAAAACCAGGGTCCAGCAGGGAGAAAATGTTGCTAGTGCACATTGCTATCTGCACAGAGGTCTCTGTTGCTTGCTTTTTGTTTACAGCAAAAATGATGCATCTACTACTACCTCAGTGGCCCACCAACTATTTGCTAGAAAGCTGTGTGAAAAGATGTGATTTATTCTCCGTTGTACCACTTATACTTAACTAATCACGGCTGCACTGAGAAGGTGATCTGTTGTAAAGCACTCACACAACTCAGCCCTGGTCTGAACATGAAAAGACGACTCTTCGTATGGACAGCACTTTACACATGCACTGTGAGAAGTAAATCCTTCCCATATGGCAGCATCCACACATTCGTCAGCCCTTCTGCGTCGGTTTAAAAAAAAACCATTGCGGCTAGTTCGCTGCCAGTAAAAGGGAGATTATGGAAATATATTGAGATTTTTAACATTATTTCTGGAGGGAGCAATGAGATTGTGAAATTCATAGAGTGCCGTAGCATCATAACCAACCAGTTTCAGAAAAAGAAAAGGGTTTTCTTTCTTGGCCTTAAACATATTTCATCTTATATAATTCATCCCTTTAGGGGGTGCACATATACTGGTGTTTCATATGTGTGCCATTGTCAGCGCTGGTCGTAACCCAATGAGCATAGCTGTAGGTTGTATAATAACACTGGGGTAATTACACAGGAAAGAAGTAACACGATGAAATTGCTTTTTTTAAGGGAACTACAATTAAATCAGTATACCCCTATGTCAAGTTCCTCTCTGAGTTGTGTTTAATCTGCAGTGTTGCACCGTTTTATCTGAACTTATTGTTAACGCCAATAAAGCTGCTGTCCAAATGTGCCCCATTTCATTTAGCTCTGGCACATTTACTGCCCTCCCAACAAAATAAATGAAAGCGTCAGTCATTTGAGGGAGAAAAATGTTACCAAAAAGCAAAAAAGCAAAAAAAAAACTCTAGAAGGAATAGAGACAGGTGCAAAGGAGTGAAAATCTGCAAAGGGAAGGGGTTGAGGAGAGGAGATAGGCAGAGAAAAAATAGAAGTTTAACAAAGGTGACCAGCCCTAACTGCATTATCCTAATTGTAACCAAACCAATTTTCTGAACTCTAATTAAAAAAAAACAAAAAAAAAACAAAACAAGAAAACTTGCACATGCTTATTTGAGAAGCAACAACATTTGTTTTCTTCATGGAAACTTTGCACATTGCTTTGTTTACAGTCAGTGGGAGAAAGGACAATTGTTTCAGTCATACATGCACCTAGTTTGTGAATCGTTACGTAAATCAGAACTTATATAATAGCCAATATAACATTACTCCCCACCTTAGGTTTAACCGCAAAATTACATACTGCCTTGACTCAACAATAAAACACAGCAGTGACTTCCTCATTGCTCTAACCCTGGAATCCTTTGTAGTAATGGAGCAATCCGGCAAAACAACAAGCAATTTAAAGGGGTTCAAGCCCTATTCCCTCACAGCATCAAGACGGCTCTGGGATCTGGCCGACCTCTGACGCTCCGCTGAGGCTCTCCGTGCTTTTATGGCTAAAATGTTGTTGCATCACAGGAAAATGGTCCAGCTATGTGTGTTCATCTTCTCTCTGCCATGATTTTTCATGTGAAGAGACCAGTGGGAGGATGTGTAAAAGTGCATAGCAACAGTCTCTTTCTCTCGTGTTCTCTCGCTCTCTCTCGTTCTCACATACTCGCACAGGCACATTAACACACACACACACATGCACAGACAAACAAATACAAGGCAGCACAGATATAGTGCACATGTACCCTCTACCCCACCAGCAACACAAGGCACTGTGGAATAATAACGGTCCCATATTAAAGAGTACACCCTCAGGCAAATGATGTAAATGGCATCACACACAGGAATTAGCCTCAGTTTATGAATCACCAGCAGCTGTTGAGGGAAAACATGCGCCGCTGCCCGCCCAGCTGCCCCGCTTGCCCAGGTCACAGGCTCGGTCTGGAGACTGATTCACTTTGTGTGTTTATATATGTATATATATCGCAACTTCAGATAGAGTCACTGCGCCTGTGGTAGCCCATCGCTCCTCAGAGCTCTGCTTGTCATCGTACCCGATCGCACCTGTCTGTCTGATCATTCGTTAAAATTCCAACAAATACGAGGATGCGGGCAGTATCCATTTCCATTCCCCGAGTCGCCGGATGGTGCCTGTGCAGCGGTGTAGAGTGTGATTCGCCTGTTGAAACCCTGCAATTCTATTTCAGGCCATCCCACACACAGTGGGAGAGGAGCAGAAATGTGTCACCCTTTAATTACAGCTTTTCAGGTTCTTGTGAAATTTTGTGCATCTGTAGGTAAAAGAGTCCTACTTTGGATTTCAGAAACACACCTCCAGCAATTAGCACATCAAGGAAATGAACAGTGTGTGTGTGTGTGTGTGTGTGTGTGTGTGTGTGTGTGTGTGTGTGTGTGTGTGTGTGTAAGAGAGAGAGGGAGAGCGATAGAGAGAGTGCTTTATTTGCTTTAATTTTAAGCATTTTGGTCTAGTCGCCTGTACTTTTTAGGATCCAAAGCTTCGGCACATGAAAATCCTGTCCCTCCAGCTATTGATGACAACACTGCGTGAAAAATGCAAACAGCCAGTCTGAGTGTGTGTTATGTTCCCAATTATATCACCAGTATTGTCACTTACTCAGAGCTTTTCTCAGTCTGTTCTGCCAGCTGAACTGCAGAACGTTATTCCTATAGGGTCAGCCCCTTTCAATTAATTTCTTGTTAGTCCTGATCCAAATAAGCTGCAGTAAGAATTTAATCCTCATAACTGGATTATGAGCTGATTGGCACTACAAGAGCCGTTTGTTATTGAAATGAAGGGTTACATAATTGTGGATGGATGACAAATTGACAGCCACCAATCGTTCATGTGTAAAATCATAAACTTCTCTTCAAGATTTCTAGCTTCTATCCGGAGATGAGAATTAGCAGTGTGTTGGCTGTTTTTTATGAGCGTCCTTGATAATGATTCTTCACGCAGGCCTCAGAGAGCCGTTGAACACACAAACACACACACACACACCTCCCCGTCTGTGCGTGTGTGGTTTAAGAAACAAGATGGAGGAATGAAGGATGCTGAAATAACTTGAAAGATTGCATTTTCAAGATTTTTTTTTCAAACGGTTTATTCCCAGTAAAAGCTAATCTGAAATTTTTTTTTATCTGCCTTCTTGTCATCCTATTCATCTGTGTATCTACGTTTAGAAAAACAAAAAACACATTTCCTGTGAAGCTTCTTGCCCAGTTGCCATGCTGTTGCAGAGGCTTTCCTTTTCATTGAGTGTATACATCTAAGAGTTTCTGTATTTGCACAGCCACGCTTACCTCGTGACAACCTGTTGCCGTGCCATTATCCCCTATGGAAGGTTACTGTGCTCTGGCACACTTGCTTCCTGCTGCTTCAGATAATTCCCTCCGTCGTTGGGTGACAGGTTGGAAAGGCTGTGCGTTCAAGAATCTCGAATGTGTGCGAGCAGACTGTGCATGTGTCTATAACCCTTTATTATTAATCAGGGATAACAGTGAGGTCAGCAGGGGAGGGGAAAGAGGCCAAGGGTTGACATTTTGGGCTGTTGTTAGTCCAGCAGGGAGGCTCACACACACCAGCGTCAGTGGAGCAGTAGGTTACTATTTCAGTCCTGTCAAAAGTGCTTTGTTGTGTCACCATGAATCTGTCTGAGTGCAGTTAAGTGTTTGTGAAAGGACATCACGTCGTGGCTGATTTCAACACGAGTAAGAGTTCTTCTTGCGTCTTTGAGTGTAACCGAACACGCTCAGTCAGTGCCAAACTAAACTATACCTGCCGAGCCACTGAAAAGCCATTTGCATGAGGAAGCCGGTCGAGGTGAGGAGGACGATACCAGATTTCATCCATCTGTGGTCCCGTGAAATTGATTATATCAGCTGATTACGTAAGCGAGGAGTGAGATGAGCAACCAAATTAGTTTCACAGTGCAGTGAAGTTCGTAGGATCCGGATGTCAATGGATGAAACCAACAAACTGACAGCATAGTTTATTTAACTACTTTTTTACTTTTTAAATTTATAACTACATTCTACTCTCCAGTTCCTACACCTCCATGTTTTAAACCTAGACATGTAAGGGCCTTGGGCAGATAATTACCAAAGAACTCTGAGAATGAGGGGAACTCGAAAATTATTAGTGACACAAAGAGACGCCATCTTTGGATGTCCTCCTCATCGCGTATGTTGAAAGAGCTAAGATGCCTCCCTCCCTGCCCTGCCTCCCTGCTGGAAATTCCCATTTCCTGTGTTGTAAAGCACTTTGTGATTTTTATCTGTGAAAAGCGCTATATAAATAAATTTTACTTACTTATGAGTAGGGATGGGTATTGATAAGATTTTCACGATTCCGATTCCATTTTCGATTCTGTTTAACGATTCGATTCTTTATCGATTCTCTTATCGATTCTTTTTAAAAAAGGAGAACACTAAGGTCGATTAGCTTAGAACTTTGTTTTATATCTTCTCTTTGAACAAGATAGAAATTTAGGAGTAACATGGCCTTACAAACCCAACAGTGAGATCTTAAGAGATCCAGCCAACGGCTCTTCAATGGGGTGTCACAGGGTCCCCAGGAAAAAAAATTGTAAATGTAAAATAAATATTCTTCTGTAGCAATAACAAAGTATAAGATAAATTATTCTGTAGCAATTACACAAGAATATCCAGTAATGTCCCTGCCTACAATTAAACACATTTACTTACCGAAAATCGGGGGCATCTGCTGTGGCAAATGGGTGCAAGCCTTTTACCACAAACTTAGTCACTGCTCGGTGACATTCGTCTATCCTGGCCTAAAAGGAGACGCTACCGGTAGACTGCAGCGAGAACTGCCAGCATCTGAGCCAGCCAGACTCTCTCTCTCATCATGGTCACCTAAATGCACAGTAATGGCAGGTTTTGTAATAAGGCAGATCGCGCTAACATAATATGCACTGTTAGTTGATTATTTACCTGCCGCATTAACGGGAGAGGACGTACAAACGTTACCGCTGCTGCTGGGTTGAGATTCACGAGTCCGGAGCGGAATTAAAAACACGACATTCATTTAAGGTCATCGCGTGTTTTGTGAGCAAATGCTTTTGCATATTCGTAGTGTTTCCTCCCTTAAATGAAATATCTACTTTTCAAGTATTGCAAGCTGCCCTGTTGTCATCCGTTCTGGTAAAGTATAACCAAACTTTTGAGCGTTTGAGCCGCTTAGGCGCCGTGTTTCCTGCCAGGTAAATGACGCTCCGCAACGTGGTGACGTCATTCGGGGCGACTGGAATCGATAAGGGAATCGTTTGCAAAAATGGCAAACAATTCCAAGGAATTGAAACAGTGGGAACCGGTTCTCAACAAGAACCGGTTTTCGATACCCATCCCTACTTATGAGATGTCTGAAGTAGGAAAATAACAGCGAAGCTGTTTAAGAAAATTTGCACAACTACTTAACAAATATGGGCAAAGTAAGCCAGTGGTTCTTTATCAGTTTTGCATTTTGCATTTTGATCACTTGGTATCTGCATAATTGTGCCACCTTAGCAGTATCCGTCTAATGAATGGATAAATGAATGAGGCCTGGCTGAGATGTTTAATTGCTGGTCATCAAAACCAGCTACTTTGTATTTTTCCTTACAGCTCCACTGAAGCCAAAAAGCAAATGTGTTTCAGATTTTCCATAACTGGCCTCTACTGCGTATAGCATGCCAATTTGTGTATTTGTGTACCAAGACCCTCCCAGGGTATTGTCTTATGCATGTTGGCAGAAAGAGGCTAACTAAACCACTACCCATTCTTTAACATATGTATAGCTAGTATATATACACCGCAGAAAATGTGTGAGCAGCAAGCTTCAAACCTCCCACTGTACTCTGTCCTTTAATATTTAATCGGATGTGCTGAGTCTTTGAGAACGTGATGCTGTTGAAAGTGGTAAAGTGCTGCCATTACCAATAGAGAGGAGAGAATATGTTGCATCTGATTTTACTGATTGTTTCAAGCACATATTTAGGGGTTTAACAGTGTTCCTAAACCCTGAACAGTTTGCTGAAACACTGCAGCAGAAGCCACAACAGGCAAAAGTGATTAATTACTTTATGCTGGGATTATAATTCTGCACACTGTTTGTGTACAATGACATAATTGTCTGCATACAGCACTGATGGTAGCTGACAATCAAGATGCTGTTGAGACAATTACAAGCCTCTTTTGTCCTGATTTTGTGTATTAAGGGAGTGATTGCATTCACTTTAAGACAGTTTTTTCAGATTGTAAGATCTAATATTCAGACTAATGTCTTGAATATGAAGAGCTCCATTAAAAGCTTGTTGTTTTAAAGAGAGGATTGTAAACGCAAAGAGGCAGGGAATTTGTTAGCTAATGTAACATTGTAATTACTCTTGGCATTCTGTACATCGGGAACAGATAAAGAGATTAAAAGTCAGCTTAGCATCTTTCTCGCCGACATGGAGGTAGTCCATTTTAATTGGCATTTCTCTGACTGCGAAGGGTTAACAGAGCTTCGGTCAGGCTCTGTGCTTCAGCCGAGCACCTTCTCTCATGTCAGCTTTTACATAAATAAGAGCTTTTTCTCTCCATCACTCCCTCTCCTTCTCTTTCTCTCATGCACACCCACACAGAGCCTGTCAGAGGCACATGAGGATGGGAGGAGGAAGGAGGGAGGTGGGTGAAGCATGACACGTGAAAAAGGAAAAGCATTGCTCTTAACGCTGCATCTACAGCCCTTTATCTATTGTTTCTTTGTATCTTGCCTTTTTCCTTCGGTTTCCCGATAACGTATGCTTTCAAGAGTCGCTTCTCTCAATAATATTGGAGCTATTGTGCGTCGAGCCTCTTCTCTTTGTTCTCAAAATTACTCAATTTGTTGTGAAGATCTTCTGTCCTCTGGCAAAGAGATGTTGATTAATCTCGGTTAATTTATGTGTAAATGAAGGCTCCGCTAATTGGATTCGAGTGAAGAAGAGGCAAATTATAGAAAAACTAAATTCAGGTTCAGAGATGATTTAAGAGTGAAACACTGTGTGCCTTGTCCATTATTTAATAATGTCAACATAGTTAAGAGAAAATATAGTGAAGGGGGGAGATTCTCCATCTTTGTACGTTATATTTAAATCAATAAAATCATGGGCCTACATTTCTACAGGCACGCATTGGATGGGTGTTGTTGAAGACTTTGCACACCAATTGGTTGCTATGGCAACTTGCAGAGTTTTTCCAAATGACCTACAGTTGGCTGACTGCAGCCTCTCTGTGGTACACTTCAGCTGAGTTGTCTTCTCTTCTGTATACTTGTCGCTGCACCTGGTTAAAATAACATTCGTCAGTATCTGATATTTATATTTCTATGTATCATTGCCAGTATACCCCCCACACACACACACACACACACACACACACACACACTTTTAAGTTTAACAACATTTAATAAATGTGGAATTAAGTTCCCTTTTTTTGATCACTGTGATAATATCTCTGCTTCATTATCCCAATTAATTACCAATAAGAAACACTTGTTTGCATTAGTGTTCCCCGTATTTATTATGAAGCTCCAAATGATCACAGATGCAGCCACCAGATTTTAGATGCCATATAATTAGTTGTGGGTGCCAAGGTGTGTCAGTCTCATATAGTCCACAATAAATCTGACAAGCTCAAGTGAGGTCATGGATACAAGAACATTTCCAGCTCAGTGAACCTCCCTAAATAAATTATTTAGAAATGAAAGGACTACGCACAGCTGTAGTTCTGCACAAGGCAGGCTGTCCTCACAAGGCAGGCTGTCCTCACAAACTCAGTGACCTTTTAAGAAGAAGACCAGCGACGGAGGTCACCAAGAGACCTGAAATGACTCTGAACGGCTCTGTTTGGCCTGGGGCTTCACCAATCACAGACTGAAATCATCAGAGAGTGAAGAGAAAGCTATTCTCACACTCACAATAACACTGAAGGGGTTTTAATCCACATCAAACCTTCTTCAGTAAAGCTCGAACTTTTTGTAGGACCATTATTTTTTAAAGTATTCTACAAATGTGAATCATTGTGGGATTGTGGAAGCATGACAATATAAGATATTTATATTTCATTGTAAGGAAAATGTGGTATTTGTTTTAGTCTCTGTTTTCTTCATATGTTTTAATCTAATCAGCTCCATATTGCATTATTTATGTTTATGCAGTGTTATAGTGAAAGTCAAGAAAGTCACATTGTAGGAATAATGTAATGATTATTCCTGCAACGTGACTAATTTCTAATTACCTTATTCTATTTCACTGAAAGTGTATCGATTAGATGGCACGTCATTTCTGCCTCAGATCTTCACACACTGTTAATTACAAAAGCCCTTTAACACCTATATACTTAAAAACCCTCAAACCTAAATAACACTAAACGTACATTAAGTAGGCTTTGTGGTATATTTGTAGACCTATTATGCTCATTTCCAGGTTGTTATTTTATGCCTTAGACTCTATTAGAGCAACCACAACATTCTTTATTTATCCCAGAGGGGCTCCTTTCCCTTTATGGCTGCCTGTCTTCTGATTGGCTCCCTCTCAAAACAGAAGGTTTGAACAGGAGAGGGGTGGGGCTTCTTCTGCTCTTACAGCCAGAGCTGTGTGACTGAGATGACAACATTAGGGTAACCTTCTCCTATTGTGATCTGAAACAGAGCTTTAGGAACTAAAAACTAAGAAAAGCCATTATAGGGGCAACTTAAATGGTTAATACACATCTATGAAAATGGTTTAGAAACATTTAAACTTTGTACTTTCTCTTGAAATAAACTGCAAATATATTTTTAGTGAAAAAAAGATTACCATCATGTTTTGAACTGGAAAAAAAATGATTGCAGTACATGATAATTTTCTAAAATCAAAATCAGCCATTAGAGTACTCTCTTAAGAGGCAGGAATATTTACAAAGGCATGTGAAATAAATGTTCAAAGCCTAGAAGGCAATTACATGTAAGTTAAAAAAAATAATAGAAAACTTTGTTAAAATGTTTGTTTCGTCTCTAAATACATTACCCATTTTTTCTGAAAATGCATTATGCCGAAGTTGCCTCCTCCAGGAAACAGAACTTCACAACTTGTCTCTCCTCTCTCTCTCTTTGTGTTGCTGGGGAAGAACAGAGGAGAGTGCTATGACTAACCAGTCGGCCTGGCGAGTGTGTATTACGTCAAAAAGTCACACACTCATCAGCAGCCTTCTGTACCAGCTGAATGTGCATTCAGTCAAAAGTTAGAGTGTAAAGACAACACCCTGTGTTGTCAAACAGTTGGACACTGTGTCTTTGTTTAATAATGCACAGTAGAGACTTACAGTACATCTTAATAAGTGGGGTGTGAAGGGACCATTAATCGAAGCACTGGTGCGAACAGTGACGCTGTCGTCCTCTCAATCTAACAATTTGTGCTGCAAAATGAATCCCAAATGCTCCTCAGTAGCACAAATACTGGGCACAGGGAACAGGATCACTATTGCATGTTTGTTTGTTACGCCTTATGTATGTTTTGTATTCAATTTTTAAAATATAAGCTGCTTTCTTTTACACACTGGAGACATTATTTGTGTAATGACAGCATAACAAAGGAACAGAATCAAAATGTTAAAAATCTTCTGCACTTTTACGTTTGTAAAATCTGAGTAAAACCGAGTTTATTCTTGTGTAATTATGGCTGCCTTGTTAGCTTAGAAGACACAACATGTAATTAAGGTAATATTGGAGCTGTGGGAAGTCATATTATTCCTCATTAGATTAAGGCTAGCTATGTTTCCCCCTGCCTTCAGTCTTTATGACATACTTGGCTGAACCAAGCCAATCTCTCTTTAGATAACTCGGAGATCGGGGTCTCAGAGGTGTTCATTACGTGTCCAAACAAATCACTGACACCAGGCCCATAAGATCAACTGAAAGCGCTATCAGCAGCCACGTGTGCTGCTTTGGGATAAGAGGTTCACTTAAAAATGTCAAAACCAGAAACAATCAGCGCGTCATCACAGTGGCTTTGTCTTACATATGTATATTTTATGCATAGAACATTAGAATGAGGTCTATAGTTGTTTTTAATTAACAAAAAGTGTTGTCACTAATCCCTAGCCAGGAACCTTTACTACTTGGAGTGCTTGCTACTTTTTTTTACAGTTATAACAGAGGTGTCGTTGCTTCTTTCCATGTAATAAACTTTCATTTGATATAAAAAAGACAGATCTGGCTTTTGTGACCTCAGTCATTGATTAGTGAAGTCACCGTGTGAAACCTCCATTGGCATCATGCTGTTTAGAAGCTAGACAAGCAAGAAGGTAGATCTGGCATAGAAATCTAATGGCACCATCTGTTCACAGGGAAACTTGTCAATGACAAAGCAGACCTGCCTTGTACTTTTTGACTCTAGTGAGGACTGTGATTTATCAATTTAAGATCATATTGTATTTAGTACTGCTTAAAACTAGCAGATGAAATACTAAAATTATCAGGAAAGATTAAGAGAGCAATTAGTGCTGGCTGTTTGTAAGGTTACAAGTCCAGGACACCTCTGTGTTGCTTTTGCTTTTTATCTTTTATATACAGTCAATTATGCTTGAACCTCTTTCTAACTTTGAACTATACCTCTTCCCCCCAGCTGCTGGCTATATGTACAAATCAGTCTACTTGCCTTTTGATAACGCTGCAGTCACACAAAGGAAGCAATTTTGCAGTGACATGGTGACCAGAGACCACAGAAAGTCAGTGGGTAAAAAAACGCTGGCAGTGCAAAATGTGGGGGTCCTGAGATAGACTTTTGAACACACAGGATACCGATGATTGACATATGACAGGGTACTAAATACCAGAGCCCTTGAATGAGTCATTCCATTCAACAGCTCTGTTAAACACATTTTTTTTTTTTTTTTTTTTTCACACATGGTACAGCAGTAATGCATTCCCATACACAACCTTCCTTTCAATTAAAGTAACACTGTTTCCATGCATGAAAAGGAGCAGGAAGAAGAATAAATTCTTATTGATACCTGCCCCCTATCTGTGATAATACAAGTAGGCAACCAAAATTACACTATGAAAATTTTCTGCACATAACAAAACAAAACAAAGCAAACAGAACAATATACTCAACAATGAGCAATACCACTAAATATCAAACTAAAAGGATCATTTTTCTACAATTAAATTCTATTCTTTTCAACTTCTTCATATTGGTTTATCATTTTATTCTTATAGCAGATTTTAAATTGAGAAACATTTATACAACACTTAAGATGATCACTGAGAGAATTCCAGTTTCTTATGCCTATGACTGTTGGACACATTTGCCTTTGCGTGGTTCGAGCAAACCGGTGCTTAAAATAAAACTTCCTTCTGCCGTCCCCATTTTCTGAACACAATACAAATAAACTTTGTAACTTAAGAGGTAGTGTTTTATTTTTCGCCCTAAACATAATAGTTAAAGTCTGTAATTTCACTATGTCTTCTAGTTTTAACAATTTCGATTTTATAAACAAATTATTGGTGTGTTCTCTATATTTAACATTATGCATAATTCGAAGCGCTCTCTTCTGTAATAAATATAATGGTTTCATATTAGTCACGTATGTATTCCCCCATACTTCAACACAATAGCTCAGATAGGGTAGAAACAATGAAAAATATAATATTCTCATTGTCTTGTAATCTAATATATATCTAACATTACCCAGGATATAAATACTTTTAGCCAACTTTTTTTTAACATGTTCAATATGTGATTTCCATGTTAACTTGTCATCCACTATTACACCCAGAAAACGGAATTCTGTCACTCTTTCAATTAATACTCCCTCTATAGATAATACTATCTCTTCCTCCTTTACACGGTTTCCGAATATCATAAACTTTGTTTTTTCCAAATTCAGTGATAACTCATTTACATCAAACCATTTTTAAATTTTTTCCATTTCAATAACCATAATTTTAGCCAATTCTTTCAAGTTCTCTCCGGAACAATAAAAATTTGTATCGTCTGCAAACAAAACAAAATTCAACATTTTTGACACATCACAAATGTCATTTATATATAAATTAAAAAGTTTTGGTCCTAAAACAGAACCTTGAGGGACCCCACATTCTATTTTCATTCTATCAGATGAATTGCCTAAACACTGCACATACTGAAACCTATTATCTAAATAGCTGCTTAACCAGTTCAATACTATTCCTCTCACACCATAAGTTCTTAACTTAGAAATCAAGATGGAGTGTTGCATTAGAGGGTTACCTAGGCAACCAGAGCCTGGGCTATCCACCAATGACCAGCTGATCCTTAAAAGTAATGTGCAACAAGTGACGCCATATGTGACTGTGGGCGCCACTTAAATAAGAAAATAACCATAATAAAAAACAATGAAACAACACATGGCAGTCAATGTGATATATATCGACTGCCATATCAGAATGATCATAATCTCATACGACTCAGAGTACAAATGATGCTTTAATATTGACAATAGAAACAATGGTATCAAGAGAATTTGTCACCATATAAATAATAATGACAGAATCTTGTTAACATTCAGCACTGAATCACTGATCTGATTTCACATTGCCAGTGGACATCACATTTGAAGTGATGCCTGTCTGGAGCAACAGGCTGCAGGTTACCCAGCAGGCCCACTCTCACTCAGCCTCTGTGCACTAATGACGAACAGCCTCGGGCCAGGCTAGAGGCTCAAGGTTACATACCTGCGATCTCTCTTCACAAAGAAATCAGCAGCACCCATCTTAGAGAGATAAACAGTACTCAGCTCTGCTTGGATGGAGGCTGACTCACTGGCTCAGTCGGTAGAAATGTCTGCTGTTCCTTGGCCACTGCTTAAGCTGTGTTTTTATGTGATTTCTAATCTGCAGGAAATGGTGTTGCTCTCTGAAATTGCCAGAGAAGACCTGTATCATAGTTTGGGAAAAATCATTTTGAATCACAAATGTCAGGGCTTGTTCACGCTTTCCCACGACCATCATCTAGTGTTGTTTTCCTCACTCAAGTGCTATGACCTTGATGCACGACCTACAGACACAGAACAAATGTGTCATCTGCTGTCTCATCTTTATGTACATGTCTGCATTGGTCAGACAGCACTATTTAATTGCAACACAATGGGTTTCTCATTTTTATATGAGACATAGACAGCATTATAAAGAACAATTGTTTCTCCCAATTTGCATTAATTAATTGTAATATCTCTCCACTCATCAGCTTTTGAAATAACAATCCATGAGATGTAAACACACCTCCATCCTGTGCTCACTGCTGGCTCACTAAATATCCTGTGAAATGAGTTGCATTTCATTTTCATACTTTGCTGGTGGAGGCGATTTTTACTGCTGTTAATTATTCATGTGCCAGTAATGTGTGCAGCTGTTCTCCTCTCAAACAGAAAGAAGGAGGAGAAGATTGAACTGATCTGTTGTCCATACCTCTGAGTAACACAGTAAATGCAGATGAAACACTGTCTGCTGATAATAAAGTCCTGGGACTGGCGAGCAACTTTGATATTTGTAAATTTCTTTTTGGAATAAATTATTCTGAATGTGTTTCACAGACTTGATTAAAATTTTAAGCTGTTGGTCAGTACACCACTTACAGACTGAAATATTTATATATTGGATGGATTGCCAGATTTGAAGACTCCCGCAGAGCCAGCCATGACCCCCAGCAGATCAATCCAACTGACTTTGGGGCTCTCCAAACTTTATCTCTAAAAGATCTGTACAAAGATCCCACTGACTTGCTATTAATTCTATTGACTTTGTGGGTCTTCTACCTTTATCCACTGTGAAGTTTACATTTCTGTTTTTATTTTTGTAAAAAAGGGTATCTTGTTGGCTGGGGACCCGAGGAGCTTATGTAATAGTGAGGTGTCTGTCATCTGTCCACAGTTTGCAAGAATCGTTGCTCATCCAAGAACACTGGTCAGGATTTAGTCAAACTTTTACACAGTGGTCCTCTGATGACTGTGCTCAAGGTCAAAGTCATATTGTTTTGTCTTGTTTTGTCGGCACTTTTCTATTTTCACAGCAGTTGCTGGACTAGTAGTAGTCTTTAAAATCAATCAGACAGTACTATAGGTCGTGGTGCATTGGTCAGATTTTGGTGAAGTGACATTAATTTGGCCTGGATGTGACCTCCTTGACTTCTTAGTGGATTTTAATTAGTTTGTGCAGTACAATCACCCAGTGACAATAAAACTTTAATCTGTGAAACCCATCAGGAGCTAGTAGTGGCTGCAGACTGATGTATTGATTTGTAAAAACACAAGAGATAGACAGACAGCAAATAATTTTTCACACAAACTCCACAAATTACTTATGGCTGCTTCTTTATTCAAAAAGTGTCACCATGCCAGGTAGCTCCACATGTTTGATTGGGCAGATTTTGTTACCCGTCAAGAAGGATGCCCCAAAGAGATTTGTGTCTTCTACCAGGAATAAAACTGGGAATTCTTAGGCAAACGTGCAAACCACTACACATTACCACTACCAGTTCCTTCAATGCTAAAGTTTCTATCCCTTGATTGATCTGTCTAGATCAGCGGTCCCCAACCCCCGGGCCTCGGACCAGTACCGGTCCGTGAGTCGTTTGGTACCGGGCCGCGAGAGTTGAGGCTCAGGTGTGAAATGTATGGTTTTCAGGGATTTTATCAGTTTTCAGCGTTATTTTGTTATCGTTTTGATCGTTAACTCGGTTTTCCTGGGTCTTTTCACGTGTGTTATAAATAAATCTTTTTTTCGGTACCGGTACTAGTTTTATTTTGTTGTATTTATCCGCGACACCTTAAAGGCCGGTCCATGAAAATATTGTCGGGCATAAACCGGTCCGTGGCGCAAAAAAGGTTGGGGACCGCTGGTCTAGATCATCTGTCTTTTCCTTTCTTTTTTTGTTTTGTTTTTTTTGTTATTGCAATCTCTTTTTGCCTCGCCCTCATTCTCCTGCCTGTTTCCTCCACAGGAATACCTGTGTCCACTCAAGCGGTTTGGGTAGTGGAGCATGTTGTGACAGCCATGTCTCTGGAGATGGAGAAGACCATCACCAAGCTGATGTACGATTTCCAGAGGAATTCCACCTCTGATGATGACTCTGGATGTGCACTGGAGGAATATGCTTGGGTTCCCCCTGGCCTCAGTCCTGAGCAGGTATATAGTTACAGATACAAACAAACTATGCCGCGAATAAGTACTTCATTAGATATTCTCTGTTGTTGTTCAACAGTGCCAGACCGTATCAAATTGAACCAAGTCGGTCAAGAGAATTAAATTATTTGGATAATAAAGTATCTATCGAAGTAATCCCGAGCTGGAAAATTCACTCATCTGAAAACACGACAACATATCATCATTGTTTGAAATCCCCGTCATGGTGCTGTAGTCTCTTACGGGTTAGAGTGGGGAGAAGGGCAGGGATGACTTACAGTAGACTAAGGCTATGCTGTCAAGCATTTCAGGGAGCAATAATTGTAAGGACATTTTACAGCTGTCAGTGTTAATCTGACTTTGTGTAGAAACCAAATTGAGAGTCAGACAGACTGACAACCATGACTGAAATCATGAAAAGCAACCACACACTGATTAGTTGATTGCATTGTCTGAAGAACAGATGCGAAGCAGCAAAAGATTTGATGAAATGTTGAAATGCTCTCTGATGAGTTTAAAGTACAAGAATTTCAAATATATAGGAGGATTCCCTTTGAAAAAGCTGTTTCACTGATCAGTATCGAGTAAACATGATGACTATTGAGTGGTCTTCTAGGCACACTAAGCCTCAGTCTGCTCTGTTTTTTACTGTAACTTAGCAAATTTAAACCCAGGGGACTGGAAGTAATTTGAGTCAGTGAATGTTTGGATGAATCTAATTGGAAATGTGTGGCAGCATGTTTATGCGTACCAGTTTCGCAATTCTCTGTCTGGACTCATTTGCAGTTTAAATGCCTTTTAACTGCATGCATGACCAAGCTAATGCAATTGGCTCTGTAAATCCAGAGGAGGATATTTCCTCCTCATTTTTTATTTTTGCCTGTTGTTTTTGTCAGCTCTGACATAAGATAAGCACGGTTGTGTTCAACTATATTCGGTATAAACACTTCTGTCTTTATTTAGTATGAGAAGGACTCCAATGCAACAGGCCTCCTAGTACTCTGTTAACAGATGACAGGATGGGCTGATAACAGTCATTTTCTCCAGTCAGCCATCTTGACAGGATGCTGAAAGAGGCTGCAGCCTCTGTCATCCAACAGGAGGTGCAGGCAATTTGAAGCTGCCCGTTTCTTTTTTTAATACACTTGAACGTAATGAATTTTAAGCCCGTCACATCTGATTTCTCTCCGTACAATTAAAGAGACTTGCATTTTAAAAGATAATCACAATTTTGCAGCATTGCAGCATCAAGCTGTCAGGACTCAAATTCCCCAGCTGAAAACATTTACTGTTTCAAAAATGTTTTGTTGTATCAGGATTGGATGGGAGGAATGAACTTTGTTAACAATAGATCTTTTCAGTATTTGTTGTAACATGTTTTTGCTTTTTTTTTGTGTAAACAACTTACTTTAAGAGCTTCAAGGTAAAAACAACAAAAAAGGATTTGGTGGGCTAGAAATTCCAGTAAATTCAGAGCTGAATAATTGCTAGTTTAATTAGTTAGTTTTTCAATTTTGCATTTATTGTCAAGGTCACTTGTTCCTGTTTACCTGTGGATTTTGGACTGGACAAGATGAGCAATATGGAGACAATGCAATTTTTGGTCCAACATGATAACCAGTAATGAAAATAAGCTGGAGTCCTAGACAAATTTGCATGAAATGGATCACATTTAAACCATTTAAAGCAGGTATGTAAAACCTAAGGCCCGAGGACCAAAATCAGCCCGCCAACGACTTCAATTTGGCCCACTGGGCGGCTTTGGAAAGACATAACTGAAGGCATAAATTTCAGCATTTCCTACTAAAAACAGCATCCTACTGGCTATTTATACACCAAAGTAAAAAAGTAATAAACAATTAAATAACACCAATTACATTCTGTCAATTAACAAAAAAAAAATAAAAAATAAAAAAATTACATTTTATAATTACAGGACAGTCTGTAGCTTCATCTGTCATTTTTACACATTTATTTCTTACAACTTGAGCCAAAAGAGTCGTCATTCATTTACTCCAGCAGCATTTCTACATTTATCATGTAGAAAACGTCTAAATCCCTGATTTAAAGTATTTTTGCTTCCCGATTAACAAAAGTGAAGAAAGTTCTTATTCATCGATGTGCTTAATATTTTAAAGTCCACCTGTTGCACAGTTGAGAGACAGTTCTCAGAGAAAAGTGGTTCAAGGCTAATGATTTTGGCTTTCATAAGAGTCGGCGTCACCCTCCTCAGCACAGAGTAAAGCGCGAGCGTGACGGGCAACACAGAGAAGAACCACCTTTCTCCCTCACTCTCCACCCTACTGATTAAGTAAATTGAATCAGCAGAAACTTCAGTAAAATAGATCTTTACACTGCACTGAACACTGAACCACTTTGCGTTGAAAGCCTGTTTTGTTGAAAATCCGAGACAAGTAACAAGATTGCTTTCTATCCTTTCAGTGTTTACTTCTCAAACACCGTTCAAGGCTTTTTCTCTGTTTCATCGGCTAGCATTTAATTACAAAAGAGGGTTCAGGGCACGGATGGCAAGTGCTACTGCATCGTGAATTATAATTGCAGTGCAAGTTTAAGATTTCCTTTAAGCAATGCGAATATTAGCTGCTGAAAATTTAAAGAACCTGGTGCTGTTCAAGGTTGTGCCTGCAGCAGCAGCACACATCTCAATGTGCTGAACACTTTCAATTCCAGACACCAACTTCCAACGGCAAGACATAAAAAATTTTCCATGAATCAGTGAAATAATGTAGATTATTTAAAACAGCCAACTTTTATCTTTGTATAAAGAACAAATTGTGGATATTTGGATGCTATTGTATAGGCCAGCTTTAAAATATACTTTAAATTTGACATAACTGAAGAAATTATAGTTATTTCTTCTGTCTATCATAATTTTATAATTGGAATTCACAGATCAATCACGATTTAAAATTCATTGTTGTAATCTATAAAAGCCACAACCCCAGGCTTCAGACTAAACGATCAGTTTCTACTCTCACCTCTGTATGATGTGAAAAAGAGTAGATATCCTCGACATGGTCATCTCAGACACACAGTTCCAGGCGTGAGTACAGCAGCCCAAACTCATCGACTGTTTAAACCATCTATTTGTGAGTGCCAGCCGAGCAGAAGAAAGTTGTCTTTGAGGAACTAGAAACAGAACTAAAAATGTTTGTTAGATGAAGAGTGAACTGAGGAGTTCCATCAAGGAAAAGTCCAAATTAAATAAAGATTATTTTTGAACTGACTCATGCAAAGTACTCTATGAAAGTTCAAGATCAGAAACAGGAGTTTAAAAATGAGTATTTCCATTTAATATTTTTATATTTACAGTGGATCACATAAGTGTTTTATTCTTGCTCTTTTTCTGCCCACCTTCACTATTGTGGTTTACTCTTATCAGAGCTGCACTGAATATGAATTCCTGCTCTTTTCAGATTGTTCAGTCTCATGTGTTCATGTGGTTTAAAGCTAAAATACGGAAACAAAATAGCTTAAGGGACCTCATTTCTCTACTGTATTGTTTCTTTAAAAAAACAGTGCGGTACATTTTACAGTATATAATTTTACAGAACATAAATACAGTATCAACACCTTTTATTCTTCAACACAGTCGCTCTTAGACAAGCTTTCATTTAATTTCTTTAATCTGCAGGGGATGTTTAGCAGGCTTCTTGAAGGACATTTAAAGCTTGTTTTGAATATTGGCTGCCTTTTTGCTCCGTTCTCTGTTAAGATCATCCCACACTGCTTGAATAATATTGAGGTGTGTGAGGCCAATCCATGACTGATAGTCTTTCCAACTGTAGCTGCCTCCACCAGTGTGTGAATGTGAGAGTGAATGAATAGTGGAATTGTAAAGCGCTTTGAAGGTCTTGAAAAGTGCTATATAAATGCAATCCATTATTATTATTATTATTATTATTATTATTATTTCTTCCATTCTGTGTTGTTTTATTTATTTATTTATTTTTAATCCAGGTGTGCTTTTACTTGGCAGTGTGTTTGGGGTCATTGTCATGCTGAAAAATGAAGCTGCTGCCAACCAGATGCTTTCCAGATTTTTTTTGCATGCTGGATCAAAATTGGATGGTACTTTTCTGCATTCATCCATTAGTTTTGCCAAGATCCCCAACACCACTGGCTAAAATGCAGTCCCAAAGCAAGACAGAACCTCCACTGTGTTTTTAAAGATGGCTGTAGATGCCCACTGTGGTGCCTATCTTTTGGCCTTCTATGTAGATATTGATGACATTTTGAAGCAAAATTTGACCTGTTGCCACTGATTTTCAGTCCAGTTCTTGTTTAATCAGCTTCTTGGATAGTGTATTTTTTTTTGTCCAGTTACCTCAAATTTTCTAAGGACACACTGCACACCATGCTGATCAAGTTTTTGGCTAATAACTGGTATTCATGTTGTTGGTGCAAAAATACAATTAATATGTGTCGAACAATGTTATCTTTGGCATGTTTTGTAGGCTTAACTAAAGATGTTTTTTGCAACAGGCTGCAAATGCCCGATGATACAATTTACTAACTTGCTTTTATGTGTAGACACAACACTGGTTCGTACCTTGAATTGGGTGCCCTTTTTTTAAGCTTGAATGATTTATAGGTCAGTGTTAAGTTGTTCTACAAACAAAAAAGACTTCTCCTAAAATGGTGAGGTACAAGACCTGGACTGGAAATGAGTAAAAAAAAAAAGCAGTCAACGTCCAAAGAAAAACTCTGAAACAACTCCTTATCCAACAAAACCTTATATTGTAGTACAAATTAAAATAAAAAAGAATTGTGTGCAATATGCAAATTTGTGTCATAAATCAAAACTTTCAACCTCCAAACAGGTGTTTTTACTTCATCCATCATGCTTTTGTGTGTGATGTAAAGAACTTGGCAAATTATGTAGAAACATTTTCTCCGACTTTCCAAGTTGTTATGAGCACAAAACAGCAGACAGATGAGGTTAGCAACTAACATAATCAAGGATTTTGTAACAAAACGCGTAGAATATTTATATCGGGGTGAGTTGAGACTAAGCACACTGAAAAAGGGGTAGAAAATATTTACTTTACCTTTTGTCAAATGTGCTGAAACACATTTTGAAATTGAGAGGTCACTCAAGAGCAAAACCACATGTTTGATTTTCTTTGTTTCAGGTGCATCAGTATTATAACTGCTTACCAGAGGAGAAGGTCCCTTATATCAACAGCCCTGGAGAGAAATACCGCATCAAGCAATTGCTTCACCAGTTGCCACCACATGACAATGAGGTAAAACTACACAACAAAATTCTGAGTAATACATGAAGGCTTTTCTTTACTCGTATGATTTCCAGAGGTTAGGTGGCGTTTCAGCTCTAATGATGAGTCGTGTTGTTTCAGGTACGATATTGTAATGCACTGGACGAGGAGGAGAAACGAGAGCTTAAGCTGTTCAGCAACCAACGGAAGAAAGATAACCTGGGCCGAGGCAATGTCCGTCCTTTTCCCCTAACTATCAATGGGGCCGCCTGTGACAAGGTAAACCACACAACCAACATTTTTTTATTCCTTACATAATGACCTACTTTTTCCAGACTTGGGGCATCGTCTGTGTAGCAAATATCTTTAATTCTCCTTCATAAAAGCATGTTAGTCTTGAAAATATTTCATACTGTCTCTTTTCACACCTTATAGCTTTCATTCTTTCTTTGTCTGCCTTTTCTTCCAACACTACCTGACTCTCTCACTTTCTTTCGTACCTTTCATTTGATTTTGTTTCTTTTCATTGAATTTTATTTCTTCTCTTTTCCTTTCCTCTCCTACAGTGTGGGGGTCAGATAAATGGAGGGGACATTGTAGTTTTTGCACCAAGGGCGGGTCATGGAAAATGCTGGCACCCTCAGTGCTTTGTCTGCGGCACATGCGAGGAAGTATTGGTGGACCTCATATACTTCCACCAGGATGGCAAGATCTACTGTGGCCGGCACCATGCCGAGAGGCTGAAACCCCGCTGCTGTGCCTGTGATGAGGTGCGCTTGTCTGGGCTTGGAGCCCTTTGGGGTTGGAAATGGCTGAATGGTTCATGCTCACAGAATTGGATGGGGTTGGAATCAGTCTGGAGGGAAAAGATGTCTCAGTGTCTTTGCCACGTCTCAGAAAGTCCGCTGTAATTTATAGTGAGCGGGCTTGAATAATAAGTCAGGCCACAGTGCTCTGCAAGTATTGGAAAGAGAATTTCTATTTGATTAAACTGTTTAATTATCTTTAACTGGAAGATATAAATCTGATGTCACGTACATACCTTTTAAATTAGTTTCTTTATAAGGTAATTTTGTGAAATAATTACATGAATATTATAAAATGCAAGCACAAAGGATGCCTAGATCATCGCTTTTATTCAGCTGAAATATGCCTGACTTTTACACTTAAGAACACTCACGCTTTGGTGGAATTTCTAACAGCTTACTAACCTACCTGTCAGTTTATGTGGAGGTAGATGATCCTATTAAGGGGTAGTATGGCAAAAAGGATCCTATTCTAGGACGCGACACAAATAAAATACAGGACCCTGAGATACAGGATAGCAACATAGGTAGATATTGTGTGTTATCTGCTTGCTGATAAATGTAATGTGTTAATCATATAGATCATCTTTGCTGATGAGTGCACTGAGGCGGAGGGCCGGCACTGGCACATGAAGCATTTCTGTTGCTACGAGTGTGAGACCACCCTTGGCGGGCAGCGCTACATCATGAAGGATGGACGACCACACTGCTGCAACTGCTTCGAGTCCCTTTATGCAGAGTACTGTGACGCATGTGGAGAACACATAGGTACTAAACATGCTTTCATTGTTGTTTCAAGTCCTCTGATATCTAAATGAATTGCTATCAAGAGTGACAGACATGCTATTCCTGTACTTGCTTCGTGGAAAAAAAACTCCAACAGCCCTTTATTGTAAGCGTGACTCTTATCAGCTCTGGAAGCCTTGTGTGCCGCAGCTGTGGAGAGGCGGGTTCAGTGCAGTGAAATGCGGATAGTTATTATCATCCCAAGCTTCAGTAACAGTGAAAGAGCGTGTTTCAGAGGGTGCTCCCATGTTGTATCCAGATGGAAGCTGTGAAAGATGATTACTTCCTCTTGCTGGGGAGTAGTGCTGGTGAAATTTATTCATGCTATCTTACAAACTGAGTGATCATCTGTGGGCATGAAATCATAAATATTTTACTTTAAGAGACAAAGGGCTCTGTTTGCTCATAATTTAAATAGTGCCTTGCAGCATATCGGATAAAAATTAGGTATCATATCAACATATCGTACAAAAATTTGCTTAATAGCTAAAGGTTAACATCAGTTTGTGATCTTTTTTCGTCATGTGTCGATACTAAAAATGGTCAAATGTTTTTGTTCCCATCTTATTAAAGGCATTGACCAAGGTCAGATGACTTATGATGGACAGCACTGGCATGCAACTGAGGAATGTTTTTGCTGTGCCCGTTGCAAGCGCTCCCTTCTTGGACGCCCCTTCCTGCCAAAGCAGGGGCAGATTTTCTGTTCACGGTCCTGCAGTGCGGGACAGGTGAGGAAACTGAAAATACATCTGAAGCATCTCCTCATTTAGTTATGTATATACCCGCTGTTAATTAGTATACATTTTTAAGAGTTTTCTAGTTATGCACATATATGTTTTTTTTATTTTAACAATTAAGGATCCCGAGGAATCTGACTCCTCGGACTCTGCCTTCCAAAGTGCTCGCTCACGTGAGTCCCGCCACAGCACCAAGATCGGAAAGAAGGAGCGCAGGAATGCTGAGCAGGATAGGCGAAGCACCGAACCCCGCCAGTCAGCTCCTCCATCGATGCCCGACCGTCTCTCTGCTGATATGGATCCCCTCTCTGGTCAGATGGATCGCTTAAGCCTCACTTCTAGTCAGACTCCAAGCAGGACACCTAACCGCACCCCTAGCCGCACTCCAAGTCGAGCCCCAAGCCTTAATCAGGTGTGGATGAGCCGAGATGACCCCTACATCCCTCCTTCCTATGAAGGCCCTCAGCGGGATCCCTCCCCTAGCCCTACACCCATTCATCTGCTGGGTCAGTGTAATGCTAGGCAAGGTTACAATCCTAATGCGAATGCTCATCCACCAGCCCAGAGTCCTGCCAACCCAGGAAAGAGGCCTGATTCCTGGGGAAAGGAGCAAGGGAATGCCAAGAGGACCCCTATGGCTGCCCTGAGAGGCTACTCCTTTAATGAAAACTGGATGCAGCACAGCCAGGATGAGTTCAGACCCAACAAGCTGCGCACCCAGATGAGCTTCAATGAGATGTCTAGCCAGAATCAGGGTTTCTCTGACAAGAGAAGTATCAGTCTGCATGGATTCCAGAGAAATGGAAGACCCCCACTGACCAGGAGGAACCCTATAAATGCCATGAGCTTTAACGAGCCCCTCACTCCTCTAGAACAGACCCCTCGTGGATCCATGGACTCCCTAACTATGTCTAATGCTACAGGTATGGGGTTAAAAAGCCTAAAGTTAAGGTCATTTATATGAGATTATATATAAAAAAAATGACATTTTATTTTTTTATTTTTTCTTGTTGTAACAGGTAACTCTCTAGATGGAGTCAGCAAGCGTCAGGAGCATCTGTCAAGGTTTTCCATGCCTGACCTGAGTAAGGATTCAGGTGTAAATGTGTCTGAAAAGAGCAACATGGGTACCCTCAGCTCCTCAGTCCAGTTCCACAGCACAGAATCACTGTCCTCCTCCCGCCCATACAACAACAACAACAACATGTACACCCCTCTGAGAGTCGGCTACCCACTGCAGTACTGGGATGGCCCACAGCCGCTCGGCTTTGATGGTAAAGGTCGTGTCGGGGTGATGGGCAGCAGTGGGAATCTGCGGATGGCTCCCATGAGTGACAGAATGCCCCGCCGAAGCTTAAGCGGGCAGGAATCTGTGTCCCAGAACCAGCAGCCACAACCCAGACGCCGCAAACACCATCGTGGGAACAACGGCAACGGCCAACACCGCAGTGGCCGCCACCACAAACGCTCCCGCCGCTCTCGCTCTGACAACGCCTTGCACCTGGTGGCAGACCGGCCTGCTCAAATGATGGAGCCGCCGTACCGTCGCGTTCAGGAGGATTATGATCGTTTCCCCTCTGGTCATGCTGCACGGGAGTTGTTCGGGCTGGACCCGGGCGGGTACAGGCAGCAGCTTCACCGGCCCTGTCCCCGCACCACTTCTGATCTTACCCTGCAGAATGCTGGCTGGCAACCTGTCGGCCTGGGCGGGCCGTGCTGGGGCGATGGGTACATGGAGGCTGCTGACCCCTGGTGCTCTAGCTGCTCCTCTTCCTCCGAGTCTGAGGAAGAAGAGGCTTATTTTATGGGAGAACCAATCCCTCGGCCCGTGCAGCTGTGCTACATCAATAACGAGGAGCGACGCCATCGCTACAGTCCCTCTGGGATAGGTGGCCATCACGGACCTCTTCACGGACCGATTCATGGCCAGCTGCACACCCGCCAGAGGAGGAAGAGCAAAAACTGCATCATTTCGTAGATATAGAGCAAAGAGTTGGGGAGGGATGAGCAGGAGAGTGAAAGATATAAGAGAGAAAGGTAAGGAGACGGTGTAAAGCAGCAGAGATGGTGGAACAGAGGGAGTGGGAAGGTGAGAGTGAGACAGCTGAAAGTGAGAGTGAATAGAGAGTTTCTGTGTATGTGTGCGTGTGTGTGTGTGTGCTTTTGTGTGTGAGTGGTGGGGTTGAAGAGGGAAAAAAAGGCCTATTTTTTGTGCTTGTGAGCTTACACAACTCTACACCATGTAGTGTTTGTGTACACCTACACAGAATGATCTAATCCTAAGAGGAAGCTCAGCTGGCTTACACAACGGGAGTGTTTACACTGATGGAGATCAACTGATGGTACCAGGAAGCACTGAAGAATTTGACAACTACATAGACTGTGGTCAAGGTAAAATAACATGGCATGTGTGCGTGTCTGTGCGTGAACCCCATGTTACAGAGAGATTGAACTATTCCAGCTGGAAAAGGCCAGTGGTCAAACTACAGTGACATGACTGTTCACGTCGCCGCTCAGTGATCCAAGCCCTGGGCAGTAAACTTATTCTGTGTGGACAAACGAGAAATTGTATTGGGATAGTGCAAGCTACGTGCTAGATTCCAAGCTGTGTCATTGTTTACCTCAGTGGAATCCAAATGCTGCTGGAATATAGTGTTGGCTCGCTAGCCCCGTTATCACCTTGTACAAATAGTCTTTTAAACCTTGTGCTCTGCATAGCCGGCTCTCCATTGCTTCACCAAGGACAGAGCGCCAGACAGCCTCTGCTCCTTGACCATTCAGGCACAGTAACGTCAGGTATGGTCCCGTTTTCTCTTCTGCAACATGCTTTGTTTTGGTTTTTTTGAGAGTTACCTATAGTTGATTAATACTACCACTAATAACACTAACAATAATAATGATAACACAAATAATAACTATAAGAATATTAAAGAATAATACCTACTAGATGTATATATAGTAATAAACTTTAATAATGGATGTAGTAATGTAAATGTCCTGTACATATGGTCTTAAATATTTATATATTTTGTAACTAAAGAACCATTATTTGTATAACATGATGTAGAGATAGGGAGGCTTGCATGTTAATTTGTTGTTGTTGTCTCATACTGAAAATAAAGTGTATGTCAATGAACAACCAGGAATTTTTTTTTTTTTGGTTAAAGTGGTTTTGAGTTCGGAGGATGTTTCACTAAGCCATTCTACCATTCCTAAAGAAAAAGTAACTTTCCTTGCAAGGAAAGCTCTGCTGAATAAACGTTCCATCAAGTGTCTTCCACAGCAGTGTTACTGTCAGTCAGATAATAACCACCACCAACCAGGACCTTCCCACAAGCCTTTCCACAGCAGGTCAAGTGTTCTGACCCGACAGTCTGGGAGGAGTCTGAGAAATGAGAAGTTCACTGTCTTATTTCTCGCACATCCAACGGGTTAACTACGAGAACCGAGCATTCATTTACCTTCTAATATACTCCAGACCTTCAAATGCGCCGTTATAACCAGTTAATGACTTGAGCTGAGTGGTCATAATGTTTTGGTTCAGTCTACAGTACTGTGCAGTTTGGGGCCTCCCTTCATTTCTCTATATTTTGCTTTCAAGGAGCCAGAATTTCTTTTCATTTTTAAAATGGTATTGAGCAAGAGTTCTCCAAGCTTTCTTAAGGTCTTTCATATTTTTTTAAATATTGGCTACTTTATCTTCAGTCCAGTTCTTGTACTTGACCATTTTTAAAGGAATTTCTTTCATTTATTTGTTTGTTAAGCCACTGATCCATGACTCATTCATGACTCAAGCACAAAAGTTTGACTTTCAGGCATCTTAGAACTGTACAAAATCTAAAAAACAAAAAAACAAAAAACGGGGTGACTCAAGACTTTATATAGAGCTGGACATTTTACAGTTAATCCTGTTACACTAGCGCCTGGGTTGCTCCTGAAAAAAGTTCAAATGTATCTCTTGCATTATTGTGCTGCAGTTTCTTGTCACTGGTCACATTTAAATGAATATCAATACTTCAGTGATAATCCAGCCTGAGCCGTGTCAGTGTTCGAGTCACAGAGTAAATCAGAAATACTTTGACACTGGCCACTTCAGCAATATAACAAGGGCCAGTTAATAAACAAAAAAATTACATTTCTAACATAAAAAGGTCTGAAATTTGGCCTATTAACTACATTAGTTACAATAGACCTATAAGATTCAGTATATGAATTTTAGTAGCTACAACTATAATTTAGTTGGAAATGGTTTGAATACTTTGATTACATCAAATATACAGTCACGATAAAAAGAAAATACATCTTCCTTCAACTCTTAATGTTTTACATAGGTAAATGCAACCATAGTATGCTGAAACATTGTTTAACAAAACCAAAGTAGTGAAGAAGTAGTCTGTAAAATATAAATTATACCCTCGCTGCTTCCAGTTTAAGCAGGAGCCAGTGCCGCTCATCAAATGCAGCTGATTAGCTGATCATCAGCCAGTGTGATAATCAGTGTGATCGCTTCTATAAAAGAAGATATTTTGGCAGTTTGCAAGTCTGGAGCATTCAGGTGTGTACACATGGAGAAGGAGTTTTAAAAGTGGAAACATTCAAGTGAGTTGCCAGTCTTCCCGCAAGTGAATCTCCCAACAAATTCACCCAAAGATCAGAACGATGACAACAAACCCAAGACCTACATCTCAGACCTCAGGTAGCTTGTTAAATATTAAAGTTCATGACAGTACAATTTAAAAAAAACAAAAAAAAAACCAAAAAGACTGAACAAGCTTGGCTCATTCAGAAAGGTTGCCAGTAGAAATAGACTTCTTTAAAAATAAAAAAGGAGAGGCAACAGTTTAGCTCAGCAGCAGGTGACCATATGAGTGCAGCAATGACTGAATGCAATCCCTTGCTACATGTCTTCCCCCCCACACTCTCTCTCTCGTCACTGTGCTATTTAATAAAGGTTAAAAAGTAATTTAAAGAAATCTAAGCTCTAGATTTGTAAAGTTGCATGTGAACAAACCACAAGACTTGTGGAACAAATGACCAAGACCAAAGTGAAGATGGTTAGCCAAAATGCACAGCACCATACTTGGTGAAAATCAAATGCAGTATATCACCTTCGAGGCACAGAGATGGAGGGGTGATGATTTGAGCTTGTTTTGCGGCCATGTGATGTGGGAACCTGAGTCCACCATGAACTCATCCAATACCAAAGTACTCTAGAGTCAAATGTGAGACCATCTGTCTGACAGCAAAAGATTGCTCCAACTTTGGTGATGCAACAAGACAATGATCTAACCTGATTGAAATACTCTGGTGGGACATTAACAGAGCTGCATATAAACAACAGCCCTCAAACCTCAATCAAGTGAAGCAACCCTATAACGAAGAGTGGGACAAAAAATGTTCATGACAACATAAGAGACTGAACAAAGTCACAGAGAACAAGATTCAGATTATTGTTAATAAAGTTGGTTGTACACACTACTGAATTACATGGTACACACAGGTTTTCACTCACCGCTTCTGGATTCTGGGTTAATTTTTGTTAAATAAATAATAACATGGTTTATTATGTCATGTGTTATTTTTCTGAGGTTAAATTTAAATAATTTTAGAAACTGGTAAAAACTAGGTGGCGCGTTTTATTATTATTATGTCCTGATATGTAAAACCTTAGAACTGAATGAGGGTCTATTTTCTTTTTCACACATCCATAGCTTGAACCTCTTCACACAATTTAGTACACTAAACAATGATCGGCAGAGGGGGCGTGATTCAGGCTGTAAGACGAGCAACACTGGTCTATATCAAATATCACAGAATCTACAGGTGTTGAAACCATAAACAATAGTGTGTGTCCAAGTCACCTACTGACCTATTAATGTATTTCCTGCTGTGACCTGAATTGATCTATATAGCCATGAACACATCACTGAGCATATTTTTGGACCACATAATGAAAAGAAAAGTTTATTGCAAGCAAAAATAAATTATGTCAAAATATATTTCAGTCTATATGAGACCTTTTAAAGCAATACAACCAGTGCAACGTCATCATCACCAGCACATTTTCAAAATAACAAGCATAATTAAAATGTTTTTACCAGTGTTCAGAATTACACTGTAGACAGAGGGGACTATTATCCAAGAAGTAGACAGCAATGCACAAGATTATTACAAATAAGAAAACAAAAGCAGCAATAAATCAAATCAAGTTCTCAGCACTTTAAAAGACTAAGAACACAGGCAGCATGGCGTGTCTAATCAGTGTGACAGCTCCCTGGAGTCGTAGTCCTCGATAAATTTCTCCATTGCTTCTACGCAGCGTTTGCCGATGTCCCGGAGGTTCTGCTGTAAAGAGGACTGGATGGGACGCTCCAGAGATGGATCCTTTTTAATCAGCATCTTTACTACAAAACCAAACATATCACACTCCTGATAGTACACCTGAAAGACAAATGCAATCACGGTTTTAGGACAAAGAGGGGGACAAAGTGGGATTGTTGGAGGAAAGGAAGAGTGCATTTTCAATTACACTGAATGGATTATTCCACCGAAATGCTCGCACACTGGCTGCTCACAATTTATATGTGCGCACACGTGTGCGTACGAATTTCTGTGGACATTTTTGCATCAGCTACCTGTTGCCAGACTGTTTTTTTCTTGCAGTGCCTCTATAATCCTGCAACCATGGAGATATGAAAAGCAAGAGGCCATCTTTTCCGTCAAGTGGGTGGAAGCACACGTACACTCTCTCACACAAACACAGATAAGCAGAACCTCAAGTGACGTCTGTCACATTGAAGGCGGCATTAAAGCACGTTGCCTGTGATACAGGTGAGCCGGCCTCACTTTACATTGAGGATCAATTCGAGAAATAAAAATAAGAATAACAAGAAAGAATAACATGTAAAATAGTGAATAAAACCTTCTTTGTCAGGCCTGGCAAAGAGAAGCCAGTAATGAGACTCATGTTGCCTCTGGCTCTGCATTTCAAATCTAATGTTTATACTACAACAAACAAATCTTTTTTCCTTGTCTCACGTCTCCTGGCGCTTTCCTCAGATCTTCCCTCCGTCACTCTCGCTCTAATCCCGGCTTTTCTTACCTTTACTTTTCTGTTTATAGCTACCCCTTCTCCCAACACGTGTATGTGCGTGTGAATGTGCATGTGTGTGTGAGTGTAATGACACCCCATCCACCTCATCTATCTCTTTCCTCTTCTGTTGGATGGCTCTGTCTCGTGCCGCCGTCTGGCTCACAGTTGAAGGGAGTTCTTTGCTTTTTGTCCCCTTGTGATCTCTCTCCCTGCTTTGATTCCTGTTGTTCTGGCAAATCAGAAATTTTAAAAAAAAAAGGGAGAAAGAAAGAAAGGGAAGAAAAACAAGAAAATTAGAGGCAGCAGTTGGGCTGTAGTATTCAGATAGTTAGCCAATGACATGGAAGCAAACACTGATGATGAATGAGCTGCTTATGACCGGTAGATAACTAAAGATTAGCGCCACATGTTAACTTTTAACACAGAGGCAAGCAAATTCTTCATTTGTCAACTCATCTGACTGAGAAGTGCAGTTCAGTAATGGCCACACTTGTACTCACAATTAAACAACCCGCAGAAAAAGACGCAGTGAAGAGCAAAACTTCAAGTGACTGTTGAGTAACTTTTTAAATGTCGCTTTAAAAGGTCTCCACGGTGATGCCCAGCTCTTCTTCCCCACCCAACCCAAAAAAATAAATAAAAGACAATATAATGATAGAAACTCAATCATAACAAGTGTATATGGCTTTTTACTTAATTAGCTGTTAACATGAATTTAAAAAAGAATCTACAAAGAAACTTGCACTAGAGAGAGAACAGCAGTCTCTAACCGGAAGTCTTACAAAGTGGTGACCCCAAACTACAGGTCTATAAACACCAACATTTCCACCTCTTCCCTTTTCACTTCAACTTCACTGCAGCAGCAACCAGCTGTGATTCATCATGTGCTGCTCTGCTCCATGCTGTGCTTAGGTCAGCCAAGAGATTTATGCGACTATTTGATGTCAGGCCTTTCTGCAGCACCTGGGCTTTCTGCATTTGAGTCTACGCCCTGCTCACGCCGTTTGCTCATCACGTTGGATGAGCAAACAAACACACCATCTACCTGGACACCCACATGTTACTACTTTAATTGATCGATAAACAGGGGCAGGGGGGAATCTTGCTCTTTACTTCGAAAATGTGCATTTTTCAGCTCTTTCTGGCATTGTAGAGCGGAGATTAATGAGGAAAACGGTGTGCAGATAATATGACGATGAAAAGAGCTGCAAGTGGAAGACCTTATTTGCAACAAACACATGACAGAAAACCAAAGATTCACACTATGGCTTAATCTATTGATTCTTTTTTTAGATCATTATTATCAACTAAGCTGCCAGTTTTGACTGTAATAACTCAATCGACATACAAAACTTTAAAAAACTGAATAGCAAGCGCTTCACAATGTAAAACAACACAAGAAAACGCTTTTAAATACTAATTTTTGTCTCAAAAAAATACTCCCAAACTTATAACAAAGTTAAATGTATAAGTAATATTCTCACATTTGAGACCGTGGTAGCAACAGTTATTTCACATTATTGGTCCAGTTGCTAATTAATTGTCTTTAGAAAGACAAATTAAGTAAGTGCGGCAATAAAACATTCATTTCCATGCCAGTCTCTGTGGTCATATATATATATGTCATAGGTCATATATATATATATATATATATATATATATATATATATGAATAAAAGAAAAGCCCTCATAAACCACATTTCAATAACTCTGACTGTGCCACCCAACACTGCACTAATATTTTTGCCAGTTATAATAGAAGAAAATGATGTGATTTTCAAGGAATGGGTGAAACGATATTAGCGTATTTTTTGACACTTCATAATAAAATCGGGAAGCAGAGCACCATTCTTACAGGTGAACTTACGGTGAACTGCATGTCCTTGTCTCTGCTGGAGGAGGACCTTGAAGAGAAAGGTCTAGTAGCTGGAAAAACAGAGAAAACACGAGGTCAACACAGAACAGAAGGGGGAAAAAAATGTTATGTCCACTATCTTATACCAAATCGGGCCCCCTTTTTTTCCTATTCCCAGAGTACCCTATCTTTTAGTCGTCATTTACGCTATTCTTATGCCTCCTTCTGCTTTGTTTTGTTTTTTTTGTTCTAAGTATCAGGATCTGGAATCAGAGAAAGTTTTGGCAGAATCTGCTGACATTTATGTGATTTTGGACTGCATTGTTTGGCTGCAGCGTCCCTATGTGAGGCAATAGCTTTGTCATAGCTCATTATATACCGCTGGCTAGTCGCTCCCTCCCTTTTTCCTCTCTCTCGCACTCATATATACACACAAATCAGCGATGAGTCACCATCATCGCACCATCACTCAGGCGCGCACACACACTAACAAAACAAAACAAAAAAAACCTGTTCAGTACTCACACATACACAAACACACACCTCCACAGTGCTGCAGTGTGCGCGCGGATACAGTGCCTGCGTGCAAAATAAAAACATACAGTAGCTCACCCGTTAAACAGAAACAAAGCATACCGCTTTATACTAACAACAAAACAGGAAACGTGGACTTCACTTCACAGTTAGTGTTAAAACTGAGCGGAACATGACCACAAGATATTTTAAACCTCTGCCATTTACTTCCTATGTTACAAAACGATGAAGTAAGTAATTAATCTGTTCTATCTGACTAACTAAATCACACAGTTACACTGTCAGCAGGCCATATGACATAATCCATCTATTGAGTCCAATAAAAGTTCCTTAGTTATCAGCATTATGTAACGTTGGTTTGTTGCTACCAGAGTGTGACTACCTACCAACCAGCAGATACACAATGAGCAAATGCCCTCCAAATATTTGTAATGCAAAGTGCTTCTGAATATGTGCTTCTGCCTCTGCTTGCCTATACTGCCACCCAGTGGTTATTTCATAGTGCAAAGAGGGACGTGTACAGCTTGTGCAGTACACTGTGGATTATGTGTGAACATGATAAGAAATCCAGGAGGTGAAGGCAATGACAGTGACATCTTTTTCATGTTTACAGCGCTTGATTTTTCATTGTGTCAGAGGGTTATTTGTTTCATCGAGTGGTTTGTGGTGTTTTTCTAGCTCTGCCATGTGCCTGACCACTATTTACAAGTACAAATGAGCCTGTTCTCCCACCAACGGTGCTGAAAATAAATGACGTGGCCATAAAGAAAGCTGACATCTAAAGATATCTGATTGCTGAACGTCATATTCCTCGACTGCGATTTTCCACTTGACTACAAGAATTTTGTCCCAATTAGCCACAGTATCTCCAAATAAATCCATACAGCTTAACACCATGTGGTTTACAATATTTCAAACATGATTGTTTGGACATTAAATAGTAATGACTTCAGACTTTCATAGCTTGCACTGTATTTTAACACCAGTGTTATTTAATGCGCACCTTCTGATAGTCACAAACTAAAGTTTAAAGTTTAAAGATGTAAAAAAAATGCTTTTGTTTAAGATTTCCATCATATGGAAATCAAGCAGGAAGAATATTGGAAGCTGAAATATTAATAACAGTCGAATTTGTTCCACACCAAAGTCTTTAAGACATGTCTTTATGGGCCTCACGTATATTTTTTATGACCTTCACATGTAATAAACACCTTGCACAAGTCCTGACTTTATGTCTGTATTATCACAGACCTCTTCTGTAGAACTTACTGTTTTCTTGCTTTGGAGATGAGCTTCCTTCAGTGCTCTCTCTCTGCTTGTACTTCTCCTTCTCCCGCTCCTTCAGCCTGACCCTTTCTTTCAGTGGAATGTGGTGAAGTTTAGAATGGAAGTGATCTCTCCGGTGGACGTAAGCCCAGTGGCTCATGTGGTGGTGCCGCTGGGTGCCAAAGCCGGCTTTGTGGAATGCATGGTCATCCCTTGTAAAACTGCATCATTTAGGGAGTTAAAAAAAAGATGTCAGAGCAGACAAAATGATTCTCAGGCTAGGTATCAGTACTCCCAGTTCCCACCTAGGCATTCTTACCGAGGCTTGTGGAACCGCCCTGCAAACTTTGGTTTGTAAGAAGTGGACAACCATGCCCTCGGTCTGGATGGACTTCGCACTCTTCTGATCGCCCTCTTCTCATCCTGAATTGACAGGGGTTACCCAAGTCATCACAATCTGGTGTTTTACAAGAATAATCTATAAAGCTTTTTGGTTTTTGTTATTAAACACGATGTACCTTAGCCGGAGACACAGTGTTGTCGGTAGCCCTCTTGTCAGTGGAGTCATCACTGTGTTCCTTGTACCGCTGTGACACTGACCCCTGAAGACAGCATCACAGTTAATCACAGTTATAAGAGTGTTACATAAAAGTAGGACATGATTTTATAAGAGATGAATCAGTCTGGGATATAATAAATTCTTAAATATTTGACATTTAAGCTTCTTATATTTGCAGCATTTTAACTAAAATTAAATCTATATACTAAAATGAGATTGACGTGACTAAATTTTCTAAGTGGACAAACAAGTTGATTATAATAATGATTATTAGTAGTAGTAGTAACAAACGTACTTATGCCACTCCCTAAGAAGAAGTAATAGTAATGGATTAAGTATCTCCACGCGGAGCTTTAAACACAGTGTCATCTATCCGGAACACTTTCGATTTCGTTTTTGGAGTTCTGGGATCAGGACAGGAAACCTTGCTATACCACATTCAATCAAAAGCATAACATTTCACACATTTAAGGGGAGAAAAGACTCTTGTAGGTGAAATAAAATATTGACGCTTATTTGATTTGTATCACTGACTTTCTGGAAAATTAACAAGATTTTAAATAGATAAAGCATTCTACCCAGTAGTGCCCCCTGTGCTTACAAACGAGTCTTCCTTCCTGTTATATTTGGAGTTTTTCAGATATCGCAGCAGTACTGCTTGTGTCATTTCCTGACATTTTGATTCCTTTATTCTTATTGTAAATGATTGGAAATAAAAAAAAAAAAAAAAGGAAAGGTCAGTCGAGTCTACGACACTCAAAGCATGCGCACAAGATGTGCATTTTGACAGCTTACAGTTTGTAACTCATAATTCCGAGGGGTTTTTGCACGTTTGTTTCTTTTACCTTGCTTTCCTGTGTGGTTTGGGGTCGTGCTTGATCCATTTCTGCCCCTCTGCAGAGTCTGGCTTATCTTTATGAATGACACGCGGACTTTTATTTCTCTTTGCGTCCAACAAACCAGGAAGCGGCGTCTGAGCTCTCAAATGAATCCCGAGTGTCCATATGTAAAGTGAACCTTTTGCATTTCCAGCTCTCGCACGCTGTAAAAGCTGGCCTGCAGCTAGTAAAAAAGGGTTTAGCGTGCAGTTACTTATTTCACATTGTCCACAAATATCCTGCGTGCCTATAGTTCATCGGGCTCGAAAAAGCGCAACATGTTTTCACTTCCTTTTTGTAAAATGACCCAATCAGGTTGAGCCTACGGTCGCACAGGCTTATCAAAAACAGAAGAAAAAAAAAGAGAAAGAAAATCGGGCGTTTCTCCTGAAACCACGCAGGCGCAGTCCATGTATTATCTGCATGTGAACGACTCTGAACCCTTTAGATTATCAGGATTTACAAACTGATAAATGATAAGGTGTGGTCTGACACACACAAATAGTTGTTAACATCTGTACTGACAACTTTTTCAAAGTAATGAAAATGAAATTTGATGTGTGCAGTGAAGAAGTATAAGTAAAAGCTGCAGCTTTTTTCCAGTTTTGTGCAGTTCTACATGCACAAAGCTGGAAAAGGCTGCAGCTGCATTTCTAAAGGCGCAGGTGTTCATAAGTCCACAAAAAGATAAACTGGCTACAAATGAAGGAACTTCGGGAATGTTGCTGCTCCTTTGTGTGGATATTCTGCAAAGATTACACTAAGAAAAAAAATAATCCTTGCAGTGCAGGTAGAGCCTATGCTGGGTGTCATAATGCAGGAGGCAGTATACACCCTCAACAAGTCACGAGTCCATCTGAGCAAACTGCAGAACTCTTTGTTTAGTGGTCACCATAAAAAACACAAATAAAGGAAACCACTCTGCTCAAAAAGAAAAAAAATATACACCATTATCCCAATTTAGCAAAAGACCATCTGGATGATCTGCAATCCTTCTGGGAAAGTGTGGACAGAACGATGAGACAAAAGTTTTTGGGCAAATGCACAGCACTGTGTTTGGAGTAAAACAGAGACATGTTCACAGATCAGCACCTAACCCTTCTCCCAGCAGTGAAGCATGACTGAGGGAATATCATAGTTTGAGGCTGTTTTGCTACCTCAGAGCCCTTTGCATTCAGAGAGTGAACAAAGTACTCAAAATCAGCATAGCAGTTCACGACCTTAAGCTTAGCACAGACTGGGTAATGGGACAAGCATTTGAACTACAGAACACAAGTAGAATGTTTGAAATAAGCCAGCCAAGATATCCCAGAAATAGTGATAAACTGAAATGTAAGTCTCATAAGCAGTGTCAGGTAAAATCTGATTGAGATTATTGCTGACGTTCTAAAAGTTAGCCAACTAAATTTTACACGTCATATTTCAAGCTTGCACTGGAAACTCCCTATCTACCTACCTACCTACTTACCTCCCTCCCTACCTACCTCACTACCTACCTATCTATCTGCCTGTAGATTTGTACTAAGAAGATTACGTTTAGAGGTTTACTAGAAGTGAGAACATTTTGTCTCTCAGGTACAAGGAATTTTATGATTTATTCAAAGAATCGCTGTGGTATACTGGCATCCTTCCTCTGAAATTTAGTGTTCCTCTCTCCACCCACTGTCCCCACCCATCCCACTTCTTCCTGCCTGAAGAGAAAGAGGGACAGAGACGGACAGAGGGAACATAATTAAAAGCAGACACCTTTAAGATGCCTTGGAGAATTGTAGTATTTTACTCTTTTTCTTCAAAAAATACAAGACACTAAAGCTTCTGGGACTGTGTTTTGTGCTTCTGCTGTTGGGTGTTTGGGGTTGACAACTTGTTGGAGCAGGTTTTTCTTCTTGTCAGGTGAGTAATACTAATTGTTCAGTGTGAATGCTGGGCTGTGCTCGACACGCCAGCACGGCCTTTTGTCTTGTGGCAATAGGAAGAGAGGCTTTTTGTACAAAATTAATCATTTCTGAAAAACCAAAACTGTTTCCTGGTGTCAGCTGTCTATCTTGCAAAGGTACAATTAGTTTTAGTGGATGAGGTGGGAGGAGAGGGGGAAACAAAAGATAAACACAGTGTTGACCACTTTCAGTTTTTAGTTTTTAACATTCTGTTCTTAATTTATCTTGTTTGTTTTTCTTTCTTTTACAGGATCAAAACTATAGAGTCGTTTTAATGATATTGACGCTCAACTTTTTTTTAAAGTGCAGGATTTCCTGAAAAGACATGAGGTAAGGATATAAAGAGTGCTTATAGGATCATGAGAATATCAGCTGAGAGACTATACTTGATTATGTTTTTCTAATCCAATACAAGACAAAAAAGAAAAACACTACATTCTACTCCTGTCTGTGACATTTTAAAGAATGTGTAAGTTGTGAATTTAAGTAAAGTAAAGTATGTTTACTGGGAGCATTTTCCTCACATGTTAATGTTTACAACAGCTGGTCAGCTGTTCTGTCATGAATGTAGGACAATGACAAAAAAAAGAAAGGTTAACTGTTAGTTACACAGTGATAACTTATTTTTAGTTTTTCCTTTTTAAAAAATCCAGTTGTCTTTTTACAGGGTGCAAACTTTCCCAAGAGCGCAAATTTTGCAGGAGTTTAATTTGCAGTGCCAGGCGCTGGCTGCTAATAGCTACAGAGGCTTTAAACAGGAGTTTGAGGTAACTCTTAAGTCTAAAGCTTGAAATGCAAACAGATTTATGATTGTGCTTTCATGTATGTTAATGTCTGTGGGTCCATGCAGGAGCTCAATGAAGTTAGAAAAGATCTCCCCACCAGGGCTGGGGACTCTGAGGCCAACAGGGAAAAGAACAGATACCCATTCATTTTACCGTGTAAGTGCAATGCCTCTTATAATACAAAGAATAACAAGTATGTGTAGCAACATTTCAAACTTTTGTCTGTTTTTCCAAATCTGGTTGTAGATGATCACTGTCGGGTCAGGCTCTCTGTTCAAAACTCCTATCCACACACCGACTACATCAATGCAAACTTTGTGCCTGTAAGATCTCATTTACTTCCTCAACTTCAATCACTTCTTCCTACCTACATCTGTCTGCACCTGTTGTTAAATGTGTGCCTGCATTCAGGGTGGAGGATCAGAAAGAGACTTCATTTGCACCCAGGGTCCTTTGCCCAACACCATAGCTGACTTCTGGAGGATGGTGTGGGAGCAAAACGTCAGGATTGTTGTCATGGTGACAGCTCTGAAACAGAAGGACATAGTGAGAGACGCTTACTCATTTTGTGTGTGTGTGTGTGTGTGTGTGTGTGAAGCTTCTTTTATTGTTACATTAGAACTTCAAAAACAAAAACAAACAAACAAACCATTTATTTCTTTATTTCTTGAATAAATAAATAAATGGTATATAAAGACTAAAAAGATAAATTAATATGTAGGCAATTTATTTATTTATGACATTCAGTGTTGTATGCCAAATTATTTAATTAAAACAAAGTGAAAATAAACCATGTATAACTTAAAAATTAAATCGATTGTTTATCTATATAATTTTTTAAATATGCTCAGACTTTTACCTATGTTGCAAAGAAGAATGACCCAAACTTACATATAAATCACTGCACTGTTTTAGCTAAAAGTACATTAAATATTCAGCAAATGGAAAAGTATGTGGACCACAGGATTAATGGCATTAGTGGCAGATAATATGACGTCCAGTCTATAATATAATTAGACTGATGGTTGGAGCTGATCAATTAATGCAGGTAACCTGGTTATTCTAGAGGATTCACATTCACTTACATAGATAAAGAGGACATTTGCTCTAAACTTATCAATTCATTCTTTGTGTGCAGGTTTTCTGTGACAAGTACTGGCCACTGGACCCAGGGACAGTTTACCATGGACTCATCCAAGTCACAACAGTGACTCGCAAACAAGGGCCAGATTATTTTATCACCACCATTAACCTCCGGCATGTAAGTGAAAGACGCATGCATTATGCTCTGTGCCCTCTTTAACCTGCCGCAGCGTACTCCTGTGTGCATTGACCATACCTGTAATCCATCAAAGAGATAAACGCTTATGGTGTTTGTGTTTCAGAGAGACTGTCCAACAGACAGGATAATCACACACTATTACTACCCCTCCTGGCCTGACAGGGGAGTCCCTAAGAGCCCATCTACTCTCTGCGTCTTCACTGAGCATGTGCGGCAGCATTTGGAAACCATTCCTCGTCTGGGACCAGCTGTGGTGCACTGCAGGTGTGACCTCTAACTTTAATCCCATCGCCTTGTCAGAAAAACAATGTCTTTGTCAGTATTGTTCCTGTCGTTTATAATGAATTATCAGTCGAATGGTGAATTGTTTTTGTGATTTCAGTGCAGGTGTTGGCCGGACAGGAACATTTGTAACACTGCTCTGGCTGCAACAACTGTGTGCGAGGGGTATCCGGCCTGATATCAAGGCTGCTGTGCAGGACCTTCGTCTGCATCGAATGTGGATGGTCCAGACTCTGGTCAGTCCTTCTTTTCATATTTTATAAACTGATCAGATATTCTGTATTTTAGACCTTGATCTGAAAATGAAAGCTACGCCAGATTAAATTGATTAATGTCTGGCTTTGTGTTACAATGTGGTTAAAATATAAAGTACAAGTAAAATGGAAATACTTAAGTACAAGTACAGCCAAACTGCAGCTAAACAAAGTACTTTCTGTACGCCCCACGTCTGCTCACCCGTACAAGGTCATCAAACGTAAGAAATCTAATGTCATAGATTATTAATATTAAATTAATGTTGATATGTAATGATGCATTGCAAGTATTAAAATACATACTTGTATTTATTACTAATCTACACAATTTGCGCACTTTAGAGTCATGCCAAACATAAGGATGAACATCCACATAATTTTCCCATTGTCCTGTGTCTATTCAGAAGCAGTACGTGTTTGTTCATCAGTGTTTGTTACACTGGCTCAGTGGAGGAACCTCAGCATGGTGAGCATGGTGGAAGTGTATCATTTGTCTCTGTATTGTATTGCGACTTCTAACTGGGAACTTGTTTATAGGAGCTCACAGATCCAGACAGCCAGTTTAAACGCCAACAACGGCATCCAGGATCGGCCTAAGAGCTCCTCAGCACGGAGAGCGCGATCGGGGAGGAGCCACCGTCACCAACCCCGACAGAAACCTGCAGCTGACCCACCACAGAACACAATACAGCAGATTTTAAACCCGGGCAACCTACTGAGGCGATTACTTCCTTCCTCTTCACTGCTGAATCCAGCCACACACTTCAACTGAACAGACATGCTGGAAGATGTATATATGTAAAGAAAGACTAGATAAAAATTTTTGCCATCATACATTAGCTCAGACAGAAGGAACGTGTATACTGTATGCGGTCGGGCCCTGCAGGCAGAAAACTGGCCTGACAACATGCAGATAAAAGAAAGAGCAGCTTGTATCGTCATTAGAAGAGAATGAATTCAAGGAAGAAGAAATCAGGTCAAACCGGTTACCCTACCTATCCTGGCAAAAAAATATTGAGGCTGGTACCTGTATATACTGGCACATACTTCATGTTACTGACAAAATATTTCATGTTAGCACAGCATGTCTTTCTATCTCATTTTTAAAGTTTTTATTTTTATTGTGACTACTGATAAAGTGCCACTGTAAGATGACTTTTATTCAGATCTTTTTTTTTTCCTGAAAAATCATTGTGCATCATCTTATAATCACACAATGCAGGCTATCGGTACTTAAAGACGCATGTGCAGACTTCATACTGGACTGGCTAGAAAGGCAGACACATGGTATAGTGGCTGTACAAAAAAGGTCATGTTTCAAAAAACACACAGGCACTGCCATTCTCCTTAGATGAACCTATTACAGTACATGAAGGAGGCATGAGTTTTGTACATTATAGAACATTAAGGGCTAACCCACTTTTTTTAGAGTCTTTCACCTCTCCTGTAATAGACATGTATAATACAACAGATGCCTCATCGGGTGAATTTTGGGGAGAAAAGAAGGTCCAGCAGCAGTCAGCATCCAAAGCAACACCTCCAACGTGTAGCAAATGCGAGCCGAGCAGTGACGCATTGTTGCAATCAAAACCGGAGCAGATTAAAGTCCTCCTATTTGATGCTGCTGAGTGAGTCCAACAGGTGGTGCTGCGGTTTAAGCAAACAATGTAAGTCACCTCCCAATTCAGAGTGTGTGCATTAAAACTCAGTTCCAGACAGGCAAGAGTAAAACACAAAGAACTCCCACAACTTGAAAATGAGCTCTTAGCCTACGTTTGGCTACTTAATGCAGTTTTAATACCACTGAGGTATTCACTGTGACACTTAACAGTGACCAAGGCAAAAGAGGAAAACTAAAGCAACAAAAAAGAGATGTCTAAGAAAAGCAGCATAGCGCAGGCCAACCCCAGTGAAAATATATATGAAATATATTACAGGTTAAAACAAAACAGGAAAGAAAATTATTATTAAGCTGTTCCAGACTGTTGGTAAAGAGAACCAACAGTTAAAAATAACACTTAAATTAGAGTTCAGGTCCAATAAAAAGATTAGATACTAAATCCTTTGGCCAAAACAAAAAAAAGTGATTGCCTCAGTAAGACAAACAATCTATTGGTTGTACGTGTATTTACAGTCCGTATGTGTGAGATATGCTGACACATAATGAAAATAAACATATACAATACATGCCACCCTTAAAGACCACAGGAGGGTGTGAGAGTATAGAAAACTACTCATAATGAGCAATCAAAGGCTTGGTGAAGAAAGAAGAGCTGAGTTCGTTTTTCATTCTCCTTCAGTCCAACTAGTGCACGTTCTCGGACATGTTAATGGCTTCCTGGATTTCACGAACAACAAGGATGCGGGCGAGCATCTGCTCCAGCTGTTCTTTTGGGATTGGCTGAGTTGAGTACCAGATGGGGCTATTTGGAGCCACCACGGGCTCAGGTGTCAGGTAGAAGGTGTCATTGCGACCTTTAGCACTCTGTGGACTGAAAGAGACAAAGAGGACATGGTGAGGATATTTTCAGGAAACGCTTCATATAACAAATCAAAGTTTAGTTTTATTCCCCCCCTTACAAAAAAACTGCATACAATTCTTTTCTGTGTGGGAACAGAGGCAAAAGGTTTAGTGGTGAGGATTGCTTTCACAACAGATTGTTACCTTTTAAAAGGACAGCAGGTAAGATTCAACTTGTCCAGAGTACCTTATATGCTCAAAACAGTACACAACAATGTCCACAATCTTAAATTTAGTAATATGTCAAATACTACTTGGTCAAAAGAGCTAAATTAACTAAGTGTAACACAATGTGTCACAATCAGAACAGTGGAGAGGCACAGGTGTACTCTCGCTTCTCTGGTGAACCTTAAGAGGAACCAGAACGTCAGTAGCTCATCTGGCTCATGATCTGATCACAATTCTCATGAATATGTGAAGTACAGAAAGAAAAAAAAAGTTTTGTTGTCATTGGTTGGCTGTACTGCATGGACTAATAACGATTAAAAGCCCAGAGTAGTTAAGGAGTCTAGCACAACAGTCATACCCAGTCACCTCTGGCAAATGTACATTAAAAACAAAAAAATCCCCTGGCGTTTATGCTCGGTGTGGGGTCAGTTTGAAATCCTGGCATTAATCTTGTGAATTACGGTACACATACTGATTACAGAGCACAGTCTGGGATCACACAACTGCAAATTTTGAAAGTCCATAAATACAAAAAAGACAATATCCATACAGCCCCTTGAATCCGAGAATTTTCACCATTTCCTGAAATAAAAAGGTACCAAAGTCACATATTAATGTGATATTAATAACATAACATTTGTTAACAATGTAGTGCCACTACAATGTAATGCCAACGAAAGCCAAACATTTGTAGCTTTTATCACTGGTAATGCTCAAAAGTAGGAAACAAAAAATTAGTCACCTTTTGGAGAGAAGAGCAAGGGAAAAATTATTTAGCATATATATATATATTGTCAGTTGCCTAGCAACAGTGTTCTCACACCTTTAAGAACCTCAGCACAAACTGCTCTATATACTCTGCTTCCCATATGATTAACAGAAATGCAGTTTTATCTAAAGGAGGCAACCACTAACCATGGCCAGAGTGAAAAAGCATGAAAAGCACCACATTGTTTAAAATGTATTTACTTTTTACTGGTTGCATAGATTATCTCTTTGAGGTAACATTTTACACTTCTTAATATCTCATTCACCGATTCCCATTAGTGTCCTTCATAGTGTTTTGTATTTACCATTTGAAGAGGTAGAAATCATAGAGTTTGATGGGGCACCGCAGTGGGTTCTCAGGGTCCTCAAGCTGCTCTGAGTACATATCATCTGTCACTGAAAAGAAAAAAAAAAGTGTTCATACAGTCTCCATTAGTTTGTCCTTAGAATCAAGGTTTCCTGTGAAATGCAGCACAAATGCAATCCCAGCATGCTCTTACCTTTCTGCCCTATGAACCTTTCTGTCGACTTTAGGTATCTAATGCTGGTGCTCTTATCTTTAGGATTGTTGGGACTCTTCCGGGTGTGCCTGAGCACCTTTGAAAAGGCGACTTTTAGATGCTGATCCACTGTTTTCAGGTGGAAATACCTGTAGAAACAGAAAAAAAAAGGAATTGCAAGCAACCATGAAGCCAGTACAGGAGGGTGCAGAATCTCGTTTAGTATTTTGTAGCTCTGTGGGTTAAGAGTTATTTGTGCTGTAGATGAAGAGTATCTCTTATTTAGAGGGGTTTATCATGCCCACTTAAGCATGAGACAACCACATAAAGTTACTCCAGTAAGCATTACACTTGAGAGCACCTAACTTGGTACTCACTTGGTATTGAAGAACATTAAAGTTGTTAGCAGTGTCGAGGGAGAATGAGCTCCTAGTTGTTTACATTCCCACAACATCTCCTCTGTCACATGACTGGGAATAACATAACCTGTCAGGAGAGGGCAAAGAACACATTAGAGCAGCGGTCCCCAACCTTTTTTGCGCCACGGACCGGTTTATGCCCGACAATATTTTCACGGACTAGCCTTTAGGGTGCGTGGATAAATACAACAAAATAAAACTAGTACCGGTACCGAAAAAAAGAAGATTTATTCATAACACACGTGAAAAGACCCAGGAAAACTGAGTAAACGATAAAAACAATAACAAAATAACGCTGAAAACCGATAAAAACCTTGAAAACCATACATTTCACACCTGAGCCTCAACTCTCGCGGCCCGGTACCAAACGACTCACGGACCGGTACCGGTCCGAGGCCCGGGGGTTGGGGACCGCTGCATTAGAGGACCTGTGTGGTCTATTTAAAAAAAAAAAAAAAAAAAAAGGTGCTTCATCGCCTTATAACCACCACGAACAAAACTTTATGGTAACTGCAATTAGAAAGTTTATAGATCTAAGAAACAAACCCCAGATCAACAGTTAGAAAGAAACCTAAACGTAGTATTTATTAACGCTAACCGCTCCAAAGTTGGAGGTCTGGAACTTAAAAAATAAACTGAATTGCCACCTTGCATTTACATGCTTTGCCAATCAGTGAAGTTACAAATTACACTGACATCTGATCAGAATTTAAATCTACCTTCAATTAAGAGTTCAAAAGGAACTGAATCGAGATCTTTCAGCAGACAAACATTTGATCAATAAAACTGATTCTGACAAAACACGAAGTTGAAGCCATGACACACGACAAAGCTTCAAATATGAATTTTCCAGAAAAGAAGCTATAAATACTTGAAATTGATGTAGCAAAAAAATTCTATACAATCCACATACCTATCATCTTACTATGTGACCTAAGGCAGCGGTCTCCAACCTTTTTTGCGCCACGGACCGGTTTATGCCCGACAATATTTTCACAGACCGGCCTTTAATGTGTCGCGGATAAATACAACAAAATAAAACTAGTACCGGTACCGAAAAAAAGAAGATTTATTCATAACACACGTGAAAAGACCCAGGAAAACAGAGTTAACAATCAAAACGATAACAAAATAACGCTGAAAACCGATAAAAACCCTGAAAACCATACATTTCACACCTGAGCCTCAACTCTCGCGGCCCGGTACCAAACGACTCACGGACCGATACCGGTCCGAGGCCCGGGGGTTGGGGACCGCTGACCTAAGGTCACCATGTCACCTTTCTCTTACACATTTAAAAATTGTAATGTATAACACCATAATGCATAACAATATGATGTTCCAGTGAAGCTGACTTGGATTTAAAATAGCATCACTTCATTTTATTCTATACATAGTTTTCAATTGAATGACCAATTCACTACTCTGGTGGGCAAGCATGACTCCATTGTAACGGCCAATAGTGGACAGTTGGCAGTACTGCGGGGCAAGAGGTTTATTGACTCTCTTGAATCTCAAGCCAAGACTACTTATGTAAATTTTATGGAATAAATATTCTGTTCTGGCAGCTTTATTCAAGTCCATAAAAGTGGCGACATCTCTCACACAGATCCAGTTTGTTGACATCTACGTGTAAAGAATCCATCACCAGGATAAAAGCTTTCAAAGTGTGTACATCTACATGTATTTAGATCTGGATGGGTAAATAATTCTGTCATGTGAGAGGTGAAGAACAAGAAATTTTTCAGAATTAACGCAAAGGTAAGTGCTACATAGCTAGCTCAAACCCCTCCCCCCAAAAAACTACAACACATAATTCTTACATTTTGTTGAGTTGAACTTTTACAGTGTAGGGCCAGAAAAGTTACACTAGGATTCATTTGTCACATTAATGTCGTGTCATAACAGTAAAGCTGACTGAGTGTTTTTCCAACGTCAGGTAAGTCATTGCTACAGTTTACATGAGCCACCACTGACAGTCTGGGTTGCTGTGGAGAAGCAGGGATTGGTGCAATTTGACCTGTCGGTGCCATACTCTACACCATTCTGGCAGCTATAAACAAATGTTGCTTAATGCATCCGATAGCCCAAAGTCCCACAGAAGAGGTCAAGGGACCGCACAGGACCATTTTGCCTGCCAGGTGGACAAGTACCTGCTCTGACATCACATGAAAACTATGGATTAGAATGTTGTAACAATAAACAGAACAGAGATCAGACTTTTAAAATAACAAGCATCTGTATGTAGAACATCTTGTTAGCTCTTAACATGACCACAGCAGCAGTTAAATTAATATGCAGTTCAGGTCAGAGCCTGTATGATATATCTGTTGATTTTTGCTAGGTTTTAATATATCACTATCAGCATTTATAACAACCAATAAATAAAAATGAAAAATGTAAAGAAGAGATATGAAAAAAATGCTGTGTGTTTATGTTGCATAGTTTATCCACCAGAGGGCAGTCTGCCATTTGCCCTGTTAGAAAAATATACTTTGAACACTGCAAACAACAACCAGCTGATCTTAATGTATTGATCAGAGCCTAAACGACTAGTCCCGCGACGAAGTTAAGTTTATTTTTAAACTGCACTGTGATCTTATCTTAGTAAAGACTCATAAGTAACTGCACATAACAAATATTTGGGAAATATGTTTTTGTTTTGTGAAAAAAAAAATTGGCTGACAGATTATTAAATCACCAAATAGGGGTATCGGTCTTAAAAGATCCTGTATTAGTCAAGCTCTAGTTCAGGGTTTCTGCCAGTGTGCTGCAAGCCTGGCAGGTCCCTGAGCCTAAGTAAATACAGACACACTAGAACCGTTTGCACTACACTGAGCTTTTCTAGACATTACCAAACAGAAAAAATGCAAATGTCAGATGAGACATTAAGCTGTCTTTACACCACCACCTCATTAGTGCAAAGTCTGTGTAACTTCCAATTGCACCCATGTGAGAAAAGCACAAGTAATTGTCTGGAAAATTTACACCAAGCCAAGGAGGCACTGTGCACTGACTCATGCATGCTCTTTCACCTAATCCAAACAAAGGATTCCAATAGTGAGAATGTATCTGAAGCAGATTATCTTCTGCTGTGCTACCCGTGAGATATAGCAACTTTGCATATTATCCCAGGCTGATTCTCTGACACCATCCTGAGTTCATGTGTGAAAACAGCTGAGCTTTGGTAAACACGTGCTGCTCTCACCTAGTGGATGGACAGATGGCCTCCAAGGCTCCAGGATCTGGTGTAGACTCTGAGCAAAGCGGGTGTAGTACTGATCTGAGAAAATGTCATCCACACGACCATTATCAAACATATACTGTAAGAAGAAAAAAGAAGGAGTCAATTGTATTAACACACCAGATAAAGATCAACAAATATTTAACGGGTGAAGATATGAAGATAAGGGGCAAGCCTGCACAGTGAACTTACTTTTTGTATGCACAGAAAAACATAGTAAAGAACATCAGCCTCATAAGTCTCCCCTTCCAGCCCCCGGGCCTCTGTTGTCATCAAAGAGAGACCCATACAGAGCTCAGCAACTGCACATGACACCAAATCCTCCTGAAAACGCAGGGCCTGCCGTCCTAAAATACACAAAACAAAAAAAGTGACTGGGAATAAAAAAAAAAAAAGAAAGAAAAGGAAATGGCAACACATGCCTTATCTAAACATTTTAACTCATGTATAATCATTGGGTATGCACACTTACTGCCAATTGGCGCAAGTTTATTTTTGTCTGATTTGTCCAATTCTGCATTTTTACGCTGAGCCCAAAGCCGCCACACCTCCAGCCCCTCCTCTGGCTTCAAAGTAGCAGGCAGCAGCAGTTCCTGCACCTGCACCTGCTGCTGGCCTTGACCATCTACCTCTGCTATGACTGTCTGACCCTGCATAGGCATAAGCACATAAACAATGTTATCTCAATCACTGAGGACTACCATATCTACATTTCAAAGTGAAAATAAACATAGCTGAATACCTGTGTTATTACCTGTAGCTGCTGTGCATCCTGTCCTGTCAGCCCCTGTGTATGCAGCACCTGCTGCTGTGGGTCCCAAATAAGGGACTGTGTAGCATTTGAGTAGCCCTGTACTGCCACGGGGATGTGGATGTTTCCATTCATCAACTGAGCAGGGAACAGTGTGTTTGCGGCCAGCGTGTGCACCACTTCTTCCTGGCTTCCCATTGCTCCAGAGCTTGTTATGCTGGAAACAGCCTGTGCTGTCTGGCTTTGGCTGGCAGGGATTTTCAGCTTGTCATTTTCAATAGTAACTTGTGTTGGCATTGTTGTAGTGTTTGTTCCCGCAACTTGCACTGTTCCATAAGCCTCCTGGGGGATGGCGATATGCGTTACCTGCTCACGGCCTCCAGATGCAGTAGGTGCAGAATACACAGGGATGGTCCAGGTCTCCCCTGTGGGACTGGTAATAGTACCTGTGGCACTGTAAAGGTGGGAGCTGTCCACAGTTAGGAGGTCTGGCCGCAGAGATACATAACTTTGCTGCTGACCTTGTGCCTGAGGGATAGCCAGGACTGTGGCTACCTGCTGGGCAGGTAGGGCATAGGAAACAGTGATGGGCATGTCCACTTTACGCTTCTTAGCTGGCTGGAGGACACCTGCCCCCTGAGATGTGGCAACTGTAGTTCCCATTACTCTCCTCTCTGCACTGTCTTGATGCTGGGTGGGAGAGAGGGCCCCCACCGTCTGAATTTGGATCTGCTGTCCCCCTGCAACAGCTGCCACCAACTGCGCTTGCAGCTAATACCAGTGTAAAGATGAAAAATATTAAATTCAAAGTGACTGACTAAATATTTGCAATCCTGAGAATTTGTTTTGTACTTACTTGTTGGTGCTGCTCTTCTGTAAGCTCCCCAGACTGAATCAGCTGTGCAGTAGTCACACCTTGTAGCTGTTGATGGGAGCCAGAGGGCACTTGAAGAACCTGGCCCAGCATCTGACCTTGCTGCTGACCCTGGATCTGCACCTGAAAATAAAAGCCAGCAGTTCGGGAAATTAATTATTAACAAGTTTAATGATATACACAGCACAAAGACCTAATAGAAGTACAGACCTGTACTATCTGTTGCTCTGTATTCTGTTGCACAGGCTGCTGCTGAGACGTGTTCTCCTGTATCTGTTGCTGCTGTGGCTGGACCTGCACCTGCACCTGCATCAGAAAGCAGTCCAATCTTCATTTTTTTATCTTTTTAAAGACTGGGTTTTAATCATTTAGAGTAGTTATTTACCGGACATGCCAGCTCAAGCAATGACCCTGCCACCTCTGTGCTGTCTGTGTAGATGCAGTTAGTCTCTTGCTGGTACACCATAGTAGTGGTAGTGGTTGTAGTGTCTCCGCTTTGTTGGCTGAACTCTTGCAGGGCGTCTGGACCTTTGCTGGCCAGGGACTCCAGGAACTCCTTCATGCGATGCTGAGGAATGCTACGAGCTTTCTGCCTAACTAGCTCCTCATAGGAGCCTGTACCGTCCAGTGAGTTATTCATCGCTGCTGACAGTTTTCTCTCCTGTGAAGGAAAGTTAATTTAATTTAGCACAGTTTTAAATCAAAGCCCATTAACAGTAACATGAACAGAAATTTCAGTAACGCTTGACAACACAGATGTACTAAAGATCATCCTTTTTTTCAGCTGCTCCCTCTTGGGGTTGCCAAAACAGAGTATCTTCCTCCATCTAACCATAGTCCTTGCATCCCCCTCCACCACACCAATGCCCTGCATGTTCTCCCTCACTTTAGCCATGAATCTTGTCTATGGTCCTCCCCTTTTCCTCCCATCTGGCAGCTCCATACTGAATATCCTTTATCCTGTCTACCAACTATTCCTCTGCACATGTCCAAACCACCTCTCCAACTTTGCCTATTGAATCACTCATTTCTGATCCTGTCCTTCAGTGCCAGTGTCTCCAAACCATCCATCATAGCAGATGTCACTGCCATCTTGTAATTCTTGTCTTTTACTCTTCCTTCTATCATAAATCCTGTGCTCTCTTCTTCATTTCTCTTGTGCATTGTCCCTTGCTTTGGATGGTACACCACAGGTATATAAACCTATCCACCTTTACTGCATCTCCTCCTTGCAGCTTCATCTTTTCATCTGTCTCCCCCTCATTCACACATATGTAGTCCATCTTCCTTGAACTGCCTTTCATTCCTCTTCTCTCCAGATCATACCTCCACCGGTTTCCTGCTCTCACTACAAATGTCGTCTGCCATCACAGTGCACGGAGACTTGCCTGACCTCATCTGTCAGCCTGTCCATTACCAGTGCAAACCGTCTCTATTACGTCGTCGTCAACACCTTCAAGATAAACACCCTATAGTGCTCTTTCGTGGGATGAAGTCATAGAGCTGCTCGCCGATGGTCCCTCTCTTTAACAGAGCTTCAACAACTCTTTCCCGTATCTTCAAAGTACGGCCTATCATGTTTATCCCTTTTATATTTTACAGCTTTGCACATCACCCTTATCCTTAAAATCGGTACAATACAATTCATTTCTCAAATGCATTAAATACAGAAGATGATAATCGCTGCGCTGGCATCGGTTTCACTAGTGTTTACAAACTGACCTACGGCTCACTGTCCAGCGGCAGCACACAGCGATAGTAATAGGAAAGGGTTAATTCTGACTGAGTGAAAACGAGCTGGGACAAAAGCGCGGTCACTTTCCAAATCTGATGCAGTATTCAAGCCACCGATGGAAAGCGCTGCATAAGGAAAAGATGCAAGTTTCAAACAGTAACTGTGTTATTATTAAACGTATGGGTCGATATTTTGAAAGCAGCCAATCTAACAGCTGATTACACAAGGCGCTAGGTTAGCCAGGTGCACTGCTAACTAGCCGCGTGTTGTTTGCAAATCAGATGCAGTCACAGCTGTGTTTGGAAACGCATATAAACGCCACCGTGCACACAAACAGGCACACGTCGGCATCCACGCAGGCGACATCTAAACAGGAAACAGCGGCAGCTCGGCTAGCTCTCTTCTATTGGTAACGTTACACCGACTACATTTTTTTTCTGTTTTCTCTGAAGCTAGCAGGCTAACGTTAGCGGGCGCGTTAGCTACCTCTCTTCCTCAACCGGGCCGAGGTCTGAGCCACTTCTCTGCCCTCGAAACGCCACTCCTCTTACAACAAGCAGGAAATCGAAGTGATTTCGGTGTTTTCTGTGGCTGGGTTATTCTTTATTTCCCCTCGATTTTCGTTAGATGGTTAGCTGCAGTTTTTCTTTTTGTAGACCACTCATATTTCGTTGGGCGCCATCTTACAACAGTACCCTCAGACCAATAAGCAAACGAGTTGCAACTCGGTCGTGCTATCGTGGGATCTCCTCTTCAAGATATCGCGGTAACTGACACTTCTAGGGTTGTCTGTTAAAGGCGACACACACAGTGGAGGTAGCTGGCAAGATCAAGTAGATGTCAGTCCACCTTAAAATACAGTTATACCAGACAGACGCTCCTAGTGGTTCACTGGCTTCTCAATCTTTTAAGGTGGTCCCACGGAGATGTGCTGAATACCTGGGTGGTGTTCAGAGGGCTCTGGGCAACTGAGGGTTAATTCCCACGCACTGCTCTTCAGCATGGTCTGCAGCTCCCACACTGATATTTAGTGATGGTAAATTTGATTCTTTTTACTGAATAGAGTTTTAATGAGTCACTCACCAAAGTGAATCGAGTTTTTTGAGTCATTTGGTTCACTGAGTCAGTCGACCAGAGAGTGCAAAAAATGTACATTTTCACTCAAACTTAATTTGTTTCTCTTTTCATGTAAATCCTACTGCTAAGATGAATGATTCTAAAAGAAAACAACTATTTTATAGAGCAAAAACATTTCTAAAATTAAGCAATTTCCAATTTGCTTAATAAACATTTATTTTATTTTATTTATTTATTTATTTATTTTTATTTATTTATTTATTTTTTATTAGCATTTTCCTTAAATGTGTTAAATATATATTTTCTCATCTAAATGTCCACTGAGCTGTGAGCCAGGGGGCGGTAATGCACCTTAACATTGGTTGCCAACCAAGAAGAAGAAGCTGTGAGCCAGGAGGGAGGGGGTGAGCGAGTCCTGAGTGATTCGCTTACGATTCAGCACAGGAGGGAGGGGGTTAGTGAGTCCTGAGTGATTCGCTTAGGCTTACGATTCAGCACAGGAAGGAGGGGGTTAGTGAGTGAGTGAGTGAGTGATTCGTTCGCTCTATGATTCAGCACAGGAGGGGAGGGGGTGAGTAGCTCAAATGTGCTGTTAGCATGTTAGCAGAGCGATGCTACTGTGAACCGAGGAGCTATTTTCTTGATGTGAGCTTCTACTCAGGGTTTTTTCTTCCAGTTCAGAGCAGAAATTTTTTTTGTTACGATACTGGATGTTGTGTTTTTCTCCACAATTTTAATTATAAGCTAGATACATTGCTGCTAACAGGAACAGGGATGAGTCAGTCAGTTGGGCTTGTGAATCATGATTCATGAGTCAGTAAAGTGATTCTCGAGTATTGAACGATTCGTTCATGATTCGCGCATCACTACTGATATTTGTTATAGACCACATCTTCTTAATTGTATGCGTTCAGTTTTCTCTTACTAGAAAAGTGGAGGAGAATGAAGGTTTGAGTCTGTACCAATACATAACATCCTTTTACTTTTTATACTACTTTGCTTGGTTAGTGTGTCTTATAGTGAGACAGTGGTCAAAGGCTAGATGGGTTCAAGGTGGTGATGGGATTACATCAGGAATTGGCTCTCTTTATTTGCAGTGATGATGGACAGGTTGACAAATTAGGTCAGGAGTCTCCGTGGACTATGTTTTCAGATGGAAGAAGAATATCCAGGAAGGCAAGAGCTGCAGGTGGCAGGATTGAAGATGCTAAGATCGGGAGTGACCAGGATGGACAAGATTAGAAATGAGCACATAAGAGGGACAACTCGGGTTAAGTAGTTTGGTGATAAAGAGGCAAGGCTGAGATGGTTTGGACATGTGAAGAGGAAGGACAGTGGCTATACTGGACAATGGATGCTGAATATGATGCTTCCCGGCAAGAGGAAAACCTTAGAAGAGGTTCATGGATGTAGTTGTGGTGAACATGCAGAGGGCTGATGTGAAAAGGACAGCTTGGGATAGTGGGAAATGGAGGCTGATGATTTGTTGTGCTGACCCCTTAAGGGAACAGCCAAAAGAAGTTTCTTAGCCATTATTGAGGTTATTGTGTTTACATTAAACTGTCTGCTATAACAGCTAGTGTAGAAAAACTGAAGACAACTGTTGTCTTAGTCTTGAGTTTTTGCTGCCATGTTACAACATGACATCAACTGTATAGCAGTTCATTCTTGCTCTGTTGCTCACAAGCAATATAAAAATGTCTCTAAGGTCCACCATGGGCTCACAGGTTGCACTGCAAGAACTACTAACATGCTTAGTAGGTATCAATAGTGGTCCAGTATTATATTTTTTCTCATTGGTTATTGTTATGTTCCTTCCTTCTTAATAAGCATTCCAGCTAAGAAAAATACTCAATATTAATACTGATAGAACCCCCGACGCGCGCACACACACACACACACACACACACACACACACACACAAAAAACTAAGTATCCCGAACCAGCATGAATACACATGGACGCTGCAGTTTGTAGAATTATTTATTCTTTGCTCCAGTCAAAAGGACACATGTTCAATCTGCCTAGTCTTAAAAAACATGATGCTTTGGCAGCCTCTGAATCTATATATATAAAAAAGTCACGTGTGGCATTTGAGAGCATCACATTTGTGTAACACCAGCTTCACATAATATACACAAACAGCCCTTGTTGAACAATGATGAAAGCTTCATCCATTCAACAAACAAGAGAAAACACTGTAAGTGAATATTATTGTGGCAAGTATAGAAAAAAAAAAGACTTAATGATTACTGAGCAAATGAGCTAGGTCAAAGTCATGCTGCAGCGCTTTTGTGATGAATAAGATCATAGCTGAGGAATATAATTTTGTTTTGTTTCTGAGTGATAAATCCCTGAAAAAAATATTCCAGTATCTCATCTGACTCAGTCTGTGCCTTTGCTGATATTACACATTGATGTAATGCAAGCAAATCTGAACATGCATCTCTGAAGCAGGAAGAGTGGCTTAATCTCAAATCAATCAGATCTTCCCAGGGTCTTCTTTCAGGGTAACTGTTCTGTTGAAGATGAGCTGCAGTGAAAGAAGGAAAAAGAGGTTTCAGCTCATATTGCATAAATGTTTTTAATCCAGACCAAGACTAACAAAGAATTTCTAAAGTTAATTGAAACAGAAGCTTCCACAAATTTGTACAAACCTCGTTTTAAATAAAAAAAATCTTTCTGTACCTTATCTGCAGTGCTGTCTGAGTCCACGGAGAAGTAGCCGACTCTTTCAAACTGGAATTTATCAAAAACCTTTGCTCCCTTGACTGAGGTGTCCACTAAGGCACTACTGATCACTTGCAGGGAATTCTAAATTTAAAAAAAATGAAGAAACAAATTAAGAAATCGATGTGACTGCTGACACTTCAAAAGCCTTCTGTTGTAGTTCAGAGATACTCACAGGGTTGATGTCACTCAGGAAGCCATTAGGCACCTCAGATGGATCTTCTGGATGTTTGTGCAAGAAGCTACGGATACAAGAAGATACTTGGTTAGGTGAATTCTCTAGTTATATTATTTGTGAAATGTTTGTGAATGATGGGTAATTGTTTGTGACTTACAGTCTATCATAGAGGCGCACTTCACACACCAGTGGCTCACTGACCCAGTGGATAAAGGCCTTTGGTTTCTCTGCGGTCTCAGAACTGCAGCAGGTCACCTCCAGTTCCACCACTTTGCCCTGAGTGTCCTGAGAAATGGTTCAGAGCAACATGTGTGTCATAAACCAGAGAATGAAGTAATAATGACATTTTACTGCCGCAATTGAATATTCTAGAATACAACCTCTAGTTTAATATAACTAGATCATATTTTTATAAAACTATAATGTCGTTTGACTGGACAGATATATGTAAAACCTTCACAAATATATTGTGATGAAGAAAAGTTTGAAGGGCCTGTTCATGTTTTTACAGGATTAGAGCATGGAAAACACATTTTCATTTTATTTTATATTGTCTATTTGGTGAAACTGAGTCTTACCTTGATGATTTTCTGGACAGAGATGACATACCCAGCATGCCTCAGGCCTACAGGTTGTTCTGGAGTCAGGCGCTTGTAGCCCTTTTCCATGACCTGCCAAAGAAGAGAATAACCTCATAATCATTGCCCATCTCAAAACCAAAAAGAGCACAAAGAATGGCTGCTTTTTAAAATCATTTATTTGGAGGTTTTTCCTCTCTGACCTCTCTGAAGTCACTTTGGTCAATGAAGACTGTGTGCGTGAAAGGAACCATGTGGCTGCCCTTAGCTTCGTCGGCAGGGAAGTCCGGGACTCGTACATCTGTCTGAAAGAGAAGACAGAAGGATTACTTTCTCCTAAAATCTAATGTGAAAGAATATACTAGGTCAAGCAATTTGTTTTATAAGCAATGTACAAACCTTGAAGTTCTCAGGAAGGTTCGTTATGGTGACTTTGAGTGGTTCTAGCACAGCCATGGTTCGAGGTGCTGTTTCATTCAGCACATCCCTCACACACGCCTCCAGTAAGTGGGGCTCGGTCGTCGTTTGGGAAACTGTGACTCCCACCTGTGAGATGTGTACAGTGTTAGCACAGCACTTATGAATGGGACTTGTTGTGGCATCCAAAAGTTCATCATTGCATTCATTTTGCCTACTCGTGCACAGAAGTTGTTGATCGCTTCTGGGGGAAACCCTCTTCTCCTCAGTGCAGTCAGAGTGAAGAGTCTGGGATCATCCCAGTCTCTGTAATTAGAAACAAATATTTAAGAGTTACTTAACGCAGGCTATGCACAATGAAGACATCACAACAATAGCTGTGGTCAAAAGGCTGCATCAATTCCCTACAATGAAGTAATTAAGTAGTTTGTTTTAATAGCTTTTAACATGCTTGGGGAAAACTAAGGTCCTACTCAGATATAGAGTTTAAAACATTGGTGAATCCAGAGAGCTGCTGAAGTCAGCTTTTGTTGGATGTGCTGCTTTCGGATAAATGTCATGTACAGGTTTGTCCCAATATTTTGTCCTGTTATATCAGGGAAAAACTAAGTCTGGAAAAATTTTTTTTGCATTGCAAGCCTTAGAAATGTTTCTATTTAGAGTGCTACACAATTAAATGATTTTCGAATTATACCAACTGAATACAGTGGGGCTGAATTCTTAATTTGAGTGGCCTATATCTGGTGGAAGCTCTGACGTAAGGGTTTTTACTTTTAAGCCTAAATCATGGTCCTGCAAACGTGTTCGTCTCCGTACATGTTTCTGTTCAGACAGCGAGCGGAAAGGGTTTTAAACCAATGCCAGACCTGCTCCTGTGCAGTCTTCCAAAATCCCCACTGCACATTACTGGACGCAAATGATGTGTCTGCCGAATGCTGATTAGTTTACAAAGCTAGATCAAAAATCAGTACGAAAAGCAGAGACAGCTGCTGCTCAGTTTCACTTCAGCTCTTTGTATGTTATAACTTCTCCATGGACCAACAACAGCACAAGTAGCCCATAGACTGGTTATACCACATACTTTGTACATCGCCTCCATAGAAAACAGAGCTCTGTGCAGATGGACAGGCCATCCCCAGGCTACGAAACTGCTACCACTGCTGAACCACAAAGTCTGCTTTAGTTTGTCTAAACATTTTGTGCAATACAGCATCTCATGTGACATGTGAGGGGAAAAAAAACAAAACAAAAGCATACAGCTAACTTTTCTCTAAAAGTTTTGATTTCTACAACTTTTTCAGTTAATCTCAAAGTATCTAATTAAAAGGAAATAGTGCATAAAGCCTTTTATGTTATTCTAACAATGAAATCAGAAGTGACTTTAGAGTTTATCTCTATGACAATTAAGTAAAAGGGCTTTAGTTGAATGGTAACAAAAAACTGGAAATATAAAACACTTTACCAGGTAGGGATACACAGGTCCAACATTTAATATGTAGTTATATGCCAGTGTTGACTTTCAACACAAAGTTGATATTATTCTCAAATCTAAAAGACAGACTTTCAGCTACATTTTATGTTAATGACATAAGGCCACTGATTTAAATAACTAAATTAACCTCCTAGGACCTGACGTCCACATCACATTTTGGGTTATTTAGACCAAAATACTCAATTTTGCTCTACAAGGGCCTGATATCCACTTACGAGGACATTATACTGCTACTGTTCTATCAAAATTTTAAATGTGGCTTTTATTTTTCTTAAAAACAAAAATAAGGTTAAAAAAAAAAAAAAAAAATCTGGTAATTCTTTGTTTTTACATTCATTGGGCCTCAATATGCCCAAATATCAAAGAGAAATTAAAAATGCATGCTGTGGAAGAGTTCGGGTCTTAGGGGGTTAAATAAATAAAATTGGCTTTATCTATGGATCTCCTTATCCAATTCAGGACTGTGGGGCTGAAGCCTATCCCAGCTATTACTGGCTAAGAGTTTGGGCAAATCCTGGGCAGGTAACGAGTCCTTCATAGTGATTAATAACCAGTATGTTCAGTTTTTTTTGCCATGTTAACATAGCTAACCTTGTGTTTTAGATTCAGCTCTGTGCTTCTGACATAAGGTTATTTTAAATTAAATTATGAATAGAAAAATAAAACTGTTGAATCATAAGCATAGTATGTGAATATATGTACAGTCTAATGGTTGAATTCTAGCCTTTTTATTATGATCTATTACAAATTCACATTTATTTTTTATTTTTCCACACTGCTTTGTAAAATATTTTTTATATAATTTCTTTGACACGTGAGGGTCTTTGTTCTTTGATTACAATTCCCTCTAGGGGTCAAATACCTTGCTGCAGATTTTTTGTTACCCATGGCCTTTAATCCTCAATGACTTTATATTTACCAGACTCTGATTAACACTTAAGAGTTGATACACGTTGGTCTATCTTTTCCTGCCTACACCTAAAAATAAACTTGTTACATTATTTTACAAAGAGATGGAGTGCCTCAGCAGCCCTTAAAAGCAGCATATTTCCTTGCCACTTCTATTAATTTGCATTACAAAGTAAATAATTAAGTCTGAAAAAAAAAAATGTCAAAAAGAAATCCTACTTTACCTGACAACGCCCGTCTCGACCAGTTTGATGATTTTCCTCTTGGACACAACAGTGTAGGTGAGGTTCAGCCGCCCATATTCCCACTGCACAGGGCAGTACAGATCCAGAGCGTTACACAGCCAGTAATATGATGAACGCCTGATAGAATCACAAAAAGGTCAACAACAAAAATGTCATTCTGTAAGAATCCAGCAAAAGCTAAAATGAACCTAATGAAGATGGGGAAAAAAGTCCTGTATACCTGGCTTGAAACTCTTTGGTACACAGTGAGTGTGAAATATTTTCAATGGAGTCACACAGACAGTGAGTGTAGTCATAGGTAGGATAGATGCACCTGCAAAGAAAGATAAAGCAAGTTCACTAGGTATACATTGTGAGAAAAGATGTTGTGGTTTTTTTTATTTATACCATTCATCTCCTGTCCGATGATGCGGTGTGTATTTTATTCGGTATGCCACAGGATCCATCTTTCCATCCTCCATGACCATCTTCATCCTGAGGGTGGCCTCTCCCTCAGCAAACAGGCCCTTCTTCATCCTCTCAAACAGCACCAGCGATTCTTCGATGGGTCGATCTCTCCACGGTGATTGAGGAATGTTATGGCCTTTCAGCTCCTCGCCTTTCTGATGGCACACATACGCGTGACCCCTGAAGGCGGAGAAAAGAAATGAGTCAAACACCATCTGTGCACCAACATCTCCACATATCCTGCACTCACCTGCGAATAAGATCCACAGCAAGGTCATAGAGTTGCTGAAAATTGTCAGAAGCGTGTGTGACGGCATAAGGTTTGTAGCCTGTGTGAGCAAAACAGTGATATGACAATGGCTCCATGAATGTAGAGAATGCGCCCAAGAACATCAAAACATTTATGCACAAAAAAACTTACCCAGCCACTCCACCATATCCTTGATGGCAGTGAAGTATTTCTCCTCTTCCTTCTCAGGATTTGTGTCATCATACCTCAGGAAGCAAATTCCATTATTTGCCTATGGGGGAACACAATGTTTAGAGTAAAGAGCACAAGAGAACATTCAAAAGCTTATATGGTGTTGAAGAAGAAAGAAGAAATTAACTTACCTTTGCATAGCCAAAATTAAAGTTGATAGCTTTGGCATGCCCAATGTGAAGGATACCGTTGGGCTCAGGAGGAAAACGGGTACGTATCTAAAGACATGCCGAGACAGGTAAATGGGATCAATGTTTTTTTGGGTTTTTTTTAACTATGTAAGATTTGTAACAGTTCATACAAGTCGCGAAAATATTATACCTGTCCACCTGTGAACTCCAGGTGCTTTTTAAGCAAGTTCATTGTATTCGGTGTGACCACGTAGCCCTCAGTTGTATAATTTTCTCCTGCGCGGTCAAGAACAAAGAAATAAACATAGTTCAAAGTCACAATAACCAAGTAGACACATTGACAAAAGTCCCCCTTTTCACATTAATGCTAGAAAAGCTGGTGGTGAGGAGTGCTCCATTCTTACATGGGCTCAATCTGACTTTTTAAACCAGGAAACCAGCAAGGGAAAGTCTGTCTAATGTCCGAGCACATCAATACACGAATAAGCATTCTCATACACATAGCTTTGTTGGTTAATTTTTTTAAAGAAACATTGAGGGCTGCAGTGTGAACAGATTAAGGAAACCTTTTTCAGGTGCAACAAGATCATTTCATTTCTAATTGTCCTCACCTGGTTTATGGAACTTCAGTGCCTCTCCTCTGAGCTGCTCCATTAGTGACTTGCCCTCCCCAGAGACTGCATCACCTAAACAATCAAACAGTTTTAAAAAGTACTTCAAGACAAAAGCACCCCTGTCTGTTTTTGACTTTGCTGCTTACCGTTCACCACCACCTCCTCTTTCTTCACCTTCACGTCATTCTCTGTGACTTTAGCTTTCTGTGCCTGAAAGATGATTATATATTAATTACAGACCAAAAAAATCATGCTATGCATTTCTACCTCAGCTCTACACAGAACTTACAAAATTAACTCATTCTGAAGCTTAAACACACTACATATCATTTAGTTGATTAGCTTTTTGTGTGTGTAGATTAACTATCTGCTGGACAATGTTTTACCCCAAGACAGCAAAGAATTTGCATAAAAATGGCTCCAGAAATGTTCAACTTTTTAATAAGATACACCACTTTTACCTTGGGCTTCTTTTCTAGGTCAGCCTCTGTTTTGGGTCCTAAGAGGTGCAGAACCTTTAAGATGAAAGCCAGAGCTTTATTATTTGAAAGAATCCCAGCGACCTTAACTGCAAATACTTAACCACAATGACATTGCAATAACAGAAGGATCTTTTCCCAGACATACCTGCATGTCCACCTCATTCTTGATCACCTTGCCATCAGCCCATTTTAGAGCAGTGCGTGCTTCACCTGCACCAGACACAGAGGCTCAGTGAGAAATTATTTTTGGCTGTTAGGCTTCAGCAGCTGCAATAATATTTAACCAAAAGGTGTGAGCTCATACCCATTAGCAGTCCCATGTTGAAGTGGTACCTCTCCTTTAGCAGTTGATCCTTGTGCTTTTTAATCACAGCTTCTACCTACAGTACATTACACAGTTACAGTGCATACCACACCCAGTACAGCATGTAAAAAGACACACTTTTGGCTAGAACACTCACTGCTTCCTCAATCTGCTCAGGTGTTATGACTACACCCACTCCACATGCTTCGTCAAACTCCTTCTGGTTGATGGGGTCTTGCGGATGACCCTTCACAAAGTCCAAAGCAGCTACAAAAAAAATATTCAGAAAGTGGTTTATGTAATCTCAGTTTCATATACACGCGCGCGCGCACACACACACACACGAGTAGTATCTGACAAGTCGAGGAACCCCACGACTGAGTGTATCGGTGCAGCACGGAGAAAGAATGCCTTTGGAATCAAACACATAACTTGTTTTGTGACACTATGATCAGCTGACCTGTGCTGTTAATCTGGCATTCACTACTTCTGGTAAATTTTTTCTCAAGTTTCATAGGGTATATTGCTGATTTACCTACACCTAGATACTATAAAACTAGTACAAAACATAAAATTCGGTGAGTGAACCTAATCTATTCATCACCTTAAAATAATAATGTAAATAGGCGAAATCACGTTTGTGTGTTTGCTGATATTTGAGCAGCTTGAAGAATTACATTTCAAATTACATGCCACTTAAAAACAGACAAACAAACAAAAATGTTATGACGTTTATGCTTGCTCCTCCTCAGTTGCTTTCTAGATATTAAAATACTGCAACTGCAACTTTACATGTGCACCATGAACGCATCACAAAGACGAGAAGCAATAAGGATATAATGATGATGTAACTGAGCTGTGGGATGTCATTATTTTCTAATTAAGGATCTCCATGCTGTCACTGGAAGCAACACTAGGCTGTCCCACAAGAACAATGAATTCATTCCATAGTTGTGTGTAGGAACCTGCTTATCAGAATTACTGGTCCATCTACACACACACACATAAACCTACAGGAGCTGTTTGGCCATGAAAACCCATGGCAGGAAGGGTCCTGGTGCACAGTTTTTTTTGCACTGATGTTAATGCCAGAGGATGTTTGAAGCTCTATGCACCTTAGTACTTGCTACCTCACTCTGTATCTCTGCGTGGCCTGCCACCCCATGGCTGTGTTGCTGTGGTTCCTAAACACTTTCACTTTACAATAATACCTCCTCTACAGACGATCAGGGAACATCTAGGAAGGACGAAATGTGAAAACCTAAGTTGTTGTGAAATAAAATGCCGACAGTGACATCTCTTTACAGTACCACGCTTGAATTCAGTGAACTCTTTAAAACGACCCATTCTTTTACAAATATTTGTAGAGTCAGACTGAATAGCTAGGTGCTTGATTTTATACACCAGTGGTAATGGGACTCAAAATACCTGAATTCAAAGATTAAGAGGCATGGCCTACTTTTGTCCATATAGCCTATAAGGGTGCGCTTCTTTAGACACTTCATTGAGCCTTCTTCACAACAGACATTTTGACATGCTACAGTAAGGAAAGCTCACTTATTCCTGATATTTCTTTTTCTTTTTTTCATTTCATTTCATTTCATTTCGTTTCATTTATTTATTTCACACTTGGTACAACTTAGTTCTTTCAGACAAACCAACCACACTTTCTATCAGTAAAGCACTGCAACCATGTGTGAAAAGGAGCAGGAAGAAGAAAATATTCTTATTAAACCCTGCCCCCTATCTACAATCCAACTTATATTGCAAGTGGGCACCAAAAATCAAGGAACAAACTGACATTAACATTTATCTCCGGTCCTAACTCAAACCAAACAACAAATTTACAATCAGAATATACCACTCCACATAGTAACACGGAGAAAAGATAAGTAAATAAAATAAATGAGGCAAAAAAATAATGGATCCTTTTTCAATTAACTCCAATTTCATTCACGTTCTTCATATTGAGTTATCGTTTTAGACATGTGACACTTTTTAAAACAATGTAAATTTATACAATTCTTTAAATTATAATGAAGAGAGTTCCACAGTCGTATACCCCTAACCGTTGGACTCATTAATCTTTGTGTAGTCCTAGCTAGCTGATGCTTAAAATAAAATTTCCTTCTGCTGTCTTCTCCCCCCGAACACATTAAAAATACTCTTTGTAACTTAAAAGCCAAAATATTATTTTTAGCCGTAAACATAATTAATAGTGTCCGTAGTTTCACTAAATCTCCTAATTTTAATAATTTCGATTTTATAAAGAATTTATTTGTATGTTCTCTATATTTAATGTTATGAATCATTCGTATCACTTTCTTCTGTAATAAGTTTAGAGGTTTAATAGTATTCTCATATGTATTCCCCAAACTTCGACACAGTAACTAAAGTATGAGAAAAACAATGAAAAATATAAAATGCGCATTGTTTTGTAGTCTAATAAATCTCTTACATTTCCCAAAATATAAATGTTTTTAACCATCTTCTTTCTAATATATTCAATATGTGATTTCAACGTCAAATTTTCATCTACTATTACACCCAAAAAGCAAAATTCAGTAACTCTTTCAATCAATTCTCCATTAATGGACATAATGACTTCTTCCTCCTTTACACGATTGCCAAATATCATGAATTTCGTTTTTGTCAGATTCAAAGATAATTTATTTACATCAAACCATTTTTTTTATCTTAACATCTCAGAAATCATAATTTCAACCAAATCTTTCAAATTCTCTCCAGAGCAATAAAAATTTGTGTCATCTGCAAATAAAATAAAATTTAACCTTTTTGATACGTCACAGATATCATTTATATATATATATATATATATATATATATAAATAAATTAAAAAGTTTAGGTTAGGTCCCAAAATAGAACCTTGAGGAACGCCACATACAATCTTCAATCTTTCAGAGGTATTGCCGAGATGATGTACATATTGCGACCTATTTTCTAAATAACTCCTTAACCAATTCAATCCCACTCCTCTCACACCATAATTATACAATTTAGAAATCAAAACAGAATGTTGTAACGTGTCAAAAGCTTTTTTTTTTCAATCAACGAATACCCCAACTGTGTATTTATTATTATGGGTTGCAGATGAAATATCGTCAATGATGCTAATGCCGTTGATCTATTTTTACGAAATCCAAATTGATTTTCATTTATTAGTTGTTTTTGTTCAATAAAACGATCAAGTCTTTGCGCAAAAAGTTTTTCAAGCACTTTTGAAAACTGTGACAAAAGAGACGCTGGCCTATAGTTGTTAAAACTATGCTTATCTCCTGATTTATATAAGGGTATCACTTTTGCCACTTTCATTCGATCAGGAAATACTCCTGATTGTAACGAGAGATTAAAAATATAGCAAAGAGGAATACTTATACAGTCTAAAGTCTTTTTAATTATAACAATGTCTATACCATCACAGTCAGTAGATTTTTTATTTTTAAATTTTTCTACAATTGCTACTATGTCTTTTATGGTAATATCAGCTAAGAATATAGAATTAACCACTCTACTTTCTCCTTTCCAGACTTCCTCATATTCTGGGTCGTCATTTTTTCTAATTAAATTTGCTAAAGTAGGTCCAACATTTACAAAAAAGGAATTGAATTCGTTTGCTACTTCAGTCTTGTCATCGACAACTTGATTATTCTTAATGAAATAAATAGGCCGATCTGAGGGTGTGTTCTTGTTACCCAATACTTCTTTAAAAATATTCCAAATGCCCTTAATATTATTCTTGTTTTCCTGAAAAAGTTTATTATAATAGTCTTTCTTGGCTTTCCTTAATATTAATACCAACTTATTTTTATAAACCTTATATTTCATTTCCGCATTCTTAGTTCTCTGTGTTATATATAAATTATTTTTCTTTTTACACGCATTTGCAAGACCCTTAGTTATCCAAGGTTTCAAATTCTTATTCTTTTTCTTATACTTAAATGATACCAATGGACAATGTTTATCATACAAGGCCAAGTAAGTATTTAAAAATGCTCCATATGCAACGTTGACCTCATTAACATAAACCTCCTTCCAGTCCACTTCCATGAGATCTTGTCTAAACTTGTTAATTGCCTCGTTATTTCTTAGCCTTCTATGACTCACGAAACCAACTTCTTCCTTTCTTTTCATATTTAAGTCAAAAGTAAGAAAGACTGGTAAATGATCACTTATATCATTTATGATGAGGCCACTCATAATATTACTCTTCAAGCTATTAATGAAAATATGATCAATTAGTGTTTCTGATTTATCCGTTATTCTACTCGGCTTTATAATTAAAGGATAAAATCCTTTTCCAAATAATAATTCAAAAAAAATCTGACGCAGCCTTATCATTTGCCTCTTTACAAAGATCAATATTGCAATCACCACACAAACATAAAGTCTTATTTCCCTTCTACTACCTCTGTAAATAACTCAATCTGTGACCCCGGTTTCCTATATATACACGTTACAATTATATTACTTCTTCTTTCTATGTCCAATTCCACTGTCACAGACTCCATTAAATCGTCTATAGCCACAGACATATATTCAACTTTTTTACATTTCAAATCACAATTAACAAAAAGTGCCACCTCTCCTGCCTTCTTCTTAGTTCTATTTACAAAGTATAAATCGTACCCTTCGATACAAAAATGACAACCCCTATTCTAATCTAACCATGTTTCAGACAGAGCAATTATTTGGAACTTGCCTCTCAAACTATACAGAAAATCTTTAATCGAAGCAAAACTTCTATAAAGACTTCTGCAATTAATATGAATTAATGAAAATGTATTAGCTATTTCAACCTTATCCCTGAATTGCTCCTCTGTATAATCTTCACATGTGACATTAATTGTATTAAGCACATTCCTTTCAGGGTCAATACCTGCTTCAAAATCATATGGTTTATGATCTGAGTCGTCGAGCATTATGCATAATTATTCTAAGAATATCTATTGACCTCAAAAAAGAAAGGGATCCTTAACAATCACACATTTATTTATCGACATATTTTAAAGTCCGTTGATCTTATCTTCTTCCATGTCCAATTTACAACTTCCTTTTGTCCTTTTCCACCCGAAGTAGCATCTGTTCTTGTAAAGGATGAACTAATTGTTTTTAAGCTCATAGCCATGATTGGTCGTAACTGTCTGCCTATCTTGGTAATGTTATCTTGTATAAATGTCCAATTCCTCAAGATCCTTAATCGTTATAACCTTGGCTTCTTCTGGTGTTCCATTAAGTTTAATCATCACTTTACAGTTCCTGGTCCAGGTTGCTTGAATCTTTGTCTCCTTCTGTAATATGCGAGCTTGTCTAGCAATATCTGCATTTCTTTTTGTAAGATGTTCATTCAAATATACTCCGCTTCCTCTCAAAAGGCTGGACCGCCTCAGCAAGTCAACTTTGTGTTTACGGTTTACAAATCTCACTACAATTGCTGGAGGAGCATTAGTGTGCCTTCTAGGAAGGGTATAGCATGCAGATATATTATTACTATGCAGGGGAAGTTTTTTTATTCGAAAAGAATTCCACAACCTGCCGCTCCAACAACTGTAGCTCCTCCGTCGGGGGCTCGTCTTCTCCTCTTTTTGCACCGGTCCAAGACTCGGTGACTCTCGCATAACTCCTGTGTTTAGTTTCCAGACCCGTAATAATCACTTCCTCAAGTCGAGCCTGCTGTTCTAGATCGTCCACCTTCCTTTCCAAAAACTGGATTGTCTTGTCTTTCTCCTTAATCAGGTTTTTTAGTTCTTTGATTTGGCCCATCATCGACATTAGTATTCCTTGTTGCTTTCAGAGTATTTTTTCCTGAGCACTTTATATTTATTTCAAAAACATTGTGCTTAAAAAGAATTTGTGAAAAAAATTGCAGTAATTTGACTCAGATCATAATATAATTGAAGCACAAATTATGTTTAAAATATTTTTGGAAAACTTTGCTGGTTAAAACTGGGTCCACAACAGACCTTCTTTCAGTCGCTCTCTTTAGGGGTCACCACAACTCACCCGATCACTAGCATCCTGTTCTATCACACCAACCCTCTGGATGTCCTCCTTCACTACATCTATGGATCTTCTCTGTTCCTGGCAGCCTGACCTGCTCTTCTGATATACTTATTTCTAATCCAAATTATCACATCATCTTGAAGTTCGCCACCCCCAGCTCGACCTCTTGTTATCTTTGTGAGTACCATAACTTCCAAACAGCAGGTCTCACTAGTATCTTGTAGACATTCACTTTCACTTTTGCTTGACTTCCAAAACTTTTATAATTTACCTGCAAGCTGTAGTTCTGTGCAGATCTTACGCTGAGCTATACTTTCTGAAAGAAATGCCAGGCGTTTGGTGTCTTTAAGGCGAGATGCCATACTGTACAGCAATGTACCCATGGCTTTGTCCACTCCTGAGGCCCCATGGACACGTTGGGCCTATTGAAAACAGAGAGGAAATTTAAGAATTATTAAGAATTTGTTAAAGACAAATAAGGAAATTGCTAATAATCACTACTTTCCTTATCTTGACCCTGGGAGCCTAATAAAGATAAAATAATGGATGGTTTACTACCAACTAAAGAAATATGAAAGTAAAAGTGTAACTATGGCGTAATGTACACAAAAGTTACAAGAAGGTCAGGGTAGGTCTATCTAAAACTATAACTAGCGTAGCATAAATAAATGAGAAGTTTGTATACAGCTGAGCTATACAGTCAAGTGTCAGTCGTTCTCACAGCTGTGCATTCAGGTAGTTGAGGTACCCCATAAGCGTTAGGACCAACCTGAGTAATTGCCTCCTTCAGGGAAGAACTCAGCGAGTCATTCTTCAGCGTTTCTTTCGCTTTCTGCTCGTTGAGTCCAATGGACGTGAAAAGTGTCAGCGTATCTGCCATTATCCCGCCGAATTCACCGGTTAAAATCGGAACAGCACAGACACACCACCGCCACACACGACTTTGCTTCCTAAAGAGAGACCAGAGACCACTTCCTCTGGAAAGAAAAAAAATGTGAAGTACAAAGAATATTAGCCAATAGAACGCTGCGGGTTTGGATCTCACTGACCAATCGTGAAGGAGATTTACTAAGATTACCGCCTACTACGATCGTAAGAACCAATCAGGATTTGTGTTGACACCAGTGAGGGACGGGTTACCGGAATCTGGGTGATGTTGCATCAGATTTTAGTAATTCCTGACAATATGAATTTTTGAGGATCATTACTTGTTATCTATACTAGATAATATTTTAAACAATTATTACGGAAAATTTATACTTTTCACAACTTTTCATATAAAATAATTGCGCCTTTCCGACTCAGTGTAAGGTCTTTGTCGTCCATCATAATCTGTGCCAAAACATCTCCGGGAAAGTTATTTACTGGAATGCCGCGTAGCTTCCTGGAAAATACTTCTGTATTTATTATTGTAACCTACCATACACGTCGGATTACACTACTATGCGTTTAAAAATACTTTACTGTAAAGTTTGTTATTAATCACTAAACAGAAACTGTAAAGAGCAAAATTATGGCCAAACATGCGGTGCTGTCATCTGGATCAAAAATGTGGAGGTCTATGTCTTGTTCAAATTCCGAATTGCGTCTCGATCTCACTCTTGCGTGTGGACAATCCTTCCGGTAAGATGGTCAAAATCACGTCCAGCCTTTAAACATCAAATGCAAGTTGAAGCGGTTTAGAGTCTTTGAATTAACTCACATCTCATCCCGCAGATGGAGGGAAACAACAGAAGGACACTGGACCGGTGTGATGGGAGGGCGTGTTTGGACTCTGACCCAAACAGATGAGACTCTTTGGTACCACGTGTACAACAACCAGGACAAGCAGAAGGAGGGAAGTGACAGGAAGAGAAGAGTTGGTGTTTCTGTCTTGGACAAAAATACAGCAGAGAAGAGATTCAAATGTGCTCCAGAGAAGGAAGAAGATGAGCCTCTGGCTGTTTCTTTAGTACAGAATAGAGAGTTGGACGAAGAGATGCTGAGAGATTACTTCCAGCTGGATGTGAGGATGGGGGACCTGCACAAGGAGTGGGGAGCAGCAGATTGTCACTTCAAACACATTGCAGAGGTCTTCAAAGGTCAGTGTGTGAGTTTGTGTTTGCACAGCTACTACATATCACTTATTACACAGTAAGGTGTTACTCAAATGCTATGTTTTATCAAATTTCATAAATACTTTTTTGTGGGGGGGTTTTCCTGCAGGTGTGCGAATGCTGCGCCAGGACCCCACAGAATGCCTGTTTTCCTTTATTTGCACTTCCAACAACCACATCTCTCGGATTCAGGGCATGGTGGACAGACTGTGTCAGGCTCTGGGCTCACCCCTGTGCCAGCTTGATCAGACCTCATACCACGACTTTCCTTCCCTGTCTGCGCTTGCAGGTGCTTGAAAATTTTTGCCACAGAACTTAAATCTATGTTTGTAATCTTATCAAAACCTTTACTGTCAGATGAAGATGATACTGAGAGTCTGAAGATAGTCATCCCACTAGTTTTTTTTATTAACATTAACTGATTCATCTTTTTTTATATTAATTTTGTTGGCATTTGCCTTTAATGATAGTAGAAACAGATAGGAAAGTGGAGAGAGAAAGGAAGACATAAAGCAAAGGGCCTCAGGTCGGGCTGCTGATTTCTGGCCATATGACTTATGGTCACCTGCTCACTAAACCAGCACCCAGTGTACATCTTTAACGACTTTAAAAACAAGAATCAGGTGGACAAGTTTGAATTTAACTGTGTTCAAGTTTCAGCTGTTGATTTGAGATGAAGTTGAAGAATTTGGAGGTAGTCCTCCTCCATATTAGTCCATCCACTTTGTGCAATGTACCAGTATCATTTGCTGCAAAACAGACCCAGAGCATCATGCTGCCACCACCACGCTTGACAGCTGGTACAGTGTTTTTAGGTATGAAAATCTCACCTTTACTCGTTCAAACATAGCTACTGTCATTGTGGCCAAAAAGCTCAATCCTCGTCTCAACTGACTATAAAACCTTTCCTGCAGATAGCAGTTGGTTTGTCCATGTGAGCTGCTCCAAATTTCTGAATGTCCTAGCCAATTTCTTCTCATCCGAGGGTGACAGTTTGGGTATTCTTCCAGGCCTTATAGTAATAGAAAAGTAAATAGTGTTTCCACATCTGTAAAAAGAACAGTTCAAAGAAATCTTTAAAAGCCCCAAATTACCACGATATTCATGCCCATGATGAGTTTGTGAAAACTTCTGACCACAACTATGTTGTATGTTGTTTCATTTACTGTTCTTATCAGACAGCTGCATAGAGGCACGTCTTAGGGATCTTGGTTTTGGATACAGGGCTCGGTTTATCCAGCAGAGTGCGAAGCAGATTCTGGACAACCATGGGCCCCAGTGGCTTGAAGGTTTACGCAGCATCCCATATCTAGAGGCCCGTGATGCTCTTCGTACTCTTCCTGGTGTCGGTACAAAGGTACAGCAGATATTTTTGGGGGGAGAAAAGGCAAAAAAAAATGTGATGTTAACTGCTAACATACAATCAAGGCTTTGTGTCATATTTTAGGTGGCAGACTGTGTATGTCTGATGTCCCTGGATAAGCCAGAGGCTGTACCTGTTGACACACATGTGTGGCAGATTGCTAAACGTGACTATAAATACGCTGCCAACAATGGACAGAAGAGTATCACAGAGAAACTAAACAGAGATATTGGTCAGTATTCACATACCTGTTTAATGGTATGGTTCAAGCCCTGGTTTTAAACACTGGTAATAAATGTTCAATCTAATATTTCTACACAGGAGATTTTTTTCGAAAGCTGTGGGGACCCTACGCTGGCTGGGCGCAGTCTGTGAGTGTCAAATTCTGCAAACTGTCTGTCTCTTATAGCAGGTCCACTGTAACCACAGAGTGTCTCTCTTGCTTCAGGTTTTGTTTTGTTCAGACCTCAAGAAGTTCCAAAGCCTCAAAGAGACGGCACATCTAAAGCAACCAGTGAAAGATGAAGATGCTGAAGAGGAAAAAATGCCATGCAAAAAGACTAAAGTAAAAACTGAATGTACAGGAACCGTGGGGAACTTGAACGCCAAGCCAGCATGTCACAAGAAAGCAAAGATTTCTGTTAAGAAAGAGCCAGTAATGTGAGGTAAACACATTACCGGCTTTGTAGCCTGAGATTCAAATCAGGCTACAAAACCACACATTTGCACACACTGTGCTTGTTCAGCATCATGTGACGTGAAATGAAATGTTGAGATGATTTATCTTTCAGAAACACGACAGAAAATGGATCATTTTCTCTTTCTCTGGGTTTTTATATAATTGTGTTGAGGCATCACTTCACTGTAACAAACAGAGCACACTAATGATTTTTTTACAATAAAAAATAAGTACCTCACACTCTTTTTGTTCTCTGTAAAATGTTGATACCAGCAGAATCACAGCCATCATACATACAAGTGTGAATAAATTGCACACTACATTTTTAGGCAATAATTTACCAAAAAACATGCTGGATATAGAAATATGATACAAATTAAAACTAATATATGCAAATTAATACTTAATTTATATATTTTTCAAAATGTCATCAGAAGTTTGAATTTTCTGGCTTTTGCTTCATGGTTCAATTCTGAAAATACTAAAGTCATCATGAGCATATTGGCATTTAGTTTAGCTAAAACGTTATCAGAAGAGGGCCCCTAGATGGCAGTACACAATGGAAGATAGTGCTCTCCAAGACATCATGTGGTGGGGAATTCAGTTTTAGACAGTGTTTTAAAATCTGAGAACAAATTGCACTTTCTTCCTGGGTGAATACTTTCTCTCAGGCCGCCTGGCTCTTGTTACAATAAGTACTAATGCATCACGGCAATTGCGTGCACGCTGGAAAAGGTCACAGCATGGCAAAGTGGTGCTGTGTTTCTTTAAAATGCATTCCTTACACCAAAATAATATTTCTGTCTGTTAGATCATGAAATGCCATTAGACCGGGCTGCTGTGAAGGGCTGTAGGGTCTGTATGTTATGTATAGGCACTGGCTGACTGTGTCAGCTGGTCTTTTTATAGCAGGGATTGCAGTTATCTGCTGTCAGTGCTTGGGGTGACTGTGACTGTGTCTAGTGACGGCATGTTAATGTCTCTTGGGCTGCCTGACTTCACTGTCCCTTTACAGCAATGACTATGCATTATTCTTGTTTCTTGAGGTTATACGGAGCTGTGTACTTTAGTGTGAAGCTCCAGAAATTATTTCTCATATGTAGGTGCATCATATACAAGTATGTCCAGTTTTGGCATATGTGCGTGCACGTGCGTGTGTGCGCGTACATCCATAGAAGTGTTTTATTTGTGGACGAGAGTGCAGCCATGTGAGTTAATGAATATGTGAGTCAGCTTTCGTTCCCATTCCGGTTGAGCTGGGCAGACGCTGGGCCCCAGCTTTAGGGCAGAGTCACACTGAAGAAGAAAGACAGAATAAAAATAGAGCCGAGAGAAGCAAAAATTAATAAAAGAGCACAAAGGGGAGATGGGTGAAAGTACGCTGGAGGTAGGGGCAGGATATTCAGTTGACACACAAAGGCTAGAACAACACAACAGTGGCCTGTGTATTATGTAAGAGATGGGGCTCAGCTTGTGTTCTGTCCTTGGGGTATTGTTCAGTTAAAAGGACATCTCCGAGTGCCTACTTTCTGTAATAAGAAGGTCATTACTTTTCAGAAGCACCAGAGGGCCCCACATTTGGAGCTCAAGTAAATGAGGAAGGCCTAACTCAATTTCCTGAAACAGGTCATAAGCTGCATATAGTAGCTTGTTTTTATCGCACCTGATCTACAGAGAAGTTTGGGAAACCCATTGTCGTATCAGATTCCCAGATTAATGCATGATGCTGATAAATTATAATTATACTACTGAATTTTCTCTCATATAGGTACATTCATAGATTTTAATCCGATCCAGTACAGAAGCTTTGGCACACTTGCATAGTTAGTAGTTTATACCATAATTGTATACATAGACCTAATTCACCTGTTTTTATTTAATTTTGCAGGTTTTGTCCAGATGGTTATAAATCAAAACTAATCTTACAGCAGGAAATGATTAACCACAGTATAAAAAAAATATGTCCTTTGAATATAGACATTTCAAGTACACATATGCTGTTAAGAATATTTAAAAAATGTGCGTAGCAGTGCTGTGAAAAGTCTCAAACCACCCCTCATTTTCTTATATTTTGTTAGGAAAATGAGTGGAGTGATTTACAGATATGAGCAAATGTGGAAATTTAGTATATAAGACAAAAACAGGGTTAGTATAATTCTAACTGAACTCTCTGTCATTTCTTTAAGTAGTCTTCAGGACTAGTTCTGCAACATTTTGTGTACCATGCAGGTTTTTCCACTTTGGAAAAACAACTGCCTGGAGGGACAATATATCTTTTGTCCAGTATAATGACCATTTTCCCGAAGCCTTCGTTACTCACTATGTTTAATGGACACACATTTTTGGCCAAAGGAACGTGACTGTGTTGAAGATTTCAGTGCATCTTTGTGAGGTGGATGGAAACATCGTCGTGCCGTACTGGCACACTTTCATGTTTGTCTGAGTTGATGCTGGACGATTCACGTTAGCAAACACTGCACTGTTTTACTTAGAGACAAGCTCTTCAGCTTCTGCTTTGCAGGACATTTGAGCTTTGGTGTATATTTGTCTTTTTTCCTAATTCTTAAGGAAATGACTTTCAGATATTGTACATCAGCTATAAATGTGTTTGGAAATCTTTGGAAATTTTATGCCAGTGGCATTTTTTGCAGATTTGGTGAGAGAAAAATTGCAACAAATGATGTGTTTTTGTAGCAGATTGTTAGTAACAAAGTGAAGAAACTTTTTTCCCTGTTTGCTAGGTTTTCTGTTATTTGTAGACACAACACTGGTTCATTCCAGTTGAGTTTTCTGCACTTTAATGATTCACAGGTCAGTGTTAAGTGGTTTAACAACTACAAAACATTCCTCTGAAAATATTCAGGTACAAAACAAAAGTGAAAACTGAAAAAAGGTGAAAAAGCAGCTAATGTCCAAAGAAAAACTTTGAAATACTCTGTCTGAAGAACTATTTTTATTTAAGCTCTGATTCTGTTTCTCCTCTTTGTGAGCTCAAAAGTGCTCTCTGTGTGCTTTACCTCCACATTTTCTGTCTCCCACTAAAAGTGATGGATGTTATTATTTCTGATTAGTAACAGGCAGTATTATATAACAGTATCTGACAGACTAGCTAAACTGGATCAAATTTAAAGAGAACTGTGTTGATTTACTAGATGTGGTGTAATCTAATGCTGCTGGATGCAGCTGTGATGGACAGGATAGCAGTCCCCACATGGAAGTCTGTTTTGGGGGCCCAGAGATGGGGAGATTATTCTTTAGAGTCTAGACAATCTTATGGGTGAAGGGAAGCCACAGAGAGAAAGACTTTGAGCAGCAGTGTTTTAGATCTTAAGCTTTTCTAACTCATGAGTGTGTGGATGGACGTTAGCATATGAAGGTGTTGGCTGTTCTTAAAGAAAGAGGCTTATTTTGTGGAGAAAATTAATACTTTCTACCATCTGATGGGATCTCTGCTTGGCTTGCTGCGATTAAGGTTTAATCCCTTATAAATTGGGAGGAAGAAACAGGTTGTCTGCTTCAGGGTTATATTTCAGCACCCCTACCAGTATCAATTCAAATGACTAAGTGGAACGTATTCACCACATTTCTGTACAAAGGTGGTATAGAAATATGACCCACAGTATTTATGGGTGTGGGGTAGCAGGAGCTTTATGTGTGGTTTACTGTTTGCCATTAAAGGCAAGTTAATTTAGTGAGGTTTAAATACAACTCTCCTCTGATTGTATTTAATGCCCACTCAAAATCTCTCATATGATTTAATGGCTTCCAGCTCCATATACATGCAATCTACATGGTTTGCTTGTTTTAATGGAACAGATGTTGTGGATGTAAGCATAGTCATGCAATTTGGGTCATTTCTTTCTCCGTCAAGGGAAATTATAATTATTTAACTGAAAATGAGAGCATGTTTTTTCAGAGTGGTTCTCGTCTTTGTGAGGAAAATCAGTAATGTGATACTTGTATAAAAGCAAACGTAGAGGTATGTCTTAAGCAAATAAAATCTTCATGTTTAGACAGTTCAGCTGAAGAGGACAACCAAGACCACACCTGGCAAGTCTTCTATGTCAGCTGCTATTAAATGCTCGTGAATGCTGTGGGTTAATGTCTAATGGGGAGAACCGTTGAAAAGACACTTCTTGTTGGGGCATGCCTTTAAAAAAGAAGAAGAAGAAACTTTCAGTTTAAACTCAACCTGATTATGTGAGAAACCGACCTCCTATGAACACCCCTGAGGTCCCGCCCGTTCAAAGTTCAGACGAGAGAAAGCGAAAGCATCTAGGCATTTTATTTTTATTTGTTGACATACGCAACATCACAATGATAGAAATACATCTTTGCTAACAGGAATACCACATCCTCCATATGAGCCAGAAAAATACTGCATGAAAGTAGCAAGAAACATGAAAAACTGATATGTCATGTTGAAAGGAAAATATGAATACAAATGTATCTGAATTTCAATTTCAATTTCTTTTTAAATAATCAACAATAAGTAAACTCCTTATAATACCTGTAATGACATAAAATTGGTATGAAAATATTTTAGAGAAAACTTTTTTAAAAAATGTATTTTTTATGTGCCACCCCAGAATTTGATCGCACCCCTGCTGTGTAACCAAGGGTGGAAATTATAGCATGGCCAAAGAGGTTCATTATGTAAATATGTGATTATGTAATGATGAATAATTATTACATGCAGTTAAAGTGACAAACTGGCAAATTTTGCAGGGTGTACCCTGCCTGCCTTCCATGACAGCTGGGATAAGCTCCAGAGATGGACTCCCACTCATATACTTCACAGTGGTTTGGTCCACTATAATTCCCTAATTCCTTACTTTGAAAGCTGTAAACAAAGAATGTGTAAGACACTGTTATTTACTTTTACTTCTAGGAGTAAAATGACACACATTTACTCTTGTAACCACACTATATTTTATTAGCTCTATTACAGGGTAGCTGTGTCTCCTAATGCGTTTTTGTGGAGGCAGGTGGTCTGTGCACGTTAAAATCGTTATCCCTCATCAAATTTTCAGCCAGTTTCCAACTGCTTTTGTTTGCTTTTTATATTTTTTTAAGTTTTATTTGTTATTTTTAATTTCCAACCTGCTTGTTTGGACTCCCTTGTGCCACCTGATTTCAAAAATTCTGGAAACACCCCTGGGTCCCCGTGTCTGGTAGGAAGGGAAGTAAATAATAGAGAAGGTGACAGACCCAATAAGAATATATTATATTGGCCACAAGTTATAATAAACATGTGAATTTAATCCCTTACTTACATCAGACAACACTCAATTCAGGCTATATAGTACTTGTGAGACGCAAAAAATACTTGCTGTACTTATATTCTAATCAGGCTGACACCCATTGCCTAATCGTCTATATTTGGTTGGTGCTTTAAAGTATGCAGGGTTAGGTTACTCATTAGATTAGATATAATCCAGGTAGTGTACAATAATGTGATAACAATGCAGAAATGTGTGTGCGCCACCTGTTCAGACCCTTACGTGTCTCCTGCTTGCTCAGTAATAATGTAATGGCATTAGGAACAATCCTCTGAGCTGCACAGGATATTTTAGGACTCAGATGTACTGTCCAGACAATATAGCGAAAGTGACAAATACACAGGTGATTGGGAATGAGACCTGCTCCTAAGCAGGATTAATGTCTGCAGTAAACTTGTCAACTTATGTCTGTGTTTGGTCTCAGTCACCGCAAAGCTGCAGCCTCAACAGCATGTCCAAACTAGAAAATGTTTTGTTTGTGCAAGAGAGAGAGACAATCAGGCGAGGGGTGGGTGAAGGAAAGGCACTGAGCCAGGGTGCAGCACGAGGAAACTGTATCAGCTTGGCTCAGGCTGGCTTCCTCCCCTCTACAAAAGCCCAGTTGGAGGGCAGTGAAGAGGAGCTGGAGGCTAGAGTTTCAAGCACCGAACTGACAGTCCGTACTGCACAGAGAAATGTCAGGTGTATCCTCACCTGTCCACGCAAATATGAATTTGTTTCCACTCCTCTTCCCGGCCACTTTATCGGCTAGGTTTAACGCATAACAGCCAATTTTCAGCTATAATCCAAGGAAAAACCCCAGAACCTGGATACTACAGCAAGCTGTGTGATGATGTCAGTGGCAGTGTCGTCATATTTCCACTGGGCATCGTCTAAACACGCTGCTTTGTAAAGGTAGACGGGGTGACACGGAGCTCAGGTTCAGCTGCGCGTCCTATTGCTATTGCGTAACAGGCGTGCCAAGCGGAAGGTTGGCAGGTAGGCAGTCGCGTTTATCCGCTTTTGAGAGAGGAAAAAATGAGAGGGAGGGAGCGATCTGTAGAGAGATGGAGCAGTCGGAGGGGGCGTACATCTCCTCAGTCGCTCGTGGCTAGAAAGCTGGCAACGATACAACGCTGCTGAAAGGCAACCTCTCTTTGTGCCCATAGAGGAGCGGTTTGAACCTCCACCTCCGGCGGTTGTTATCCTGCGTGCGAGGTAAACCCGGACGACACCTTTGCTTTCACTTCAGGATGTCCTAGTCCTGATAGCCCTGCCGCAGCGGACGCCATCGACTCGGAGCCTCGGAGACCCGCAGGTATGTTTGTTTGTTGCTTGTAACGGACAAACCCTCACGGTAACAGTTCTTGGTTGACTGCTATGCGGCTAGACGTCTTTGCGCAGTGATATGCGCGACGCTCTCTCTACCTGTGCCGCGATGTCAGCCGTTGGCTCGGGTTTACAGGCGAGCATACGCTGCACGTTAATCTTTGCCCTCTCCCTGTACCTGGTTTCCTCTGCGGTACTGAACTTTATGTGCGAAGTTAGAGGGAGTACTGCCTTATCACCCCCATCTCACATCGTGTAAGAAAAAGCGGCAGTTTGGGTGAATTTTGCCAATTAAAGCCATTCGCGACCGCGTGTCCCCGCAGTCAGGACGGTAACGTGACGTCGTTACTACTGCTCATCATAACTAACAACATGAAATATATACAGCTGGTCTTAAATCACCCCTATCCAGTAATAATAATAATAATAATTGGGACATAATTCATTTAAAATCACTCAAACGTATAAGGAAATTGTTTAGGCTCAATAGGCAGTAAGCATACAAAAAGGCTGTTTTCTTTGGTGACACAGCAACAAGTGGAGTGGGCCCTGTTATCTCTTTATTTGTCCCTTGCTGCCAGGTGCTCGACATGTGTTTTTAAGTGTGTTTACACAGGATAGCAGGCTCGTCCAACAAAGCCATATGCGCAAAAGCGCTGCGGCCCTAGTTTAGATGGTCTGGATTCACACCCATGCCTCATCGGGATTTAAGTGGAAGGTGAGGAGGAAGAAGTGGAGTGCGTCTCTCAATGAGCTGCTCCAGAGTGCTGGTGAATGTAGTCGAGCAGAAAGAAATGCAACAGAACTAATTTTCAAAAAGGAACCAACACACTCTCGTCTGTTGACAAGGAGGGGAAAAAAGGCCTATCCTTTTCCAAAGAAGCTCCATAAAGACTTTTGCTTGGGACAATAAAGCCCATAAAAGGTGCGCTATAACTACAAGTAGTCACTCATATTCGACCAGAGAACTTTAAACAAGCAGGACAGTTAAAACATCCCATAATTATACAGCCCTGAACTGTCAGCCTTTTAGAAAATAAGGCATAGCTTAAGATATTAGTGAAGCATTCATCCCAGAAGATGATCTGCCCACATCTCTTATTTGGGTCTTTATTATCTGTGGGAAGATAAAAGATGCAATAAATGCTTTGTAACTATAAATCAAAGATATCCATGCAGATGATAGCTGCTTACATTATTTTGCACACAACCTGCTTGCAAAACTCAGTAATTTGCCACACAACACAGTTTTATTGCATGCATGTAACAATGTGAGTGTCTGGGGTTTAAGTAAAGCTGCGGTTCAGTAAAAGGCCAACAGTTTATGACTTGCGATGCCTGCAGTTAATTTTCCTGAAAGTGTTTTGCGGCTTGACACGCTTTGGCAGTGATCTTAGTCTGTCATCAGACTCGCTATCTTTCAGGGCGTGTTTAGTGTTTAACGTGTGAGTGCTAATTTGAAATTAAGGTTCCTCCCAAGTTGTGAATATTTGTCCAATCTGGTTGACTTTTTCTCCATTGTCACCTCTCAAATGTTAATATTGCCAATCTGTGTTTTATTTTTGTCTATCTAGATGTGTCTCTTTGTATGTGTGGAGTGCGGTTTGGGGCCTTAGCCTTTATGCCTGACCTTCAGCCTTTGATCTGTGGCTCGTGTGAAGGCGGAACATGACTCAAAGATGTTGTGGGGCTCAGCAATTTTAAGTGGGACATCCGCTTCAACTGGGGATCAAAGACATAGGCGATTGGTTCAGGACCCTCTCCTCCTCATATAGCATGTCTATGGTGTGTGGTCGGTTACTCTGCTGTAGTTTAGACCCCCCCTCTCCCCGAGAGAGACATCTTTAACAGGCTGTGGTTTGCATCAAGAGATAAATGGATGGTGTTAGTCTATAATGTATGTAAAGAGTTTGGTCATGGCTTTAAATGTATCAAAATAGTTTAAAAAGATCAGTTTAGAGACTTTTTAATAAATACATTTTATGTGGTGGCAAGTTGAGAGTTGTTTGTAATCCATATGTTGTTTCAAGGTGAGGAATTTTTTAACGGTCAAACCAGCGACCTCCCCCACTTGTTGCATACCAACGTAACCACACTTACTCCCTCTTTCATTTCCCCCCTCTCACTTTTTCACTCTCTGTCTCACATACACACTAATTCACACACACTGCTTCACAGTCCTACTTCTCCACCCACCAATATGCAGTACAAACAAGTTATACATCTGTAGAGTATGCTGATGTGTGAGCAGTTACACAGTGACACACCAGTCTTTGGTTGCTCATTCAGCCTCTTTCTTTCTTTCTTTCTACAAGTTACATTTTTTTTTTAAAGTTTTCTTCCCATGAGATTTTCATTGGGAGTGGCCAGTTACCAAGAAAATCTGAGATGGTTTGGGTATATGCAGAGGAGGGATAGTGGATATATTGGATAATGGATGTTTAGTACTTTGCTACCAGACAGGGGGAAAAGAGAAAGACCTCAGAGGAGGTTCATGGAGGTAGTGAAGGAGGACATGCAGAGGACTGATGTGACAGCAGAGGATGCTGAGGATAGGGTAAGATGGAGGGAGATGATTCAACCCCTGAAGGGAGCAGCTGAAAGAAGAAGAAGAGGGTTTTTCCAGAACGAACCATAACAAAAATGTTCATTCTTGGCTGAGTTCTTCTCTGAGGATGAATGCTTCACTGATAAGTAAGCCTTCTTCACAAGATGCTCACATCAACACTGAATGTTACAGGTCAACTAAGATATCAGAGATCTTTGTCTATAGTTGAGAGGCCTACTTATACCGACATAGATGTAGCACAAGTGATCGTATCTTCACATATAAACGGATTGAGACTATGTTTGATTTTAAGCCATACGAATGGCAGTGGCAGTAAGCTCATTACATTTTTTTTCCACTAGCGCCACAGGGAGGTTGTATCTGAAATATCTTGCCAACTAATGGATGGCTTGTCATTAAATTTGACTTATTTTCCCTTTTAGACTTATTTGCGACAACTCTTGTAGACACCCCTAAGTTTCTATGACACCAATAGGCAACCCTGTAGTTATATACAAAACATCAGCTTTATAATTACACCAGCTTCAGCTTTTCAGCTTTACAAATACTAGCATTGTAGCTAGAACATTGTGAGCGTGTTTGTATGCTAACAATTGAATTCAGTAGGAAAAATTAAGCGACTGTTTAAGTGCCTTAAAGGTACATTCTGTCTGAAGGTCACTAGATGAGGATAGTCTGGTCCCAAGAAAGACTTCTAAAATGGCTTTCTAGTGCTTTGCTGCATTTATGGGTTCAGTCAACGGATTTGTGATATACTGGACAAAAAGTCTTGGTCATGCTGTGTTTCAAAATTAAGGATGATCTGTGGTATTAAACCACGTACTCATTGGTTAAAAAGTTGTCAATGAAAAGTGTTAGCCAGTAAGCGTATGTTTTTAGAGTCAGACTTGGCCATCTCTGTCACATCCAAAATGATCCTCTCGAGCCTTCTTTATAGTATCAATGAAAAAATATTTTAAAAAACAACAACTTTGTACAGAAAAAATACCTATTATAGTTTTTGTCCTTTAAGTTCTGTTTGCAAACCACATTAGAACATTTTTATTTTTAGATTTAGACAGTTCTGGTATGATAAGCACAAATAGAGCCAAAGAGTATTACTTTATGGGTTCAGAGATGACCCAACAAACAGCCTGGTTGCTTGAAGGTATCAGTTACTGAGAACAAAAACATTTTTTTTTCTATACAAATCTTTTCAGAAGAACACAAATTTTTAAGTACGAGCCAGCATGAAAGACTATCACCTAAAACAATCTACTCTAAATAAATAAAAAATGTGATTTGATTTGGAAAAATTCAAGTAAACACAAGTGCAAATCAGACCTTGGTGTTTGAGTGCTCACTTTCAGCACTGGACAGTTATCTATACTCTGTCCCGATGAACACGTTGCATTAAGAAGTATTGAAGTGTGATACCTGACAAGTGCACATTAGACTGAAAGACACAAATCCTTCTGTTCACAGACTTACACTGAAATGTCCACTCAAATCAGTGGGAATGTTGCTCTGCCAGACTGTCTTCAATCTGGCAGCAAGTGAGAGAGAACATAACCAAGAAAGAGGGGGGTTCTCCAAAGACTTTAATGCTCAAAGCCCCCGCCCGGTTCCCTACACAAACTTTAAGCAGTAGCTTGCATTGTAATACATTACTGTAGACATGACATCACAATTGCAATGGTTAGTAACTGATTAGTAACAGCTGTTGTAGTACTGAATCATATGATTGTATAACCAGCAGGTCTATAGTGTGGGCAAGGAGTTTACAGTAATCTTCAGATTGTTGCATGCTGCTGTACTATTGGATATATAATCCATGGGCATTTCCTGCTCTGGACAAAGCACACATTGTGCAGGAAAGCGTGACGACATCTACACACCATGCTCAACACAGTGCAGATGAAATACAGAGTGATGTGTTCTGTCTGTGGCCCCCGGGGGCTGAACACGATAAAAATACTCAGACCATGCACACGTCTGCCTTCCCTCCATGGACAGTCACAGAGAGATGCACTGTCTTATTTGTGTATGTGTGTGGACTGTGTGTTAAAAATGGGCTAAGAGGATGCAGATTTCACACTAGCCCGGAATCGATGATCGCACTGATCTAGGCTTTGTGGAGTATGTGCTTGTTCGTAGGCTTCGAGGAGGTGTCTTTCTGCTTAAATTTACTCCACTCGTATTAGTTCAGTGGAAATTCCTAGTCACGCTGCTCAAATCCAGTGAAGGAGAACATTTTTGGAGAGCCGCTTCAGTGTGTGTTACTGTGTTCTTTTGGATGATGTGTGGAGATGAGATTAATGCTGACAGCGTTTCAAATACAGCAGCAGAATGTTACTCCCTCGCCACTAAAGCCAAATGCCATTTGAGACTCATTATTCTGTTCTGCTTCCCCTCATACACACAGACTGACACATGTTGGTTTGCTTTTAGATCAAGATAATGGTATGTTTACTAAACGATATGTGGTAATAGTCAGGTTGTTCATGTTCTTGTGCCAGAGATTGCACACCTGCCAGTTAACCTCAGAAGAAAGGTGAAGTAGGATCAGTTTCTCCACGTGGCTTCCTGGATAAATGGCCGTGTCAGCTCTCCATAACAAACCCGTTAATCCTGAAACATAGTTTCTGTGTGACTCTCTTTTTTCTCAGATATTTATATCCTTACTATCGGCATTCACTCAATCTTAGTCTAAATTTTACAGCTCTCACTGCTTTTCTCAGTCTTAATCTTGTCCCGGACCCCTTTAACTGAGGCATGTCCAAAGTCCGGTCCGGGGGCCAATTGCGGCCCTAGGTCAGATCTTTTATGGCCCCTCGATCCTGCCTTAAAATCTATTATTTATGGCCCACCACCACAAACAGAATTAACAAAGTGTAATTTCTCTTTTCAGACCATGTGTTTTGTCTAAGTCTCGTTTAAAATTGACCTGAGATACTGATATTCAGCGGCTTCACTGAAGTTACAGGTATTCCCGACAGCTTGATCTTTATGTTATTTTCTCTCCATATGTGAATGAAAAGTACATTTATTTTGTTAAGGCTTAAACTCACCTGATCACCGTAATGATAGCTCTTGTGTTATTGAAAATAAATTGTATTTATGCTTCCAAAAAGGCAAGAAGAATTGTTGGCCCCTGGGTGATTTTCCATTAATAAATATGGCACTCTTGGAAAAAATTTTGGACACCCCTGCTTTAACTTATCACGCCAGGCTTCCATCTCCGTCTCACCTCCTGGCCAAACTCTTTTTGAACCACTTTCCTATCTCTACATTATTACATCTACCATCTTTTTTTCCCCTACTCATCGCTCTATTGTTAGGACTCTCTCAGTAACCCCTTTGCTAAACCAGCTCTAGTTAAATAAGGGATAAAAAGAGAGAAAAGAAAAGGGGGAGGGAAATTAGAGTTAGCCAAAATCTGACAAGACAGAGCAGAAGAGGTGGGTGAGACTGGAAAGAAAATAAACAGACTACTGTGAGTGGGTGGAGATTGAGATCTATAAGCACTTATGTTACCATACTCATTGACAGTTTTTTCCCTTCAGAAGCTCCTGTGTGAGAAATTGTGTTTTGCAAAAGACCAGTATACGTTTCCTCACATATCAACAGTGTGTTCTCTCACCCATGGTGCGGACTCTCACATACTTATACACATTTTCCGTACACTCACACAGATTACTCACACACTGCATATGTTCATGAACACAAAATGAACGTCAGCCGTGGTGTGGAGCTGCAGTAATTCCTCTGAGACCTAAACATTGTGGCTGTGAATGGACCCTAGGTGATTCATCAGCAGCAGAATGAATTCCCCCATAGGCACCGATGTCTATTTTCTGTATTTTCCTTCCTAACGTTTCAGCAGTAGTGTCCTGACTCTCATCCCTGAGGTTGTCTCCTGTTGTGAGTCATAGGTAGAAACTGGTGTGAAGGGAGATTTATATAAGTAAGAGAGAAAGAAAAGGGGTGTTTTTTTTGGATAAGAGCAGCTTGTTTAGGGGACGTGCCTGCCAGCTGTTTGGCAAGATGACTCGTAGGATTGTGTAATCCTCAAGGGCCTGGGGGTTTCTACGTGTCACTGGGCTCCCTGAGCTTCACCACACTCGGTGTTACAGCTGTCAGCTTCTGGCATCCACGGCTTAAACATAACAGCAAATAAAGAAAGCAGAGTCCTGATGCTTGGACCGAAGATTTTTAAGGAGAAAGGAACTGATACTCTCCCCAAAGAAGTATCAGTTTTATGGAACAGCTAGTGAGGACAAAAGTTAACAAGTCCATCTGCCACGCAGTAAAACCATCTGTGACTTGATTTTCTTTTCTGGCTCGATCGTTTTAATGTGACTTGTTATATAACTTACAAGCTGAACTTATGCTTTTATGTGTCCCATGTCCTCTGTAACCATACACCTAACCACACCCTGTGTGTCTGCTGTTGTCATGCTCCTAAAACTCAGTGGGAGTTTCACTGACCTACCTTCTGAATCAGTACAACAAAGGCTACAGTACATAATCTTTAAATCAGATATGACCAAAAATTCTTGCTTCACAATTCCTGTTATGGCGCGCTTCAGACCACTGCTGGTAAATCAGTAAGAATACTGGAATCACCACTCAGAAGTTAAACCTTTTAGATTGATCTGATGCAATATAAGTAGGTTTTGAAACACGTTTCCCACACCTGCGTGGTGTGTCTACATATTCGCAGTGCTTCGTATATCTGTGCTTGCGTAATGTGTTCACGAAATTAACACAATTCCTGTTTTTCTCAGCAGAAACGCAGTGAAAGGATGGTGTGACAAACAGACTTCCAGAGGAACCAGTCACTGCTCAGCACTCAGAGGGAGACCATGGCTCCCATGTCCCTCATGCTCCTGGTCTTGCTCACCTCCATCATCGATTTTGCCGATGCTCAGACCGTCATCGGCTACTCCTCCTCCTTCTCTTTTCTGGACCTGCCTAGCGATTCTTCACCTCCACCAACCAAGCAGACTCCTATTTTCTGGCCATCTTTGCCTCCCAGGGGACGCAGTGATGTGCCCATCAGAGTTACAGGACAGGACAGGTTAACAACTACAAATACAGTGGAGCAGAGGGAAAGACTCCATCCATCGGTGACACAGTTCAACCGCCCTCTTCAGTCTGCCCTTCCCACACAGAACCTTAGCAGTGAACTAATTGTAACCCAACCAACTGCCTCTAGGCCCAGAACTGACACAGCCAGTTTAGCATTCAGCAGGGCTTTCAGAAAGGGAGTTGCCACTACAAAAAGCTCAACTCCACCTCCACTTGCGTTGGACTCTGCCGAAGTGGCTGAGCCTGCAGGTGATAAGACAGTGACAGGAGCGAATCCAAAGGAGGAAGCAATTAAAGAGAAGCAGGGTGTTGATTCACAAGGGTTGGGATCAGGTATTGCTCCAACAGTAATGTTTGTGAAGGAGGAATCACCCGATCCTCTGTCAACAGTTGATGATGAAATGGCACAGTATCGACCACAGGCACAGACCGCGGTCTCTAAAGTTTCTGATGTAAAAACTCCACCACTGGACAGTCAGACCGTGAAGCCTCACCTGTTTGTGTTGACAACCACCAGCACAACCAGCACCACTTCTACAACAGTAGCGAGTGAGAAAGTGATGACCCCACTGTCCTCTGTGGTAACGCAGCAGACACTTAAGACTGTGCAATTAAAAGGTGAGAAATCAAAAATGCTAGGTTGTTATATGAGAATCATAATCATGATTTAGATTTAGATTTAGATTTAGATGAGTTAGTGTTAAGATTGGGATCATTTACTGAATCAGTTTATCTCAGTTATCTTGTTTTTAACAATTGTTTGAAGCCTTAAATGTAACTGATTTTAAGTTCAGGTAAGGGGTTAATGCTCGATGTGTTTCCTTTCCTGAAAAATTCTAGGTGAACTGGGACCAAACACTCCTTCCACTGACAGAGTTACTCCAAAGCAGGACTCTGATGCTGCGATGTTACCCCAACCAACATCTACCGTGACTGGCTCTATTGCTAAACAGCTCCAGCCTGGAGCACAGCCGGTTACTACCCAAAGCAAGAAGAGTTTGCATTCAAACACCACAAAACTACAAGTGACAAATACTTCTACACCCAGTGTGCTTCTGTCTGCCAAATCAACAACTCAGCTCAGCAAAACAGTACAGCAAGGAAGACATGCTGCAAGCACAACAGTGCAGTCACTGAAGATAGGTAAGAAACAAGAGCCTTGTGTTCTCTGTTTCCTGTGTCCTCTGGTAATTCAAAATGGAATTATTTGTGCAGCTGGGACTTTTTTACTGGAAGAATTAAAAAAAAAAAGTCTTCAAAGGAGGGGAAAAGTAGACACACGTTTCCATGGAAAGTGGGGTTGTAATGTGTGGGTAGACACAGCAAGGGAGGTGAGAGAGCAAGCTTAAGAGGGGGTGGGCAGAGTTGCAGCCAGGCAAAGAGATAAGAGGAAAAAAAGGGGGGGGGGGGGGGCGAAGGGCCTAAAAAAGAGACTATTGGGAATACCGATGAGAGAGTAGACGGTGTGGGTGAAAGCAGAAGAAAGGTACTGGCATAGGAAATGCAGGGAGTGGAGATGGCAATGAAAACCAGATGCAGAGAGGAAAGGGGATGAAGGGAGAGGAGATGAGGAAAAGTAAATGGAAAAGGAAAAGCTTGACACGTGGGACACATGACCCAGTCTCTTAGATACCATAAGAATAACATCATTATGACTTTTAAACAGCAGGACTCTCCTTCAGAGCACCTTTAAAGGAAGCGCACTCAGGTTTTTGTTCTATAAGCATGAGCCAACTCTTTTTCTATTCAACATTAGCTTACGTTGGTTCAGCCAAAGCCATTTGGCCGCTCCTTAACCGTGACATAATGGGCAAGGGTCCGAGGTCTGTTTTGCTCTTTCATACTCAGTCATGACAGCGGTAGCTGCTGCTGCACTCATAATAAAAAGCAGAACACTGGCTAGTTCTATCATATGAACCTCAGTTCGTGCACGTACATTAGACCTGCAGAGATAACCTGATGAGCACAAACAATGATGCACTCAGACTCAAAACCCATCCGTATATCAAACAGTAACGTTAACTACCATAATGAACATGCTTACAGTTATGTACACACACACACACACTGGGAAGCTCCTCGAAGGAAAGTGGCTAGTTAGGCAACAGCACAAGTGCGTAAATGAAAACTTCACCATAACTGTGTTTCTAGTGATTATCGAAACTCCATCAAACTCCGTCTCTCAGGTGGAGAAAGGGAAGACTGAAGTGAGAATCCTTCTCCCATTTACTTGCAAAAAGGATTAAAAGTAAAACAGATTTTAAGACTTTTTTAGTTTACTGGAGAAAACTGATCTGAAATTATGATGAAAATGTTGTGTTCACTGTTTTGCAGCCACTCCTTTTCCCATAGTTGTGTTTGGAAATATTCCTTTTTTTCACATGTGAGTCATGTCATGATAAATTTAGGCAGATTTGTCATACCAAAGCATTAATTTTAAGTACGCTGTATATATTATCAAGTAGTTCCTGAAGTGCTTACTGAAACAGGAACTACCACAAAGATGATTTGTGTTCTTTGTGTCTACATACCTGACTGGGGACTGATTTTGTCAGCACAGTAGATTTTCAGTAGTGCAAGATGCAAAAAAAACTTCATAAGTGTGTGCTTGAAATTAAAAAAACAAAACAAAACTCCTTGCCATAGATTCTTTTTAATTTCTAACCTATCTGTATCTTCCTTATACGAGGTATCTTTATCCGGTGTTCAAACATAAAATATTCCCAAAGGTGGGTGTGGTCCGAGAACTCACAGACTTCTTGGCCTGCGTTATCCAATCACATGGTGGTCTCCAGTTATTTTTCACCTCATTTCAACATGTGGACATATGAAGCCGTGTTGGCAGTGCATATGTGAAAGAGGAAAAAAAAACCTCAAGGGCAGGGGTAGGTTTAAATGTATCCAGCTGTGTAATGTGATCACAACATCTGGAATGTGTCTGGATCTTGCTCCTGTTAGAAAAAAAAACTAGAGGAAAGTAAAACATAGCTTTTGTATAAATAAAGAAGTGTGCCTGTGATCTGTATGCAATGCTCAAGTATGCGAAGCATTTTTGTGTGTGTGGTGTCTGCGTGCGTGATAAAATGAGGCAGCGAGGGAGAGGAGTGAGTCATTATTTAGTGTGGCAGTTTTATGGTTGTCTTCTACAGGGTGAGGGCGAGCTTAAAGTCTTCCAAGCAGTTGATGGTTTGAGTGTTTTACCGCTGATTGTATCGTTCCACCATCCATCAGATTTAAATGTGTGTGAAACAACTCCACATATTGTGTATGTTTGCTGTCTTTCTTAAATTATTTCTAAATTGTTACACATGGTAGTATTGTTATTGTGATATATGTACTCAAGTGGCTTCCAAAGACCTTGGCGATGAATGAACCTTTGGTTATAATGTTGTTGTGTGTTTCAGAGTCATTCCAGGAGGAAAAGGTGGAGTGCCTTGAACAAACAGAGAGTGTGTGAACATGACAATATTAAAGAGAGAAAGAGAAACACAGACAGAGATGTTATATTGCCAAGATGTCTTGTCTCATTAGGTCATTTTGCATTGTATAATACTTTAAATGTGAACAGCAGTTTCCCTGGATCATACATGTATTGTGACACATCACTGAGTTGCATAACACAGATGTCCTTGTTAATTACATAATCTAATCCAATTAAGTCAGACAATTGCTTCCCGGTTATTCAGAGGAGCTCTTTTGTTAGTCAGATACATTTATAATATAAACAAGAGGATCGGCTTGCAGTGCTGTTCGCATAGAATATTAGGGTTTTTGGGTGATTGACATTTCATCTTTAAAACTGGTTTTAGAAGAGGTGCCTTGTCTTTTTTTTGTCCATATTTATGTGCATTTTTAGGAAGCGATATGCAGTCTCTAGACTTCTGTTTTTATACATGAACACTTTGTTATTTCCATACTTAGAAACAGTTATACATCTGATGGTAGTGAAAAGAGAGATGAGAGTGACAAGAAAACTGATGCTAATGCAACGGTGCACAGGCGATGTTGCTCCTCACCTTCTGGTGACCCTGAATTGGATAAGCGGCTGAGGAAGTGATTTCAGAGATTTTGAAGAGAGAAACGTGGCACTCAAAAGATCCTGATTTTAGGAGATCTCCACAACAGCCAAGATTTGAATAGAGGCAGAACATCCAGGACTTTTTTATTATATTGGATGGTGATTCTAAACAAGCAGTTTTTATGATCTGGAGCCTGGAAAATAAAGTTGATTTGATTTCACAGTTTGGCTTATTTGAGTAGATAGACCTTGGACAATGCACCTCTGCAGAGCTGATTAGGTTACTCTGCACAACTGAAAGGTCTCAGCTGTCTAGCTCATGACTGTGATGGTGAACTAAACCCCTCTAGTGGTTGTCAAAGGTTCTGCATCTGTATTAATATCACTTCAGAACAATATAGCATATTTTGTGCATTTCAGCATTTGAAAATCAAAACTCTGTTCTTCTTTTTTTTCTAGGGGTCTCTTCCATTCTTACAGCGAGTGTTGTACCAGTCATCCAAACACGGTTTCGTCCCACATATCAGAATAGTATTATTCAGAAGAACCACTCTCGTCAGCTATGGAGGAACCCTCACTCAGCTCCTTATTCTACTTCTGATCCAGCCCCCTCTCCCAGTGCCAATTCCTCACCTAATGCCACACTTCTTTACTGGGGTGATCTAAGTCGGACACTTGCTTTCGCCTGGGAACTTCACGTCTACGGATCTGCAAGCCTCTTCCTCTTGCTGTTTGCTGGAGCTGCTCTTGGCCTCACACTGTCCCCTGGCGCAAACTGTCCTCATCGTGGTGCTCTTGCACTGGCCAATGCTCTGCTGTTTCTGGCTGGAGGCCTCAGAGCAGCTCTATTTCTCATTGATCCCTATGGCACACGGAAATTCCTCCCTCGCCCTGCAGTTACAGCCATCTACAACCTGCCTCTGCACCTCCTGGTATGGACACATGCTGCCCTGGCGCTGCTGGCACTGAGGGTGGCAGGAATAAGTGCGTTACCGCCAACCATGGAGCGGCCTCCTCTGGTGGCTGTGCTGACTGTGTTGCAGTGTACCCTGCTGCTGGCAGCTGATCTGCTCTCCCCAGCCCTCTCTCCTGTGGTGCCTGTCACCCTACAAGTCCTGTCTCTGTGTTGGGGTCTGGGTCTCTGCCTGGGCTTTCTTTGCTATGTCTTCCCACGTATACGCTGCCCTGCTGTTCCTCAACCCGGAGTTTCCGAAGAGGTACGGAGAAAGGCCTGGACAGGGAGCAGGAGAATAGGAGTGATTCTGGGAAGAGTGCTGGCAGTGTGTGCAGTTCTTGGGGCTTTGTGTTTTGGGTTGCATGCCCATGCTATCTTGTGGCTTTATGGACTGTTAGGTGACTGGACACGCTTCAACTGGGGATGGTGGCTAGTGCATTTCTGGGCCCGACTCCTGGAACTAGCCTGGGGGTTCTCCCTGCTCCTCCTGAGCTCGTGGGTGTTCTGGAGGCCTCAGAGTTGCCATGGAAGGGAAGAAGGTGGCCAGGATGGAAGAGCAGCAGGAGACCTGTCATCCCCTAGTGATTCTGCAGGCTCCCCTCAAACACACACCTGCTGGTCCAAGATAGTCCAGAGCCTGAAGGGTAAGCCCTGCAGGAAGTCTGACAGTAATGGCGTAGGGGGAGGAGGTGGAGGAGTAGGAGAAGTGCCTAACAACTGGGCTGGCCAGGAGCGTCCTGGGGCTGATATCAGCAAGAGTCTGATTAGAAATCAGAACCACGAGCAGGCCGTTTCACAGCCACTTGTCAAAGACAGCAACCGGGGACGGAACCATAGGGGCCACTCTGCAGAGCGAGGCACATCTGACGGCTCTACTGGCTCCCTCCTAAGACTGCAGACGTTTGGCCAGCCTCCACAGCGTTCGGTGAGCGGTAGCCTGGATCAGGATAGGGATACTTCCCTGTCTTTCTATGAGTTTGACCTGCGGCCGCCCTCCCCCATCGACCTGACCCGCAGCATCGATGAGGCTCTGCACAGAGAACACCTGCTTGAAGGAGGGAGCCTGTTTCATCCTTTGAACCAGACCTTACAGTCCCCTTCCCCAGGCTCAGGGGTCAGTCAGGGGCCCTGGCTCCGCAGGAACAGTGATCCTCAGTTGCTCTCAGAGAGTAGCGAGGCTCCAACAGAGTCTTCCATGCCACTGGGGGGAAGCATTCTCAGTAGTGTACCCAGTAGGCAGGTGACTGCTCCCCCAACGCCATCCCACCAGGGTCACAGATGGGCTGGAAATGGGACAACAAGTGTCCCTTCATCAGTGTCCTGTCCTGTGTCACTCCGTCCCTCCAGAACCTCAACGGGGCATTTGGGAGACGATGGAGTGGACGACACGCGACCGTTTATCACCCCAGACTCTGAAAGTGTGCGAGGGAGAGCTGCGAGGCCAGTGGGGTCACGCAGTTACCTGGAAGTCAGTCGACATGACGATTCTGCCAGTGTCAGCAGCGAGATTATTGACCTATGAGCCTAACCTTGGACATGAGGACCAAATGACTGCACATCTAACGCATTTATTTAACAGTCACTAATCCTAACCAGGGATGCTGCAAATATTGGGATAATAGTATTATTAAACTGTGTAATAATACTTTTTGTCAAAAGAGTTAAAATATGAAAACAAGGATCTGGGTGACAAACTTAAAAGGTGTCACCTAGCTGCCTTTTGTCTTTGTTGATCAGATTAGCTGTTGATTAGCATAATTTATAGACAAACAGCACGCTCACTTTCCCATCTGTCTATCTTTTTCTTGTCTGTTTAACACTGGTATGACTTCAAGTACACTGAGAGCACACTTACATACAATTCCTGAGAATGGCTCTTTAGCAAGTCCGTGCTTGTGACTGGCTTCAGATTTGTGAAGCTGATAAATTTAATCTTTCAAGAAAGTAAGTAGATTTAGATATTCAAGTTCTTGCTTGGAAACATTACTTTAACACCGTTAAGTTTAAAGGGTAAAAGACAAATGATGCTCTAAGTGTCTTTGTGTCCTGTTCAAATGGTTTCTGCAAAAAGAAAAATACATGACTGCATATGATTGCTCATCAGTTTAATTCCTTTACTAGAGTTTATTTGCTGTCTTTCATATTTCAGTTTGCTTCGTGATGTAAAGTTGTGCCATACGTAATCAAAGTTGGTTTCTGTGCTATTATTAATGGTTTTATAAACCCATTATTTGGGTTAATGGTCTCTAGCATCTTAGCATTGTGACTCAGCTGCAGATTACTACATCTAAGCTCTTAACTTGCTGCTGCCATCATTGTACTTGTCCAGTTTGCCTTGTATTTTAAAACCGGTTACATAAAGAGGCAGGCGATAAACAACAGCCAGAGACACAGCTGCGGAGCAGACACCTGCTAACATGTGTTCCTGAGGTTTTTAGCTGTTGATGAAATTGACAGACTTTAAATACGGAACTCAACTATGATGCATTTTGTTGAAGGACAGAGCTTTGCAATCAATAACCATGCTTAACGTAAGCCTCTGAATAAAAAGCTGCATTCAGTTCAATATGTTTGGTATCTAATTACATTCATTCATAGCTTTGCAGGGCTGCAGCACACAAGACCGGCTTAGCATGAACCTCAGAACTCCTATAGTTAGGCCTGACTCAATAACGGAGCACTTAACCCCAAGCCTGAGCACTAGACTGAAGTATTTTATTACTAAAAAGGAAAATATCTTTGAAATCTATGATGTATAAGCAACAATGTAAATAGTTATTTTTGATGTTTCATGAATAAAGGTGTATTTGAAACAGTTATAGTTGTTACTGTGAAAGACAATCTAAGTGATATTGCTTATGCGTCTGAGCTGTGCAGACAGTTTTGCTATTTCGACGTCAGATTGTGGCCTGTTTAGTACATGCAGAGCTGTGACAGCTGATGCTTGACTGCAGATGTTATGTTAAGGACTTTTTGGGCTATGCTCAGAATTGAAAAAAGATGGAGGTTTAGCGAAGTGTACAGTTGACGGTCAGGATCGGTTTGATTTTTTTTTATTTCAGCTTTTCCTGTCGTTAACGGTGACAAAATTATTGGGGGAAAAACAAACAAACAAAACAAAAACAACATTTTGGTGAAACCATATTTAGTCCATTAATTCATTTGAACTGTTTCTGATCCCAAAAGATAGCCCAGTGGTTCCCTCTGAAACTTGAACGGTTTTGCTCCAACTTGAGATATACTTTATTATAAATGAAACTTACAGATTTATCATTGTGATTCAGTCTTTGAATGTTGTTTTGAATATGTGAGGATAAAGTGACATTTTGTTTTACATTATTTGGGAAGAAACATAGTTACTCATGCCTCTGTTCCTGATTAGAGCCAGTCCCTTACTTGTTTTCCGGTTACCTCAGGGTGACTTGCAGCACCTCCCAGTGATGTGAGATGCTTGACTTATATAGTATTTACAGTACAATGGCCTTTTGTTGCTGTCTACATTCCAGTGAACCTGTATAATTTTACCGTATCAGCTCTCGCCATTACCGCCATTACCTATTTTACTTCATGGCAGCCGTGGTTCCTCCAGCAACTGTAGTGTTGTCCTACAGAGCAGTAAGTCCTGTAGAAAATGTGCCCCTTTTGGTCTTTAGCCATTTTGCAGAAGTGCAGTGTTAGCGTCATCTGTTTACTTTGCTTACTGAACTTTTGTTCTTGTATTTCTTGCTGCATTTTTTGTTTGAATTTAAATAAAAATGATAAAACTCAAACCAACCTTTGTTATCATGTTTTTCTTTATTTTTACTTGCATATCTAACACAATGGCAGATATACTGTTATACTGATGTGTATAATCACCTACAGAACAGTACGAAATTGAAGATCAGTGTTTTTCATCTTCTTCTTGTAGTCCTCATTAAACTGTTCATCCTGCTGTACAGTGACGTGATTCTTCCAGTCGCCAACCGTTCCTGAAAATAGAGAAATTAGGAGCAAAGTTAACATCTCCTCCTTCACCTTTCAGTAAACAAACTTACAGGCGAATGTACCCGACCTTTGTGCATGAAGGGGGAGATTTTTAAAATCGAAGACTTCATCAGCGGAGCCATTCACCATCTTGTTGTTCTTCATGTTGTCAAATTGAACTTTTTCTGTGACTTGTTTCTTCAGCTCTGTGGTAGGAGACAGTCCCAGGAATGAGCAGATGCGGACGAGTTCTTGTTCAGTATCCTGCAAAAATAAAACAAAAAAACAAACCCACAACCCCTTATTATGTGTTTATGTCCACAGCCTCACAGACAGTAACTTCAACACTCACCTCAATCAGGTCCTCATAGAACAAATACAGGATATTAGAACAGGCCTGTTTCTTCTCCCACCATCTTCTTACATGTTCGTACCAGGAGCCAAACACCACTGACAGATGCCAGAAGACAAATCATAAGTGATAAAATAACCTTTCGCATTTAACGTATTCAGTCATTCATGCTTATGGTTTGTCACTCACTTTTTCCCTCCATGAATCTCTGGAGGAAACTCTCCCAGCTGCCAGGCTCTGGCTGGACCTTGTTCATGCGATCAAAGTGGAAATAGGATACAGCACTGTCCTTGGCATTACGAGCCACATAGATTATCTAAAACCGGAAAGAAATGAGGAACAAACACTGAGAAGATTGTCTCTGTGACTCGTACCAATAGCTTACTTGTGAGCCATTTACCTTGGAGTTCTGCTCCCAGAATGATTTGGGAAGGAACTGAACTGGTAGGTGTGTCTTGATAATGCGTGGAAAGGTGGTTAATTCATTCAGCACATCCACTCCTAGTAAAAGAGATCATTATGTTAGCGGCATGCCACAATGACATTGATCTATATCACCAATATTACAATCACCAGTTACTTTGCCAGATACACTTTACTATTATTAGGTTAGAGCCTAGTTTGCTGTCAACTGTCTAATTATTCATGATACAGATTCAACGAGGTACTAGAAAGATTCCTCAGAGATTTTGGTCCATATTAATACATTCCAAAGGTGCTCTATTAGACTGAGTACTGGTGACTGTGGAGGCCTAGTCCTAGGCCTTCATGGTCAAGAAACTAGTTTTATATGATCTGAGCTTCATGACAGCAGCCATCAGAAGATGGGTAAACTTTGGACATAGACAAAAAACAAACAAACAAAAAAATACTCAGGTAAGCTTTGGTGTTAAATATGATTGGTAACCATTCCAAAGTGTTTCAAGAAAATATCCCTCACACCATTGCAGAAGAAATCAAGCGTTATGAGACCAGGTAACATTTCCGCAGTCTTCTATTCTATCACCACTTTTGGTGAGCTGTTTGAACTGTAGCCTTAGTTTCCTAAATGGAGGGATACTGTTAGGATGCCTGGGTCGTTGACCCAGGGTTTTTGAGTTTATTGTATTATTTATCATTTCTAGTCTTTGGTTTCTTTGTTAGAGTTCTGTCTTATGGTTTATGTCTCTGTGTTCTCTAGTTGCTCTGTCTCCCCTGTCAGCTGTATCCCCTTGTCAAGTTCGCGTCTCTGTGTTATGTTTCCTGTTTTACTTTGAAAGTCTGTCTCATGTAAATGCGTCTGGTTTTCCCTCCTGTTACCCATTCCCTGATTGCTCCCTCTGTGTATTTAAGCCCTGTGTTTCTCTGTGTCCGGGTCGCGATCTACCCTTATCTAGCTGTGTGTTCCGTCTGTGTAAGTGTATTTTGTATTCCTAGTTTTGTTACCCTTTTGAGTTCAGCATTAAAGCTGTGTTTTGATTTACTTTCTGTTTCCGGAGTCTGCATTTTGGGTCCTTCTCCTGCCTGCACACAGCCATCACATAACAGATACTTGGTGTGCTCTTGTGCTCCTGTAGCACATCTGCTCCAGGGTTGGATGTGTTGTCAGGGGTGGATCCAGAAGGGTGGCATGGGGTGGCAAGTGCCACCCTAAAATGATCCCTTGCCATCCCAGTTTTGCATATGACAGTGTTGTTTATTAAAATAAGATAGCATTAACACTTTGAGCATAGTTACAGTCAACAGTGAATATAAATGCTAAAACTGAATATATTCCATAGTGTTCCCCCCTCCACCATTAACAAATGGTTCAGCCCATAGCAGGACCGGCTTTTTTCTTGTTTTCAATAGCAAGCCATGTTTATGATTGTGCCAGAGCACATTTTGAACAACACCATGGGAATTTCGCTTTTTACACAGGTGGTTGGATGTTACACTCTGGAAATGGAAGGAAGGTGAGTGTTATTAACCCTCCGTGGTCCATGGACACGCTGCACCTCCAAATCACATGACTATTTTAAGCTGACATAGCAACAAGCTGCAGCCACGCTGAGTCTCTGTTTCAGCCCACATTGAAAGTTCGGACTTCAATGTTTTTAAATTTTAATTACAGGCCAGTAAATCCAGAGTTATGATAATATATATAAGCCACGCTTTTTTTCTAAATACTGTTGTCACGTTTTTGTGTGTGTGTGTGTGTGTGTGTGTTTTAAGCGTTTTGTAAGGACAGCGCGAAAACAGTAAAGAAAGGGGAAAAGCCACCTCTTTCCTATTGGTGGAAAAATGTACCATGTCGACCAATTTAAAAAAAAAAAAAGTCAACAGGTGGGATTTGGTTGTTTTGGAAGAGGGGAAAGTTTTGGGAGTGATGGTAATGACAGCGAGACAGAGCGAGTGAGTGGGAGAGAGAGATTTTAGATGTGGGAGATTTGTGACGTTTAGTGTGGAGTGTATACTTAGTGTGTTGTGTTGTGTAGTTGTTCTGTTGTGTAGTCGTTTTGTTTTGTGTGTCGGTGAGGGCACTAATGAATGTCACAAAGGCACATTTGTAAACACTGTCACCAAGTAGAAAACCAGCGGAGTGATACACCTCCTGTTGACAGGCCTGCAGGTTTATCCCTGTTCTCCTCTGTCTTCTGGTGGACAAACTTATTTTTTACTGGCACACATCATTTGTGGGGCATCTTATTGTGACACCTGATTGTTCTCTCATTTTAGTTTTAGTAATATTTTTAAATGGTTGCATAAAATGAAAAAAAAAATAAAAACAGCAGGTGTATTGGCTGCATTTTTAGATAAATAGTTGTATATGTTTACAAAATGTACAATTTATATTTGCATTTCAAGTTATAAAAATTTACTCAACATGTCTGTGGTTTTTTTACAGTAAAAAAAAAAATACTACTCGGATTTTAAGTTCTTTGTGTGATTTCAGATCAGTAATACTAATGCAGTATGTCAGTGAAAAAAAAAAAACAACTAAATTCAGTTGAGCTGAAAAGATACCAAACAAGGCAAGGGGGAAAAAATAAAATGAAACAATCTGAGGGTGAAATACAAACGTAAACTCAAAAGCAATCAAAAATGGCCGGTTGTATTTCAGACCTCAGTGGGTTAATCCAACAAATCATGAAAAATTAGGTTTAAATTTTTGTTCATGACAGTGCAGATTTCTGACATTTTGTGTAATTTAAGCTGTAACAATGTGATTGTTTTCTAACAAAAAACAGCGTGAAACTAAAGTTAGACTTGTGTTTGTAAATGAACCGCCCCATGTTGTGTAGCTTTCTGGATTTTATACTCATTGGGCTACATATTTATTTATTATATAGGCTGTACAGTACATAACATCAAAACTCACATGTTTTATGTAACTAAAGTGTGTAATCATGTGGGCTACAGACAATAATTAAGTTATAGACTATATTTATATGAAAAACGTGTATACTTACTGCATTTGAATCATTTGACCATATGTAACCACCTGCATATGTGTTTGGGGGAAAAAAGGCTTTGATTTTGCCACCCCATTTGATTTCTTTGCCACCCTAAGAAAATTTCTCTAGATCCGCCCCTGTGTGTTGTAGGTTCAGATACTATCATACTCTCAGCTTGCCTCTAATGAATGGTTGTTTGAGTTACTCTTTGCCTTCCTATCTGCTCAAAGCAGAATAGTTACTCTCCCCTGACTTCTGGCAGCAACAAGGTATTTTCACCTAGAGAATTGCAGCTCACTGGATATTTTCTCTTTGTTGGCTCATTCCCTGTAAACCACAGAGACAGTTTTGTGGAAAAATCCCAGTAGATCAGTATTTTCTGAAATACTCAGACCAGTCCATCTGGCACCAACAACAAAATCACCCTCCCCCCCCCCCCCATTCTGATGCTTGACCACGTCTACAAGCCTAAATGCATTGAGTAGCTGTGATGCAACTGACTAATTAAATATTTGAGTTAATAAACAGCTGAACAGCAGCAGCTGTACCTAATGAAGTGTCTTTATTAGAGTGTCTAGAGTTTATCAGAGTGTCTTTATTATGCCTGTCACACTGTGAGCCTTTAAAACAACTTACCTGAGGGGTAACCAGACATTTGTATCTCCAGGAATGGCACTCGTTCATGGAGTGGAACTGAGCCTTGACGCTCAGGTGAAGTCTGGCCAAAGTACAAAAGGTCCAGGATGTAAGACACCCATGTGTTTCCTCAGGAATTTAAAAAAAAAATTGACAGAAAAAACATAAGTACTTCCTCAAAGATGCGAATAAAATGTGTGGGTTTTTTTTGTTTTTGTTTTTTAAAACCTACCTGCTTTAGGGTAAGAAGCTAAGACAATATCATCTGGTCTTGCTCTGAAATTCTGGACGTTTTCCCAGTTGTCAGTGAAGTAATTGATCATGCAGACTCCATGGAAGTCAAATAGTGTAGGTCGTGATAGTGACTCCATCTTTTTTTTAAAAAAAAAAAAAGAAAAGAAAGAAAAACAGCGTTTGTTTACCATCTACAGACCAATTCAGAGCAAATTCAACAATACTTTGTTCCTTGTAGCCATATTACAGAAAACAAAGCTTACTATGTTATTGGAAACGCCCTTTAAAAGTAAAGTATAAGGTTTGACTCAAGGACAAATAGAAAATCTCTGTGTGTGTGTGTGTGTGTGTGTGTGTGTGTGTGTGTGTGTGTTTCTCTGTGTTTGGATCTATTTATTTTATTTTATTCCTTTTTTCCATTTTCATTCCTGTAAAGTATAAATAAATATGGGTTCTGATCTTATCACACCAGAAGAATGCATGATTGATTGATTGATCATACTTTATTCATCCCGAGGGAAATTGGGTTAAGGCTGCCAGCCGTGCCAGCGCCATCTTACCCTTCCGACCATACATACATTACACAAACATCACATGGGTTAGACAGGTCAGAGAGGTATAACAATGGAAAATACACAACATGAGGAAAGACGAGGAGAAAAAAGAACTCCCCCCAGACTGAGCTCCAACAGGGAGATCGGTTTGAGAACAGAAAAAACAAAACAAAACACCTCAGCGCATACAAAAAGCACATGACTATCAATACACCATAGAAACACAAGACAAGCAACAGGGGCGGGTAAAGGGTAATAGAGAGCCGGTGTAGACAGCGCATTATGCCCATCCAGGCAAAATTTAATGGTGAAAAATGAATTAAATTATCAAATTAATTAACTGAATTATTAAGTATAAGAATGCATGTTTTTCCATTTTGTAGAGAATGAGCATCCTCTACTCTGAAACGCTAGGGGGAGCTGGTCGACAGTATGCACGTCAGCCAGAAGCCTGGCTGCAGACCCCATAACCATTACCGTTAAGCCTTGATTACATACCGCACTATGGAGGCAAACTGTGGAAAATACCACTGGGGCCGCTTTCATCGAGGGTTAATGGGAGGATTAGTATGTGCAAAGTATTTAATGGATATTTGGACTGTACCCCCGGGGGCGTCAATTTGGAACCCTTCATAAGGCCTTTTTTAAATACCTCCCTATAGCTATATTGATCCAAATATGAAACGTTTACTGTGGACTAGGACTATTTTACTAAATATACATATGTGTGTAGCAAAGAAGACAACTTAAACTCAGTAACCATACTGCAGCAGACGTCGGGGAGGGGGTCCTTGGAGGTAGATCACCAGTAACAGCGGATCCGCGAATCTCACCTTACTCCAATAAAAGTCAGTATTTTTTCTGAGTAAAATGGTCACTGCACAGAAAGCTGCTAACTGATTGTGATCCTCAGTTCTCCATCATTGTGGCTCTTTACCAAAACAGTCAACCTCTTCTTCCAAATAAGGAGACAGAGCTGTTGTGCAGATTCCGCAGTCCAGGAAACACCGGAAGGAAGGCACACCAAGGAGACTAACTTTTTTTCCCTCTTTAGTCAAACTTTATTTAAAACATATAACGGTGGTCATGTCCCAGCAAACTAAATATGGGGCAAAGATATGTTTACGTGGGACAAAGTGGGACATTATTATATTATTCGTGGTGGCAGGTACTGTAGCAGGAAACAAGATAAAATCAAACAAAGTCTGCAAGTTAAGTTTGGTATTGATCGTCATTGATCATAGACAAAGGCTTTTCACACGTTTTCTTTGATCATTTTCTAACGTGAACAGTTGGTTTAAGTTAAGTTGGTTCACCAGGTTCAGCTGGATGCAGTCACGTGGGGTACTGTACTTACTTTTATGGCTGCATTTGCGACGTAGACTGGTAGGGGCAGATAATATTTAACCGAGGAAGTCTGCCTTCAGGAGATCACCAATTCGCTACAACACTTTATTCAACTGGTCAAAAGCTGGAATTCAGCTGGAAGATCCCATTTATACAGCTTGTTATCTGACCTACAAAGCCGTAGATTTCATTAGAGGATATGTGCAATATGACTGTAGATTATCCGTTAAATGAAAACAGAACTATTAATCAAAAAGTATCTAACACCTTCATTCATATTGTTTGATGTCACTTTGATTGTTTGTGTAGAAAAAGGTTATTAACATAAAATTTCAAGTGCACAACACACACATGAACATAGCGATGAAAGGCCAACACTATTATGATATGAGGTGCCAACAGTTTTATTGTTCAATTACAGAGTTTAAGGGTCACCATAAGATTTGCTTTAAGTCATATTTAACAGACTGTAAATTATGTATTTAGCCTTATGTAATTTAGAAAAGTAAATAAGCGTTAACTCATCTGCAGTTCTCTTTATCTGTGCTCTGCTCTAATAAACAGTCCAAATTCAACTCTGTACCTGACGCACTGCAGCTTAAAGCAGATGTTCAGTGTTTCCTTTGCCTTACAGGATGTGACAGAGTTCAAAAAGTACTATGAACCATCTGCACCACTCCAGGGAAATATATTACAAGACTATTCACGATGGGAAGGACCGCAGACTATCTACTGATTCAAAATGAATTTAGCTGTTGCTCTTTTTGCAACAGAGGAGCAATGAACATTAAAACGTCTGTGAAAATATTTTATAGCGTGATAGAATTTGTTTTGATTATAGTGTTTAACTCCTTAACACCTGGTGTGAATAGTCATCATATCTTTTCTTGTTGCTGTTATTGCTGAGTCACAATGATTAAACTGAAATGTGATCACAGTTATCAACTGAACTTTGACTATGAGAATTCTTTGACAGCATGTTCAAAACTTAATTTTAATAGCGGGGATAATCACGACCGTTCTGTTGCACAGCACACAATCAGCTGGTCGTGTTTCTTTGTTATAACTAAAAAAACTGTAAATACATCTCACTTCAGTGGCTGTGACTATTTCAAAATACATTTGTTTTCAGGAGTTACGTGCACAGACTTTATAAGCAGACCACTTTAGCATTAACTACCCACCAATAACAAGTTGGATGACTGCTGTCCTGTAATAAATACTAATTTCCAACAAGTAATATCAAATTGTGACTTGTGAAATCCCAGGATAGTTTTTTACCTTTTCTCAGTAAAGTGGATCATGTTTGTTTTGGTTTTCTTTCTTTTTTTCCTTCGTCTAAAGGAGCTTAATTTCCACTTGACACTGACAGTGGTTTTCAGAAGTGTCCCTAAGATCACAGTCATCTACTTTCAGTGCCCTTCCAGCAGCTTGAAGATCTTAACCAAGTATTTAAATCTATTAATGTACCGTACCGCAGGTTATGAAATCCCTAAAACAGAATTGTAAAACTATTTACATGAAGTTTTCACAAAGGGGGGAACTTCTACTGACTTTAATTTTGAAATGTCTGGCCTCACTGTGGCCCTCCTCCAGTTGCCCCTTTCCTGTTGTTCAGCTGAAAGGACATCTCAGCAGAGCTTTCTTTAAAAGGAGGTCATTACTTTCCACAAACACCAGGGGGCATCACTCTTTCACTTTTGGAGCTGAAGTGAAAGAGGAAGGCTTACATCTATTCCCTGAATCTGATGTTATTTATCTGTGTTCATAAATCTCCAACAGCATTGGCTAAAACGCAGTGCCAAATGATGCCAGAACCGGCACTGTTTCACACATGGCTGTAGACACTCACTGTTGTACCTCTCCACTGACCTCCTCCATACACATTGACAATGATTTGAACTAAAAATTCATCACACCTTAAAATCTGTTGCCACACCTGGCATACCACAGCCTTTTCCTTGTTTCACTTCCTTGGGTTTTTGACAGATGACACACCTTCACATGTCCAGCTTCTTCAGATTTGTTAAAGACACATGGCGCACTCTCCTGAGATATAACTAGTGTTCATTTGAAGACTTGGTAGATTCAGCTAAAGAAATTGACTACATAGGTGTTTGCGTGCATAAAAGAAGAGGCTCCTAGTAACAAAGTGCCAACAGATACAATTTCTAATCAGTTCTTTAATAAGTTATCTGTAGACAAAAGACTGGTTTATCCCTTGAGTTAGATGGCTTTTTAATACTTGAATAATTCACAGGTCAGCATTAAGCGGTCAAACATCAAAAAAACACAAACACACAAACAAACACATTCCTCAGTAGCTGATGTCCAATAAAATACTTCCAGAAAGACAACAGAACTACTGCTCAAGATCTCTTCAAAATTACAAGATAGTCTGGCTGCTTGGAAGCGAAACAAAGAAAATGAGGGGTCACATCACTGGAAACTCATAGAATCAAATTAAACACGTGGTTTAACATTGAGGTAATCTGCCTCACCCTGGTGGGACAGTGTGGTGAGAAAATTAAAAGGTTACAGTCTGAAACCTGCTGTGTCACAGGACTCTTTTAGATGTATCACGTATCAATAAAAATATGAAACATCCAAACCATAGCTACGTCTAAGGACTAAATTTCTGCTTATGAGCAAAGAGGTCACAGTGTGTTTAGAGAGAGAGAGAGAGAGAGAATCTTTATTCTTAATAAAGATTTGTTTTAATGATCTGATTTGTACACATCAGCATCACAATATAAGGAAATTGTGTGGGTTTTTTTTACTTATAATTTGATTATTTGTTAAATATTTAATCACATATTACTTCTGAGGACTATATTACACCCAGCCAGGACTCTAAATTTCAAAGCGAAACTTTAAATCAGGACACTTCATCTTCTTCTTGTAGTCTTCATCAAACTGCTCATTCTGGGCCACAGTGAAGTGGTTCTTCCAGTCACCAACTTTCCCTGGAGAAGGAGAACATTCAGAGTATTTGATTAAACTAATGAAAAATGGAGCACACACTGATATACATATAAAGAAAAAAAAATGTTGCAGTTGTACCTTTTCTCATGAAAGGAGAAACCTCTTGGTTCATCACTGGAACTGTGGAATAGTTGGTCATCTTGTTTTGCTTCATGCTGTCAAACGCCACACTGGTTATGACTCTTTCCTTCTCTTCAGTTGAAGCAGAAATACCAAGGAAGGAACACAGTCGGTCTATTTCCTGTCCACAGTCCTGTTCACAAAAATATTGAAAATATTTCTTACTCTTAAAGGAACCCCAACGATTGTTTTCGTCCTTTGGGTCTATAGTTCTATATTCATCACTGTGGATTTGGTGTTTAAGAAAAGAAAAAAATAAATCTGTTATTTATAGAGAGTCATTCTGAATTAAAAGAAGTCATTGGTGTCTTTGTGGAAAAGATATTTACTTGCATCCTCTTCAGGGAGTAACATGAGAAGACTGATACAGTGATGGCCCAAATATACACTTCTTTTCTACTGCTTTAATAAGTTTGATTCATGCTACTACTTGTACAGGAAATACTGTTACATCTTTTGTGTGCATTTCCACTTAACAAAAAGCTCTTATTTTCTGTCATTCACACTAATGGAAGAAACACAGCCTCAAACTTCAGACACAACTAAAACAGTTTCTTTGAAGCAGTGCATGAGTGCAGTGATGGATGCATGCTTATTCAAATAGCTTTTTAAACCAAAGAGTACTACAATAACAGCACCTTGAGGCAACTGTAGTTGTGATTTTGTGCTGTATAAATAAAATAGAATTGAAATTAAAGTGGATGCAGCTGATCTTTCAGAGTCTGTTGTAGCTCCTTGTTCTATTTTTTGACTTTTGTCGTCTAAAGATAATTTTTCTCATGTAACATCAAAAAAATGGATCATGCGGTTTTATTTAAAAGCACTCAGTGACAAATTTGTGACACGCACAAGGTGTGCCAACTAGTTTCCTGCTTCTGTTATCATCTAACTCCTTCCAGGAACAGAGTTCAGCGTGTCTCAGCTTGGCTTCTTTACAGATAGCACCTGTTGTGTTTTGTTTGTTCAAACCACTACATTTATAACTAGAAACATTATTGAAGGCTTTTAAACATATCCTCTAAGAGATATGAACAATTAAAACATGTAATTGGAAAAAGTCAAGACAATTTTAAACATGAAGAACAAATGTTACACATGTTAGCCCAACTCACCGCACCTCAATCAAATCTTCATAGAACATGTAGTGAAGATTTGAATAACTTTGCTTCTTCTCCCACCAGCTGTTCACATGGTCATACCATGATCCGAAAACCCCTGAGGCCACAGATCAATATACAAAGTAATATTAGTAAGTATACAGACAGGAAATTAGATCGCATTGTGATTCTTTTACATTAAAACTAAACTGAACTCACTCTTTCCTTCCATGAAATCCTGCAGAAAGGTGCTCCATTCTCCTGCTTCTGGCTGAGCATTGTTCATCCGATTAAAGTGGTAAAAGGACACTGCATTGTCCTTTGGATTGCGGGCCACATATACTATCTACAGAAAGAGACAACACAATAATCTCAGGGTTTCATGAATTGCAAATTTCAATGGCTTCCAGGCAAGGCAAGCAGCTGTTTGGGGCCCCAAGTCAGTGGGAGCACTCACAGGGGTGGCAAACTTTAAACTAAAGCAGTGACAATTCAGCAGAGAGAGTAAGATCGACCTGACCTCCCTAACGTTCCCCCACCTCACTCCATTCATTCCTACTACAGCTTGAATCATTAAATTTGACAAAACCTAATGACAACAATCGAAGCTATTCATATAAAATGAAATATAAATAAAATATAATCCAAAATAACTAAATGATGCTAACTTAGCCTCAACTATGGGGAGAGTCCTGGCAGCATCACATCATTTTTTTTTTTTTTTTTGCTTTCTCTGACACTAAAAACCAGTTTTCTTCACTGGCAGAGTAACCTGGTGTTTCCAGCTCTTCTGGCTATGATGTGACTGAGCTGAGTGTGCAACTCTTTTATTGGTGTCACATTACTTATAACATAATTTATAAAATAACAGTGATGAATGCTTAGTTGGAAGGGCATCCTGAGACTTTTTGCATAAATCTCCACTGCTGGCTGTGGGTGTTTGTGCATAGCTTTTACCCTGCTGCCCTGCTCCCAGAACGACTTGGGCATAAACTGGACTGGTAGATGACTCTTAATGAGACGAGGAGTGGTGGGAAGTTTGTCCGCCATTTCTGCACCTGAGTGATAAGAAGGATTAGTTTGCGATTGATAACATGCAACATTAGACTTATTTAGATACCACAGAACAATAAAACCGATTGCCTAAAAAATTCTAAGGTGTTTCTGAGATGTTCTGATTCACCTAACACGTTTACACACTAATAAAACTGCTACATTTTAGGAGCTTTTACATTTTGTAGCTTCCTTTTCAGCATTTGGCAGAGAAGGATGCATGCAAACAAACAGAATGCAACAGGTTGAACCTGTTTTCAGCACAGTTTCTAGAAACTGGTGACTTGCAATAATCCTCTGAATGAACTGAGTACACGGACATAAACTTGGTACCTAGCGCTTTTTATTCTGGTGTATTTTAAATTCAGAGTGGCAACATAGTTCAACCTATAAGCATAGGAGGTACGCAGAGCTCCAGGAAGGGAACTCGTTCATGAATAGGGAGGGATGTCTGACGGTCTGGACCCATGTGCCCAAAATACAGAAGATCTAGCATGTAAGAGACCCACGTGGTTCCTGCAATTGAAATGAATAAATTTTGTTAAGCTGTAAACCTATCAACTCAGACACCAACAGGAAATTGTTCATGAAAAAAAATGTATTATGATTACATAAGCTACACATGATTACATAAGACATCAGTACCTGCTTTAGGGTAAGTAGCAATGACAATATCATCTGGTCTTGCTTTGAAGTTCTGTATGTTATCCCAGTTGTCAGTGAACATCTTGGTCATGGAGACTCCATGGAAGTCATATAGTTTTGGCCGAGGTGGCATCTCCATCTGTGGAAATTACTTGCCTTTAAAATCCTATATGGGTCACATTTTTTATACATTTTTCCTGCCTACATGTTGTTGCCCAAGTTCATTTCTCCCATTTTTAATTTACTCCATGACATCATATGTCGTGAAATGTACAAAATAATCTATTATTACTAATTAAATCTTACATGGGACTTGAAAACATGTTTAAAACATGTTTAAAACATGTTTATATGTGTGTGTGTGTGTGTGTGTGTGTGTGTGTGTGTGTGTGTGTGTGTGTGTGTGTGTGTGTGTAAATAAAAATACAGCATATTTATTGTTGGCAGCCAGTGATTATGGAGCTTTGATGGTCGCTTACATGTATAAACGGAATCTCAGCAGTGACTCAGGCACTTAGTGAATGAGCTTAACATTTTCTTTGTAAAAGCTGAACTAACTTTAGCAGCATGTTAGAAAAATATATTTGTTTTCATTTACTGATATGCCAAATAAAAAGTTTTGCACATTTTAAAACGTGCACAGCTGACAGCTTGGTGTATTTGTTCGTAAATATTACTTAAAGGACTCCACACTCACCCTGATGATTAGTATTACACTTGGGCGGATCCGGATCTCCCAGAAGTCTGCTTGTTGCGTAACACTCGCTGTAGCACACACGCTGCACAGCGTCCTGAAATCTGCGTAGAATTACGCAGACTGTTGTACCCTTACATTCATACTGAGCCTGACAGTTCAAATATGAACACATGCACCAGTGATATAAAGTCACATGATTGGGGTTAAATAAGTTCATCCAAACTTGCCAGTAAAAATATCAAACAGGAAAAACAAGAAGTTTGATTGTTTTGTTGTGCTATGCATCCTGATACTGGTTTTCTGCCATGTTCTCGGCTCGCTGGTTTTTCTCAATCGCTGATTGGCTATAAATGTTAACCAAATTTTGTATAAGGCTTGAAAAAGCAGAACAAGAGCTTTCTCTTTCCCTCCACCCTCGCTCTCTCTCATCTCCATCAGCACCAGCGTTAATTTGCAGCTGCTGTTGCAGTGCTGGTTATTGTTACTTGGATCTCCGGATATCTTGTTTATGGTTTTGGTTCTTTTTGTTTAATTTTGCTAATAGTAGTTTGGGGATTAATGTAGAATCCCGATCGCCAAGTGTCTGGTTGGTTGATGATCTTTCCCTTTTGTTTGTTTATGCCCCAGCCTCCCATCTCGGTCTTTTTATGTAATTATTTTTCTACTATTAAATATTTGTTGAACTATAAAAGCGTCTCATATGTTAGGTCCCTCTGAGCCATGGCTTCAGGGATCATAACATGTTGCACGAAAGATAAAATACAATAATGACTGGGATAAAATGTAAATATATATATCACCAATCAACACAGCCACGAGGGGGCCACAAGCCAGAGTACTCCCAGTGCCGGTGTTCCCCGTCATAAATTGCACCCCCATCTTCGGTCGGGAAGGGCATCCGGCGTAAAACCTTTGCCAAATCAAACATGATGATCATCAATTATGAGATTTCCATACCGGATCGGTCGGGGCCCAGGATAACGACGACCACTTCCAGTGGTGTTGGTTACCAGGGTGCCGGCGGAAGCTATGTTACTATTGACCGAAGACAAAGGAAGAGCAGAGGGGGAAGGCGTGTTCAGAGGCAGCGAGAGAAAGAGAGGCAGGAATGCGGAGATGAAAGTAGGGACTTTAAATGTCGGGACTATAACTGGTTAAGGAAGAGAGCTGGATGATGTGATGGAGAGAAGGAAGGTAGATACTGTGTGCACAGGAGACCAGATGGAATCAAGGCGAGGAGCACTGGAGGTGGATTCAAGCTGCTCTACCATGGTGTAGATAGGAAGAGAAATGGAATAGGAGTAATGTTGAAGGAAGAGTACATGAATAGTGTTGCAGAGGAGAAGAAGAAAGTGTCAGACAGGATCATAAGTTTGAAGCTGGAAATTGAAGGCATGATGTTGAATGTTGTCAATGTGCATGCCTCACAGGCTGGATGATAGAAGAGAAAGAGGAATTCTGGAGCGAATGACAGATGGTGGATATTGTGAAAAGGAAGGAAGTGGCTATGGTAAACACATATTTCAGGAAGAGGGAGGGACACGGGGTGACATATGAGAGTGGACACAGACTATATCGTAAGCAGAAGGCGAAATCTGAAAGAGAAAGCTGTCTGCAAGGTGGTGACAAGGATAATGTAGCTAGGCAGTACTGGATATGGAAATTAAGATAAGGAAGCAAGTGAAGGTCAGAGGCAAGGATGTTGAAGAAGAAGGAATGTTGTGCAGAGTTCAGGGAGGAGTTGAGACAGGCTCTGGGTAGTAGAGAAGAGTTATCACATAACTGGGAAAGTACAGCTGAAGTTTTAAGGACAGAAGAAAGAAGGCAAGGACACTTGGTGGAGGAATGAAGACGTTCAGGAAAGTATTCAAAGGTAGAGTTTAATGAAGCAAAAATGGGATAAGTATAGAGATGAAGAAAGTAGTCAGGAGTACTGGGAGGCTAAGTGTATGGTTAAGGTGAGAAAAGGGGGAGAGAGGTGACAAAGGAAAAGAAAGAGGCCTGTAGCGAGCTGTAAGTGAGACTGGACAGGCAAAGAGATTGAACTGGAAAGGATGTGCAGCGGGTTAGGTTGATTAAGGATAGAGATGGAAATGTACTACTGAGTTAAGCTAGTGTGCTGAGAAGATGGAAGGAGGATTTTGAGGAGCTTCCAAAGGTTAAGTCAGGAGGAAGTGAGGGCAGCCCTAAAAAGAATGAAGAGTGGAAAGGCAGGTGGTCCAGATGACATACCTGTGGAGGTGTGGAGAAGTCTCGGACTTTTTAATCAGATTGTTTAACAAATATCTTGGCGAATGAGAGTCGCTTGAGGAATGGAGCAGAAGTGTACTTTACCACTTTTAAAGCACAAGGGTGATGTGCAGAGCTGTAGTAACTACAGAGAGATAAAGTTAATGAGTCATAGCATTAAGATATGTGAAATAACTGTGAATCAAAGTCAAGAACAGAGGAGATGATCAATGAGCAGCTATATGGCTTCATGCTGAGACAGCACTGCAGATGTTTCTCTTGAGGGTGTTGATAGAGAAGTGTAGAAAAACATGCAGAAGGACTTTCACTGTGTCTTTATGGATCTGGAGACAGCATTTAATATGGTGCCAAGAGAGGAACTGTGGTACTGCATGAGAAATTCAGGAGTGACAGAGAAGTACGTGACATTTATGAGGACATTGAGATAGTAGTGAGCAGTGGAGCTGGAGTGACAGTTAGGATTAAGGCAGGGGTGGACATCAGGGATCAGCTCTTAGTCCCTTCTTGTTTGTAGTGGTCATGGGACTGAAAGCTGAACTGCTGACAGATGAGGTTAGATGTGAGTCTTCATGGACTATGATATGACCTGTAGGGAGAATAGGGAGGAGGTAGAAGAGAGCCTGGGGGAGGTGGAGGTATGCTCTGGAGAGAAGAGGAAATATAGTCAACAGAAGCAACCAGTAGAATACTGTGAATGAGAGGGAGACACGTGGGCAAGTTTAAATACATGGGGTCAATCATCCAAGGGAAAGGATGGTATAAAGAGAGATGAAGAGTTTCACAGGTGATTTGTGACAGAAGGATAACAACAAGACTATGATGTATAGTTTGATGTTAGTGGCATTACAAAAAGAAGACCGGAGGCTGTGGTTGGTTAGAGAGGAAAAGCTGAGATTCTTTGGATATGTGCAGAGGAGGGATAGTGGATATGTTGGGCAGAGGATGTTGAATGTGAAGCTGGGCAGGGCAGGATGAAAAGAGGAAGACCACAGAGAAGATTTATGGATGTTGAGAAGGAGGACATTGCTACAGTTCTACTTCGTAGAAAGACAAAGCTTCGTCATAAGTTCACCGTATGTCTCAAGAGAAAGTTAAGCTCAATGGTTAAAGTTTAATTTCAGTCACAATCATTGTTTATGGTTCTGATTTATATCTATGAGCATAACATTGTGGATACATGGCCTCCACTAAGTCTTTATGTTATATAGTTGTATAGTTATGTTGATAAAATTAAAAATGTATTTCTTGACACAAATATCTCCATCATGCCCATCCATATTTCATAAAGACACAGTCTGTGTATTTCTTGTTCAGAGCCCTGTTCATATTAAAGAGTTTCATCATCAAAAGGTTGTGGCACAAGTAGAAGAGACATACTTGTGATTTTTTTTAAAATTCTTTATTATTCTGGTTAAACCTCAGTGTCAATGAATTGTTTTTCATTTTTTGTTATTTATATCCATCTGCATTACAGTGGAAGAAAATTACACAAATCAAGTATAACATTTGATTTTTCTTAACTTACATCAGATCAGAACTCCATCATGCCCAGCTGGGGCTTTAAATTTCAAATCTAAACTTTAAATCAGGATTCTTCATCTTCTTCTTGTAGTCTTCATCAAACTGCTCATTCTGGGCCACAGTGAAGTGGTTCTTCCAGTCACCAACTTTCCCTGGAGAAGGAGAACATTCAGAGTATTTGATTAACCTAATGATAAATGGAGCACACACTGCTATACATATAGAGAAAAAAAAATGTTGCCCAGCAGGAAGTTGTACCTTTTCTCATGAAAGGAGACACCTTGTGGTTCATCACTGGAGCTGAAGTATAGTTGGTCATCTTGTTTTGTTTCATGCTGTCAAACGTCACACTGGCTCTGACTCTTTCCTTCTCTTCAGGTGATGGAGACAAACCAAGGAAGGAACACAGTCGGTCTATTTCTTGCTCAGAGTCCTGTTCACATTAAAATTAGATATGATTTTTTTCTACCCTTTTGTGTTTCCTAAATTTCAGAACCTTTAGATTAACATGCAATAAATTAATTTACTTTATCTGTGGTTTAGTAATGTTGATAATAGATAAATACTCACTTGTAGCACATTCATAAATGTTTAAACTTTTGGTAATAAGTCTACAAGGTTTACAACAAATCATTGATCCAATACAGTCCACACAGACGGTTAGCATCTCAGGCTAAAAACTGAAATGTTGCCAGGAACACAAGAGGAAAAATTTTGCTGGCTGACTGGCCAGGTCCCACATTTTAGTGTGCATATGTGTATGCTGAGTGGGGATTTCCCCCTCACATAGAAGAGATGTTTTCTGGATGAGGATTTGATGGAAAATAGTGTGTTCTCTATTTGTTACTTATGCATCAAAAAGGATTCAATTAACAAAATATATTGGACATGGTTTAGAGAAATTTTTTCAATCAGTGAATTTCAGAGATACCAAACATAAAGTCTGTTCACGAGTCATAGCTTTTTTTCTTTGTACACCCGTCTGCAGCTCTGGCTGGCTTTTCTTGCGCTGTGGAGTTAAACTGCACACCAGCCAGTGCTCGAAGAACGAATAAAATACAACCTGGTTCAAGAAATATTACCATGTATCATCAGAAAAATGTAGTAATTGGATTAGAATATTGATGCATGTCATTTGAGTTGAACTGAGAGTTTGGTTTGGCATTTTAAGCATCTTCTAAAAGGTGTGTGATGATTAAACAAAGTGTTAGAGCTCAGTTGGAAATGGCACACATGTTAGCCCAGCTCACCGCACCTCAATCAAATCTTCATAGAACATGTAGTGGAGATTTGAATAACTTTGCTTCTTCTCCCACCAGCCGTTCACATGGTCATACCAGGATCCAAAAACCCCTGAAGCCACAGAACAATACACAAAGGAATGTTTATACAGGAAATGAAATAGTGTGGTCTCTTTGCTGTAAAACTACACTGAACTCACTCTTTCCCTCCATGAAACCCTGCAGATAGCTGCTCCAGTCTCCTGGTTCTGGCTGGATAAGGTTCATGCGGTCAAAGTGGAAATAGGACACTGCATTGTCCTTTGCATTGCGGGCCACATAGACCACCTACAGAAAGAGATAAAACTAATTTATGGTCTGGGAGTTTCATAAATCACATATCTGTGTGGCTGTGGGTGTATGTCCAAGACCTTGCAGCGCTGCTCCCAGAAGGACTTTGGTACAAACTGGACTGGTAGATGAGTTTTAATGAGACGAGGAGTGGTGGGAAGTTTGTCTGCCAGGTCTGCACCTGAATTATCAGGAGGATTAGATACCACAGGTTAATATAACTAAACATTGTAAATGTCTGATGTATTTTAAAGTGACAGTGGACACGCGATTCAACCTGAAGGTAGAGAAGGTACGCAGATCTCCAGGAAGGGAACTCTGTCATGAACAGGGATGGATGTCTGACGGTCTGGACTCATGTTTTCAAAATACAGAAGATCTAGGATGTAAGAGACCCATGTGGTTCCTGAGGTTGAAATGGACAAAATGTTTTATGTTTAGCTGTAAACATACAGTGGCTTCCAAAATATTCAGCCCCCTTGCACTTTTCCACATTTTGTCACATTACAGCCACAAACATGAATCAATTTTATTGGAATTCCACGTGAAAGACCAAGACAAAGTGGTGTACACGTGAGAAGTGGAACGAAAATCATACATGATTCCAAACATTTTTTACAAATAAATAACTGAAAAGTGGGGTGTGCGTACTCGGACATCAATGCAAAATTGTTTATGAACACACACACAAAAAAATACTATGATTACATAAGCTCCATACTCTTACATACAGATCACTACCTGCTTTAGGGTAAGTTGCAATAAGAATATCATCCGGTCTTGCTTTGAAGTTCTGTACATTGTCCCAATTGTCAGTGAAGACGTTGGTCATGGAGACTCCATTGAAGTCAAACAGTTGTGGGCGAGGTGGCAGCTCCATCTGTGAGAATGATTTGCCCTTAAAATCAAAGTGTATGTCATGTTTTCTCCAGTCCTTACTTGTGCAACAACATAAAGCTATGCTTAAAACATTTTTAACAACTGCGTAGGCTGACTTCTCCCCCCACAGATCAGAAGTGATATTTTTTAACTTCCATCGGTCTAGAAAACATGATGCTTTTTTGTTCCATAAGAGAGGCACTGGAAGTTAAAAAAAAAAAGGTCATTGGGAACTGTCCACATTTAAAAAACTGTTTGTGGGTCTTTGATTGAAATAACAGATTATCTGCAAAAGTAAATCCTTAAATCTGTATTATTTTTAACGGCCAGCAGAGGGAGGTTTTTGGCAGAAAGTGGCACGATAGCACAGAAGTGTAAAAGAAAATCACTATAATCCTAATATATGCCTTCATTTAAGACTTTTTGTTATAAATAAAATAAAAATTTAAACAGTATATGCTTCATGCTGTGGACTATTGACTGATTATCATCATGCAGTGGCAGATGTAGCTCTAGCTTGTGACCTCAGGTTTTAAACATCAGAGGTGATGAACAAAATGCTAAACTGTAATTTTCATGTTAAAGGCACCTCTGATATACATTTAAAGGCTGTGACTCAGTTTAAAGATCAGTTTAAGGATCAGAATCACATCCAGTTTCTCGTTTTAATAACAGATCTGATAAAGTGTAAATCCCCGTGTTAGAGTTTGCTAATCTAAGATTCTGGAGCTGCTGTCTCTGCTTGATCCTGCACCACTAATCAGCTCTACAGTAATTATACCTGTAAGTTCACCAACACCACCTTTGCCACTTTAACCTTTGTGACTGCAGTGTTACTGCTTTTTAGTTTTTATGTTTTTACTAGGACTGCTCCTGCTGGAGTCTGCCTCAGCCTTCTGTTGGTTTGCTCACGTGGTTTTGTGTTGCTTTAAACTAACTTAACATTATTTTGAAATTGTGAATATTGGGCATATTGACATGATGCAAGGTAGTATAACGAGTCATCAGTAAAATTAAACTATTAATTGCAATAAAAAAATCAGTAGTTAATGTGATAATAATTATTAATTAGTTGATGATTTTAGGGTTAGCAGAGATTTATAAAAATAATAAATAAATAATAAATAACAGCTTGCCATACAACCAGAGGTCAAAGTACACACTGCAGCATTGGTAAAACTGAGAAACACAAGAATTACAACATTTTCCTTTCAGCTGTGTTCACCAACCACACTAAGCAAGACACATGGTGAAATTTAAAGAATAACTTATTTAAAAAAATTAAAATTAAATTAAAAAAAAAAAAGAGATAATAAACATTTATATTTATTTTGTTTTCTAAATAAAATAACTTGTATATAAAGTAAAAACCACAGATTTATTGTTGGGAACTAAACATCCTGAAGCTTACTTACCTTCTTGCGTTACTCCTGCTGACTGACATAATCTTGAAATTGTGAACAAGAGGCGTGACTCGCCGGTTTAACCATTAATTCCAGCAATGACTCAGACATATAGTGAGTGAGCATGAAGTTAGAAAAGTTTGATATTTCTGGCCATTTACGCCAAACAAAAACAAAAAAGCACCAGTTTTAAAAGATACACATCTTTCAGTCTAGCATGTTTGTTCTAGTGAATATTACTTGATGTAATACACACTCACCAAGCTGAGTATTTCTGTACTGCGGTTGGGTCTGGATCTTCCAGAAGAAAGAAATCTGTTTGTTGCACAACGTTCACTTTAACATACTGCACAACTTCCTTAGATGTGTGTCTGTGAGTATTACTGTTCAAACATGAACACAATAGTATACAGTGAGATCAGACCAAAGAAAAAAGCAACCAAACCTGTATGAGTGCACAGGTCTTATGAAAGGCGACACAGTCTGGTTCATTGTTTGGAAGGTGGAGTAGTCGGTCATTTTGTTTTGATTTATATTGTCAAAGGTCACACCGGCTCTGGCTGTTTTCTTTTTCTTCAGCTTATGGAGACAAACCAAGGAAGGAACACAGTCGGCCTTTTCACATTGAAAAGTTTCAGCATCAGCCTTGTTTTGAAGAAGTGCAAGAGAGGTTTTCATTATATTTTAAAAGGCTGTATGTAATTATTCTGAACATCCCAACATAACAATAAGAAGATGAGAAGATTGAGAATGCTAGCTCTCTTGGTCTATGTGGCCCGCAATGCAAAGGACTCTTTTCTACTTCTTTTGCTTGATTCATACCAGGTCTGTGTGTTGTGTCTGTATTTACAACTCTATTTACCATATACCTTTTTATTCTTTATTTGTTACTGAATGGTTATGTAGTATTTAGTTGTTGTTTTTTAATAGTGAAGTTAAGGGCAGATGTCCTTAACTTCACCTTCACCACACGAGCCAATAGTCTGGGTCATGTTTGGACTCTCCTGGTACTCTAGCTTCCTCCCACATTCCAAAGACTGTTGTGGATGTGAAGATGAATGGTTATTTGTCTCCCTGTGTCACCCTCTATGATGGCTATTATCTGTGTGTGCAAGTGCAAAAGCAGCAAAACGAATGTCAGTTAAATTGTGGTTAATTCTGATGATCCATACATATATTTTTATTTATTTGTTGGGACATGCACACATCTGTTCAATGCTCCATCATGCCTAGCTGGGCTTTTTAATGCCAAACCCAGTAGTATAAATTCAGATAAACCAGGTTAAATCAGTTAATTCAATGCTATCAGCAAAAATCACAAACAGTTTTGGTTATTTTGTTGCACAAAACATTAAACACACTACTGAACAGCATGCTATCCAAGGATAATAACAATAACAGACATTTTTGCGTCTCTTTGAATACAATCAAAATGGGAGCATATCAAATAAGAAAATCAAATCAATTTCAGTTAATACGTTATTTGGCACCATGGTTGTGTGTTGGTTAGCACTGTTGCCTCACCCTATGATAGCTGAGATAGGCTCGAGTCGCCACACAACCCTGAACTGGATAAGCATTATAATATAGGAATACTAATACTACAATAGGGATACTAATTAATCTGTCTCAACACTTGGTTTATCCTCAACTAGTTAACTTCAGAGCTTCGTCACGCTCAGCCAGGGCTCTAAATTTTACAGCGAAACTTTAGATCAGGATTCTTCATCTTCTTCTTGTAGTCTTCATCAAACTGCTCATTCTGAGCCACAGTGAAGTGGTTCTTCCAGTCACCAACTTTCCCTGGAGAAAGGGAATATTCAGAGTATTTGATCAATCCCACAGTCATACTTGTCCTGTACGCTCACGCTCCACGATACACCCACCTAACACTCCTTCAACATTAAGTGTTTGTGAGTATGTGTGTCATGTGTCATTAGTGGGTGAGAGTGCGTGAGTAAATGGTCTGTGTGTGTGTGTGTGTGTGTGTGTGTGTGTGTGTGTGTGTGTGTGTGTGTGTGTGTGCGTGTGTGTGTGTGTGTGTGTGTGTGTGGCTGAGGCTGGCACCACAGTTCTGATCACAAAAGCTGCCAGACGGGACAGGGTGTAAAAAAGAAGTGTATTTGATCAGCACTATTGGACTGAGCAAATACTGAGAAACAAATGTTGTCCAGCAGGCAGTTGTACCTTTTCTCATGAAAGGAGACACCTCTTGGTTCATCACAGGAACTGTGGAATAGTTGGTCATCTTGTTTTGTTTCATGCTGTCAAACGTCACACTGGCTCTGACTCTTTCCTTCTCTTCAACTGAAGGAGACAAACCAAGGAAGGAACACAGTCGGTCTATTTCTTTTTCATAGTCCTGTTAACATCAATATTGAAAATATGAAAAAGTTTAGAAGGTACAGTTCACTCCAACATGAAATGTATGTTTTTTCTTCTTCTGCTCTCTAGTGCTATTTATTCATAGCACTAAGGAAAACATAAATTGACATGTGAAAACACATTTTAGTTGTCTGTGTCTTTGTTCATTCTCTGTGAATTTTCAATTTAAAGACGTCAGACTTTGACCATTCTTTGTATTTTATTTATTATTATTAAACCTCGTATCTGAGGTTTTCTTTTTTTGCAGTTTATGCATCAGAAACAATTCAGCGAACTACAGTTTTCAGACATAACCCAATCTTTGCCAGATCAAATATGCAGATTTTCAAAATTAAGATTTCCATACCAAACAGGTTAGGGGCTGGGTTAACAATAAACGCCTATCGATTGGTTAGGCGGGCGGTTAAGGATAGAGACAGAAATGTATTAACAAGTGAGAAGAATATGTTGAGTTAATGAATGAAGAGAAGAGAGGAAGGAGATTGGATTGAGGACTTATAGTGAATCAGGACATGCAGAAGAAGTAGTGCATCTATGAAGTGGATGAAGAGTGGAAAGGGAGGTGGTCCAGATGACATACCTGTGGAGGTATGGAGATGTCTACGAGAGAGAGGAGTGGACTTTTTAATCAAATTGTTTAACATCTTGGAGAGTGAGAGTTGCCTGAGAAATGGAGAAGATGTGTTTTCAAGAACAAGGGGGATATACAGAGGGATAAAGTTAATGATCCATAGTATGAACATATGGGAACGAGTTACTGAAGCTAGATTAAGAAGAGAGGACACGATCAACAAGCAGCAGTGAGAGCAGCAGACAGAGCACTACAGATGTAATGTTTGCTTTGAGAGTGTAGAGAAGGTCAAAAGTAGTTGCTCTGTATCTTTGTGGATGTGGAGAAGGCATATGTGGGTGTCAAGTGAGGAACTGTGCCTCTATGAGGAATTCAGGGGAGGCACAGTAGTTTGTGAAGGTGGTGCACAACATTTATGAGGACAGTAAGTCGGTCAGTAGGTGTGACAAATAGGTTCAAGATGAAAATTATTTCAGGGACTGATTTTGTGCCACTTTTTGTTTGCAATGGATGACACAGTGGATCATCTCCCCTATCCCTAGCATCCTCCTCTATCATACACATATGTCCTCTTTTACTAAATCCATGAATACTCTTTGTGGTTTTCATATTTTCCTCCTGCCTGGCAGCCTCATATTTAACATCCTTTGTTATATGATAATTTTAAATATTAAGATCTCTGTCAAAAATGGCACACATGTTAGCCATCTTACTGTACCTCAATCAAATCTTCATAGAACATGTAGTGAAAATTTGAATGAGTTTTCTTCTTCTCCCACCAGCTGTTCACATGGTCATACCACGATCCAAAAACCTCTGGAGACACAGAACAACACACAAAGGAATGTTTATACAGGAAATGTGATAATATTTTTTGTCCTTAACACTAAAAGTAAATTAAACTCACTCTTTCCTGACATGAAGTCCTGCAGGAAGGTGCTCCAGTCTCCTGGTTCTGGCATGCCACCGTTCATGCGTTCAAAGTGAAAATAGGACACTGCATTGTCTTTTGCATTGCGGGCCACATAGACCACCTACAAAAAGAGGAAACGCTGAATTATACTCTGTGGGTTTCATAAATCCCATGTCTCTATGACTACAGGTATGTGTGCTTTTACCCTGCAGCGCTGCTCCCAGAAGGACTTTGGTACAAACTGGACTGGTAGATGAGTTTTAATGAGACGAGGAGTGGTGGGAAGTTTGTCTGCCAAATCGGTACCTGAGTAAGGTAGAGATAAGAAGGAACCGTTTGCAACAGAACATGCAAAGATAGATTTCTTTATATACCACAGATCAACAAAATTAATTGCCCAAACATTGTGTTTTTGAGGTGCTATGACTAACATAACAGATTTACACACCAATAAAACTGCCAGAAGCATCACAAAGCTATCGAACAAGGCTATATTTGTACCTATAGCTATTTGTAACCTGATTCAGAATGTTTTTTGAATATCCTTTTGACTGAACAGTTCTAATGACAAATAAGTACACCAAAGTGAAATTAGGACATGGACCTTTTGGTTCTGGTCTAATACAAATATGGCTAATTGAAGGTGGTCACAAGATTTAACCTGAAGGTAGAAAAGGTACGTAGAGCTCCAGAAAAGGCACTCTGTCATAAAGAGGGATGGATGTCTGACGGTCTGGACCCATGTACCCAAAATACAGAAGATCTATGATGTAAGAGACCCATGTGGTTCCTGGGTGCGAAACAGATAAATGCATATTGTTTGGTGTGATATCAGCACATGATGATATAAGCCCCATAATCCAAATGAACACAGTCAGATAGCATCCTTATAGTGTCTTTCAGCCAATGTCACAGTCTGAAACCTATAAACTTGCACGTTAACATTAAAATGGGAAAACATTATTTAAAAAGCACTAACAATTTTATAACCTAAGTAAGTAACTAACTAACTAACAAACCTGCTTTAGGGTACGTAGCAATAAGAATATCATCTGGTCTTGCTTTGAAGTTCTGTACGTTGTCCCAGTTGTCAGTGAAAGCGTTGGTCATGGAGACTCCATGGAAGTCAAACAGTTGTGGCCGATGTAGCATCTCCATCTGTAAGAATGACTTGTTTTTTCATGTTTTCCCCATCCTTCTGTTACTTGCACAATAAGTTATGTTTTGCAATCTATGGTTTTTAAAACCAGAGTTGATGACTATGCTGAAACTAGAAGTTTCATCGGGACTCTTTTGGTCACACACTGTTGCAGCTCATCTGTGATTTAAAGTCATAGAGGAATCCAGGTGCTTGATTTGGTTTCTTCTTTTAATAAGAGATCTGATGAAGGTCTGCATTAATCCATTAATTCAACATTCTGGAGTTGCTGTCTCTGCTTTTTGTTTGGTTGTTGTTTCCAGGTTTAGTGGAGACGATTTGTTCCTGCACCACTAATAAGTCCTACTGAAATTATACCTCGAACTTACCATCATCACCTTTGCCAGTTTAACCTTTGCAACTGTAGTGTTTTCTTTTTTATGAGAGCATTTATGTTTTTACTATTCACTTTCTGATTGCAGTTTGGACCTTGTCTGTCTGGATTCTGCCTGAGCTTTGTGTTGCTCACCTTGTTTTTTTGTTTGTTGTACTAGCTTAATAAAACTCTGAATAATATTAACATTGCTCTGTGAATATCGGTCATGTTAGTCACAAAGAGGTTCAGTCAAGTAAGTGCAAAAACAGTCAGCTGACAGTACATGATAAAAAACAAGGTCATCATTTTCAGCTTTACTGTTTTTCACAGATGATGTAAGTTAAAGTCAACTCGTGCACTCCAGCATTGGTAGAATCAGGAAACACCAAAATTACAACATTTCCCCTCCAGCCGTTTTCTCTAACCGCAATGAATAAGACACATTTATTTCATTCGTTACATTTTAGTGTTTAAGTATTTAAAACAAGGACGTTTTAATGCAAACAAAATATTTTTGTAAAGTAAAAGCAGAAGATTTATAGTTGGTAACACATGATTACAAGGCTTGCTTACCATCTAGGATCACTCCTACCAACTAACGTAATCTTGAAATTGTAAAGACGGCACGTGACTCGACGGTTTAATCGTTAATTTCAGCAATGACTCAGACCTAAAGTGAAGGAGTTCAGTATTTGCTCAGTATATTTGGACCAAACTTTAGAAGGATAAAGTTAGAAGTTAGAAAAATAACATTTTTATTACTGTTCATTAACATGTCAAATGAAAAAGCAAAAATGCAGCACATTTAAAACATATACATCAGACAGCATGGCATGTGTGTTCTGTTGAATATTGTTCAAAGTCACGTGTAGGTACTTTTTCTGTCTTCCAAACAAAAGATCTTTGTTATTCACTGGAACACAACGCACCGCTTTCTGAAATGTGTGCATTTATACTGAACCAGTGCTATGAAGTCAGATAAGCCAGGTTCATTCAACTCGACCAAAATAAATAAATCAATAATGAACAGGCTGAAGGCTGGATTGATTGTTTTGCTGTACAAAAGAGTAAACACTGCAATAACCTGCACATAGATGACAGAAGAATAAAAACACAAATTTTTTAACAGAATTAAAACAGCTGTGTTTAATAAAAATGAAATCAAACATACAACAGCAGCCTACTATCTCTACACAGCTGAGAGCTGCTTGCCATAACTGTGTGAATGTAAAAAGTTTTCTGCTTCTTTTTCTTGATTCATACCAGATCTATGATTCTATATAGGCAACCTATGCATTCCCACATTACACTTTATGTGTGGCCAAATTATTAAGTACGGGAACATATTCATTTGAGAAATAAACAAAGTTTAGTTTATTCAGGTAGTGTAGTTTTTAAGTTGAGGATAAATGTTTTTTAAGCTGGGAAATTACACAAAATGAAGTCTGGTTCCTGTGTGGATTCTCTCCTGGTACTCCAGCTTCTTCCCACCGTCATGCCCAGCTGCTGGGTCTCTTAATTTCAAACCCAGTAGCATAAAGTCAAACATACTAACCATTAACAATCAGTTAGTTAAATATTTTCAGTAAAAATGACACATGTTCCTTCATCCTCCTTTTTCTTAACCTCCTAAGACCCAAACTCTTTCATGGCATGCATTTTTAATTTCTCTTTGCTATTTGGGCTGATTGGGACCTGATGAATGTAAAAACAACGAATTAGATGATTTTTTTTTTTTTTTTTACCTGATTTTTGTTTTTGAGAAAAATGGGATCCTCATAAGAGGACATTCATTTTAAATTTCAATAGAACAGTGGCAGTATAATGTCCTCATAAGTAGATATCAGACTCTTGCAGAGCAATTTAGTATTTTGGTCTCCACAACCCAAAATGTGATGTCCACATATGTGGATGCCAGGTCCTAGGAGGTTAAGCTGATAGATAGCCAACAGCACCACAATGTAACAGAATTCAGTTGTTCAGGCTTAATATTTGATTTATTCTTAACTATTTAATTGCATATCACTTCTCAGCTCTAGCTCGCACTTTGAATTTCACAGCAAAACTTCAAATCAGGATTCTTCATCTTCTTCTTGTAGTCTTCATCAAACTGCTCATTCTGGGCCACAGTGAAGTGGTTCTTCCAGTCACCAACCTTTCCTGGAGAAGGAGAACATTCAAAGTATTTGATTAACCTAATAATAAACTGAACATATATTGGTGCCTATACTGAGAAAAAACTAAAGTTTCCCAGCAGGCAGTTGTACCTTTTCTCATAAAAGGAGAAACCTCGTGGTTCAGCATGTGAACTGTGGTATAGTTGGTCATCTTGTTTTGCTTCATGCTGTCAAACGTCACACTGGCTCTGATTCTTTCCTTCTCTTCAGCTGATGGAGACAAACCAAGGAAGGAACACAGTCGGTCTAGTTCTCGTCCATAGTCCTGTTCACATAAATGAAAATATGAATGAGTTTAAAAGAGATGTTTCATCCCTAAATTTAATTAATTTTTCTTCTTTTGGTCTGTAGTACTGTATGACTATAATACTTTTTCATCATGACAAATTCGGTGTGAGATGCTCTCCTTGGGAGATATTAGGATTCGACAGACTTCCCTTTAAATATGTGACAATTTTGATTTTTTTTTATGCATCTTAAAATGTCAAACCTTCAAGATTAACCAAAAAACAGATTTCATTTATGTGTTTCTTTATTTTTTATGAACTTTCAATTTGAAATTTCAAATTTGATCTTTTTTTCTTAATTATTAGTAATGATGGCAATAAATAAATGCTCACTTGTAGCTGGTTAATGTTTAAACTTCTGATACTACATCTACAGTGGCTTGCAAAAGTATTCAGCCCCCTTGAACTTTTCCACATTTTGTCACATTACAGCCACAAACATGAATCAATTTTATTGGAATTCCACGTGAAAGACCAATACAAAGTGGTGTAAACGTGAGAAGTGGAACGAAAATCATACATGATTCCAAACATTTTTTTTTACAAATAAACAACTAAAAAGTGGGGTGTGCATAATTATTCAGCTCCCTGAGTCAATACTTTGTAGAACCACCTTTTGCTGCAATTACAGCTGCCAGTCTTTTAGGGTATGTCTCTACCAGCTTTGCACATCTAGAGACTGAAATCCTTGCCCATTCTTCTTTGCAAAACTCCTAATGTCGGGTCCAATCCCAGATAAATGGGGAGTGTTGCATCAGGAAGGAAGGTATATATCATAAATCTTTTACCAAATTAAGCATCCATATCATCAACAGAGATAATAATGATATCGGAGATTTCCATACCAGAGTGGTCAAGTTCTTGTCAAGCTGGGGCAGGATGGATAATTCTTTGTCTTTTGTTGTGTTTTTAACATGTCTTTGCGTTTCACGTGGCGTGGTAGGCTCCACCTTTGGACAGAGTTTTGCTCTCTGGTCAGTCCTTCCTACACCTTCCTTTCTTCCTCCACTGTATTCGATGGCTGGGTGGGCAGCAGAACACCACCAGGTCGTCTTCACCTCAGTGATGGTAATCAGACTTTCATTGTTAGAATTCTGCACTTAGTTTCCTATGAATCAATATTGTGTTCTCTCTGCTGTAGCCACTTCATTCCTCATCTGGATTCCTATTCTATGTTCTCTGTCTGGGACTTTGAGGATTTCTGTCCTGCCTTCAGTCCCATCAATACCTGTAACCTGTAAAAGGACTTACTGTAGCTGGAACACTCACCTGCTTGCTAGAAGGATGTTGCTGGAAAGGATGTGTAGCAGGTGAGGGTGATTAAGTATCTGTATCGAAATGGAACTGTACTAACAAATAAAGAGTGTGTGTGGAAAAGTGGAAGGAGTTCTCCGAGGAGTTGATGAACGAAGAATATGAGAGGTAGCGGACAGATGGAAAACAGGTAGTGAATCAGGAAGTTCAGAGGATTAGTAAGGAGGAAGCAAGAACTGCTATGAAGAGTGAAAATGTGGTTGATGCAGATGACATAACTGTCAGTCGGCACACGTCAGCCAAACTCGGTGCTGTACCTCAATCAAATCTTCATAGAACATGTAGTGAAAATTTGAATAAGTTTGCTTCTTCTCCCACCAGCCGTTCACATGGTCATACCACGATCCATAAACCCCTGCAGACACAGAACAACACACAAAGGAACGTTAACATGGGAAATATGATGATATTATTTTTCCTTTACACTAAAACTAAACAGAACTCACTCTTTCCCACCATGAAGTCCTGCAGAAAGGTGCTCCAGTCTCCTGGTTCTGGCAGGCCACTGTTCATGCGGTTAAAGTGGAAATAGGACACTACATTGTCTTTTGCATTGCGGGCCATATAAACCACCTACAGAAAGAGGCAAAACTAAATTATACTCTGTGGATTTCATAAATCCCATGTTTTTAAGACTACAGGTTTGCATGATTTTTACCCTGCAGCGCTGCTCCCAGAAGGACTTTGGTACAAACTGGACTGGCAGATGAGTTTTAATGAGACGAGGAGTGGTGGGAAGCTTGTCTGCCAAGTCTTTCCCTAAATGATAAGAAGGAGTAACTTGTAACTGTTAAAATGCAATGAATGACTTTGTTATTATAGCATAGATCACCAATACTAATTACTAAACATTATAATGTGCTGTTTTGATACTGTGATTAACCTAATACATTTACACTCTAACAAAACGTGTCACAGAATGATGGCATGTAAGCAAAACAGATGTCAGACAAAAAGACTGAACCTATTTCAAACATTCTTTGAATATTCTTCTATCTGAACAGTTCTAATGATACCTTAATGTACAAGTACACCAAATTGAAACTTTTGGTTCTGACTTAATACAAATATGGCTAATTGAAGGTGGTCACAAGATTCAACCTGAAGGTTGAGAAGGTACAGAAGTCTCCAGGAAGGGCACTCTTTCATGAAGAGGGATGGATGTCTGACGATCTGGATCCATGTTCTCAAAATACAGAAGATCTAGGATGTAAGAGATCCATGTGGTTCCTGAGGTTGAAACAGATAAATGCATATTATTCAATGGGATATCAAACTATGAAGACATAAGCTCCATAACCCAAATTAATACACTCAGCATCATTTTAGTATTTTTCAGGTCAACACTGAACTCATGGATGCATACCGTTTAGTGGGAATCCTATGAACTCAGACACCAACATTAAAAAAATTTTTTTAACAAAAAAAGTTATTTTATAATTAGATAAGCTCCGCACTCTTGCACACACCACATCAGTACCTGCTTTTGGGTACGTAGAGATAAGAATATCATCTGGTCTTGCTTTGAAGTTCTGTACGTTGTCCCAGTTGTCAGTGATGACGTTGAGCATGGAGACTCCATGGAAGTCAAACATTTCTGGTCGACGTGGCACCTCCATCTGTAAGACTGATTATTTTAAAAGTCTTTCATGTTTTCTCCAGTCCTAAAAAAAAACCCCAATGAAATGGCAAACTGGATGTTTCATGACGGTTAATGGCTGTGATTCAGTTTGTAAGTACAGATTTCATAGGGACGCCCTCTTTTGGTCACACCTGCTGTCCTGTTGTCAGGGTTTAAGGCAGGCTGACTGGTGGTTCTTTTCCTCACAGGTCTAAAGAATTGATATACATATGATGACATCTGTTGGGGCTCATCTTGTCCTTTTTGTTTGGTATTACAGTGTTGCTGGTCTGCACACCTAATCAGTCAGACTGTCAGGATGCTGAATTCTCTCCCTGCTCTGTCCCTCTCCAGTCTGACACACACAGAACTACAGACCTGCATCCACCTCTCCCCTCTTAACCCTGCCCACCCCCCAGGACATACAAAACTCTCAACCTCCACCATCGCCCCTCACTGACTCCCCCACCCCACTTGCGCACGAACTCTTGCCCACAAGCACTCTGACTGTGCTGGACACTGTTTTGTATTGTATTGCGTCGTACATAAGACTTATTTTAATCTTTATATTGTTTTAGTGTACACCGAGGGCTGTGGGAGCATTGAAACTTCAAATTCCTGTGTATGACCTGTGCATATGGTTTTTGACAATAAAGCTGACTTTGATGTAAATTTTAGAAATGTAGTTCAAAGTTCATTTGAATTGCTTCATTCAAGTAAGTGTAAAAACAGTCAGCTGCCAGTACGAAAAGGATGACTAATTACAACATGTGCACTGCAGCATTGGTAGAATCTGTAAACACCAAAATTACAACATTTCACCTCCACCACACTGATTCAGACACACAGTAACATTTACTGAATGTATTTTAAACAGAACATGTTTAATTCCTTTACAAATGTTTGTAAAGTAAAAACACAGCAGATTTATTGTTGGTAACACAAGATTATGAAGCTTACTTACCTTCTAGGATCACTCCTACCATCTGACATACACTTGAAGTTGTGAACAAGGGATTTAACCCACAGGTTTAATCATTAATTCCAGCAATAACGCTGACCTAAAGTGGACGAGTTAAATATTTACTTAGTATAACTTGCCCAAACTTTGGGAGCACAAAGTTTGAAGCTGTCTACAGCTTACAGCACCTTATATCAGTTGCACGGAAGTAGCTCTAAGTAACCTGGGCGCTACAGCTTTAAGCAGCTCCGCGCGCTCCCGCGGACGGCAATCACTCTCTGCCCGACGATCACTTTTTGGCCCAACACCTGGAGCAAAACAATCGCATGAGTGCTGCTGTTTGAGGAAGAATATAGGCTGTATCCCAATTCAGGGTCTGCAGCCTTAAAGGCCGATTACGTCACAGCGACGCGACGAAGGCTGTCCCAATTCACAGGCTGCTCGAAATGCGGCCCTCAAATGCGTCCTTCATTTCCCTGAATTTTAAGGATGGATCCGTGTATCCTCCATCGCCCAACATATCCCAGGGCTGTATCCCAATTCAGGGTCTGCAGCCTTAAAGTACGCAGCCTCAACGGTCCTCAAGGGCCGCATACTCAAAGACCGCTAAGGTCTTTGAGTATGTATATTTGAGTAAAATAACTAATTGTCTGTCCTGAATCAGTCTTATTAGGTGATGTTAAAATAATTTTATAATTCCAGTGTTTTCAGTGTGGGAGAAAGTACTCAGGGCCTTCAAGTTAAACACTATGAAAGGCAGAAACAAGTTTAATGTTCAGAAACCTAAAGTATGTATCAGCAGCAGAATGGACCTAAAAATAAATGTTTGTTTCAGTTCTATGAAGCTTTGAATATTTGGATTAGTACTGCTGTGTTTGTTGCATCGTATTGCTGTAATTGTTTATATGCTTTATATATTCTGAGGTAAGTTCATCTATAGTGTTAAATTATATTCTATAAGGATGTTATGTGTTTGTATACTTTCTGCCCAGTTTGACCCATTTAACAGAAGTCAGCCTGTTTAAGGCTCTGATATCTATTCTGTATGACTTAAAGCAGTTATGGCATGGTATGATTTTCTCACCCAATAAAGGAATATTTAATATATCAGTCTACTCTTCATTTTATCAGAAACAGTTATCACAGCTCGCACATTTTCTTTTTATACTTATATGTAAGCATTGAGCCAAATTTAGTAATGCCAACATACTGAAAGAACAATATTTGTCTCTTATATATGATACATCTATATATACACTGTCAAAGATACTTGTCTTAGAGTGAAGATTTAAGGTGATAGGAAATATAAATAACTGCAACTTGAATCTTTATTGAAGCTCAGTGAATGACACAGAGTTCAAGCTCACTGCTGTAATAACTAATAATGATTCATATAATAACTATAATATTGGCCATATTATATTTACATCACCAAAGTAAGATGACTGTAGTCTCATGAACAACATGAGCTAATTGTTATTTACTAGCTAATCTTAAAATGACTGTTCAGTACAGAAATAAGGCCCAACAATCATGTTTTTACAGTCCCATGGTCTCAGCCTCAGATACTTATCAAATAACACAGAGCTCATGTAAAAACAAATGAACAAAACATTTTCGCCTTCATTCGTGAAAAACAATGCTGTATGAAACTTTTGGCATACAGCTCATGAAAACACAAAATTCCTATCTCAAAAAATTAGCATATTTCATCCGACCAATAAAAGAAAAGTGTTTTTAATACAAAAAAAGTCAACCTTCAAATAATTATGTTCAGTTATGCACTCAATACTTGGTCGGGAATCCTTTTGCAGAAATGACTGCTTCAATGCGGCATGGCATGGAGGCATTCAGCCTGTGGCACTGCTGAGGTGTTATGGAGGCCCAGGATGCTTCGATAGCGGCCTTAAGCTCATCCAGAGTGTTGGGTCTTGCGTCTCTCAACTTTCTCTTCACAATATCCCACAAATTCTCTGTGGGGTTCAGGTCAGGAGAGTTGGCAGGCCAATTGAGCACAGTAATACCATGGTCAGTAAACCGTTTACCAGTGGTTTTGTACCAGGTGCCAGGTCGTGCTGAAAAATGAAATCTTCATCTCCATAAAGCTTTTCAGCAGATGGAAGCATGAAGTGCTCCAAAATCTCCTGATAGCTAGCTGCATTGACCCTGCCCTTGATAAAACACAGTGGACCAACACCAGCAGCTGACATGGCACCCCAGACCATCACTGACTGTGGGTACTTGACACTGGACTTCAGGCATTTTGGCATTTCCCTCTCCCCAGTCTTCCTCCCAACTCTGGCACCTTGATTTCCGAAAGCCGCTTTTGAACGCTGTTTCTGGTTCAAAAGCAGCTTGACCTGGGGAATGCGGCACCTGTAGCCCATTTCCTGCACACGCCTGTACACGGTGGCTCTGGATGTTTCTACTCCAGACTCAGTCCACTGCTTCCGCAGGTCCCCCAAGGTCTGGAATTGGTCACCTCCGGTCACCTCTTCTCGTTGTGCAGCGTTTTCTGCCACACCTTTTCCTTCCCACAGACTTCCCACTGAGGTGCCTTGATACAGCACTCTGGGAACAGCCTATTCGTTCAGAAATTTCTTTCTGTGTCTTACCCTCTTGCTTGAGGGTGTCAATGATGGCCTTCTGGACAGCAGTCAGGTCGGCAGTCTTACCCATGATTGCGGTTTTGAGTAATGAACCAGGCTGGGAGTTTTTAAAAGCCTCAGGAATCTTTTGCAGGTGTTTAGAGTTAATTCGTTGATTCAGATGATTAGGTTAACAGCTCGTTTAGAGAACCTTTTCATGATATGCTAATTTTTTGAGAAAGGAATTTTGGGTTTTCATGAGCTGTATGCCAAAATCATCAATATTAAAACAATAAAAGGCTTGAACTACTTCAGTTGTGTGTAATGAATCTAAAATATATGAAAGTCTAATGATTATCAGGACATTACAGAAAATAATGAACTTTATCACAATATGCTAATTTTTTGAGAAGGACCTGTATACCAGTTTTTAAATTGTGTTGATAGGCCGCGTAAAACCAGAGTCATATACACCTTGTAACACCTTGTGGTTCATCACATGAACTGTCATTTTATTTTAATTTGTATACTGGTTCTGACATTTTCCTTCCCCAAAAGGAAGGATACCCATTGGTCTATTTCTCTTTAAATTCCTGTTGACATTAAAAAGTATTCTTCAAATCAAAAAATGGATATCATAAAAAAAAGTATTACACTCTCAATAAAACCTTCTTGCAAAAATATTTTTAATTACAAATAAAAAAAATTATAAATCTTTTAGAAACTGCAATTTCAATGGATTCAATAATCTAAATACAAATATAGCTTTCTTTCTAAAATTTAAAATGAAGTTTCCACTAAATATTCTTCAGTGATAAAACCACTGTGTCCAGTTGAATTGAATCAATGTTTTGAGGCTAAAGAAAGAGTTATTAGATGTTAAAATACTCCCTAAAGCTGAGGGAAAGTAAAGGTCTTTTCAATGTATATGCAAAACTGACCCCTTTCATGAGTATTAGTGCCCTAACGAATTTTTACATAATTCCCTGAACACCTAGACTTTTGTTTGTTGTTTGCTTTTTTAATTTCTCCTATTTGAGTTTAGTTGGATCTTGTAAGAATAAAACTATGAATCGCCTTTAAACAGAAAGTGGTTTTAAAAAGGTGTGCTGATATGAGGATAATGGGTTAACTTTACAGCATACCACAAAGTTGCCATTATTTAACAAAGTTTAAAACATGTTATTGAGCAGAATGAAGGTGCAGAAAAGCCAAAAGTATAATATCCATATACGATAACACACGGTGTCAGACAAATCATACCTGACCATCATTTTTTAAAGAATGGAAGCTATCATATATAAGTTGGTACTGTTTCTGGAAATTGTTCTGTTGGATTTATCATTTCTGCAGGACAGCTCAGGGTTGTGAACTCTGCCACAGGTCTCTATCACCTACCTGAAATTTAGTTTGTTTAAATTTCATATCAAATTTGGCTTATTTCTTAACTATTTAATCACATATCAGTGCAGAGTTCCATCACACCCAGCTGGGGCTCTAAATTTCATAACGAAACTTTAGATCAGGATTCTTCATTTTCTGCTTGTAGTCTTCATCAAACTGTTCATTCTGGGCCACAGTGAAGTGGTTCTTCCAGTCACCAACTTTTCCTGAAGAAACAGAGAAAATAATTCAGGTTATTTGATCAACCTATTGATAAATGCAGTACTTAGTTTTCAGAACAAACACAGATCGGAACAAAACAACTTTTAGGTTTAGACATTTATACCTTTTCTCATGAAAGGAGATATAGTCTGGTTCATTGAATCGAAGGTGGAGTAGTTGGTCATTTTATTTTGTTTCATATTGTCAAAAGTCACGCTGGCTTTGACTCTTTCCTTCTCTTCAGGTGATGGAGACAAACTAAGGAAGGAACACAGTCGGTCTATTTCTCGTCCACAGTCCTGTGTGAAGTGTTATTTTATATTTCATTTATATGTTCTTCAAAGAAAATGATACAAAGGCAAAGAATTTGAAGTTAAAATAACAACTGCATAATGTTTCTTTTGGTAAACATAGAAAGCGAGTCCCGCAGACTAGAACACCAGACGAAGGCTAAGTATTTCCTAAAAGCTATTTAATCTTTCAGCAAGGGCAACGCGTTTATTAACAAAATCAAGACACTTTTTAATGTAATGAGCTTTGTTGTAAATGGCATACTTTAGCACAGCTCATGATACCTCAATCAAATCTTCATAGAACATGTAGTGAAAACTTGAATAAGTCTGCTTCTTCTCCCACCAGCCGTTCACATGGTCATACCACGATCCAAAAACCACTACAAACACACAACAAAACACAACAGAGTGTTTACATGGGAAATAAAATGAAAACATGGTCTCTTCTTTCTACAGTAAAACTAAACTGAACTCACTCTTCCCCTCCATGAAGTTCTGCAGGAAGGTGCTCCATTTCCCCGGTTCTGGCATTGCACTGTCCATGCGTTCAAAATGGAAGTAGGACACTGCATTGTCCTTTGCATTGCGGGCCACGTAGACTACCTGCAGAACCAGACAACAACAAGTTCTAATCTGTTTCATAAATCCCATGTCTCTATGGTTACAGGTATATATGCATTTTACCCTGCAGCGCTGCTCCCAGAAGGACTTTGGTACAAACTGGACTGGTAGATGAGTTTTAATGAGACGAGGAGTGGTGGGAAGTTTGTCTGCCAAGTCTGTACCTGTAAGGTAAGAATGATTGGTTTGCCACTAATAAGTTGGACTTTTCTAGATGTCAGAGGTCAACATGGCTAAAAGGCCAACATTTTAAGGCACTTTTGAGTGAGTTTGCAAACAATTTTGAGTGTCTAATAACCAAATAGATTTGAAAAATAACCAAATCTAAATATCAAGCAAAAAAAAATTATATCACTCTGTTTAGACAACAGCAAATGTGAAACACACTGAGTGAGGTTGCATTTTAGCAGCTGCTGTTTCAACATGTGACACACAAAAAATTTCTGCAATCAGAACTGATCTGAGACCTTTGGGCATAGGGGGTTCGCATATCTCCAGGAAGGGTACTCTGTCATGAAGAGGGATGGAAGTCTGACGGTCTGGACCCATGTGCGCAAAATACAGAAGATCTAGGATGTAGGAGACCCATGTGGTTCCTGAGGTTGAAACAGATAAAACCATGCTGTTCAGTGGGAAATATAGCAATACATGAAATTATTTATTTAAAAAAAAATACTATAGTAACTAGCTCCACACAACCCTTCTACATGCCCTTAAGCTTTATTTATATAGTGCCTATCAGCACAACATTTAGCTCAAAGGTTCTTTAAAGCCAATAAAACACACAGAGAGATAAAGAGAGTCTAAAATAACTTCCAAGGCTTTGATTTGAGTTTAAGTCAGTTTACTTTCACATGTCTTCACTTTCTTATGTTCACCCAGGCTGGCACAATTCTGTCTACTAAGGTTAAATTAAGCTTACCTGCTTTAGGGTAAGTAGCAATAAGAATATCATCTGGTCTTGCTTTGAAGTTCTGTATGTTGTCCCAGTTTTCTGTAAAGTCTGTGATCATGCCAACTCCATGGAAGTCAAACAGTTCTGGTCGAGGTCGCACCTCCATCTCTTGACTTTTTTTTTATTAGAATAGCTGCCTGAGTTTTTATTCCACACTTTAGAGTATCTTTCTCCCATATGATGTAATTTTTTTGTCTGCTTTGCTGTTTTATTCTCTGCTCCTCCTTGACATCACAAATGAGTAACCTTCAGTAATTACACCCTCAGTGCACTTTGCTTCTGAAGGTTGTGTTACTGATTAATGATTAGTCAAAGTGTAACCAATATGTCCACTCACCAAGAAATAATTAAAAAAAATATTGATAACAACAGATAACATTTTATTTAGGGTCTGATGACAGTTTACCATCGGTGTCTAATACCTTAAAGTAGAGCTTCCCAAAGTGTGGGGCCCGCCCCCTGGGGGGGGGGGGTGCAGAGCCATTGCAGGGGGGGGGCGTGGTATGAAAAGGGAAAAAAAAAAAAGATTGCTTGGACACTGCTAGCATAGCATGAAAGGTTTTTGACGGGGCTCCCACACTAACGCAAAGCAGGAGATGAAGCATCGCTGAATATGTTTCCAAGCGAACTTCATTCTAAGCCAAAGACTAGAAAATATGGTGAAGCATGTCTTCCCTTTGGCTTCACCTGCACAAGTGCCAAGGTAGGTCTCCCCTGCAGAATTGGTTTTCCCTGCGTCGGGAGCACACGCTGGGCTCTCATATCAGTATCCATGACACACAACGTAATGTTCGATAATGTGTCATGCGCAAAAGCAGGGGGCAGGGCTAGCTGGGGGTAGGGCTAGCAGTAGTTAGTCCTACCTACTAGTCAGTAGGTAGAGTTTTTGCCCCATGATCGGAAGGTCGGGGGTTCAAATCCACTGAACGGCTACCCTGAGGTACCCCTGAGCAAGGTACCGGCCCGACACACTGCTCCCCAGGCGCTGCATTGGTGGCTGCCCACTGCTTCACTGGGTGAATGGGTTAAATGCAGAGGAGTAATTTCCTTATGGGGGACTAACACATATGCATACACATAAAAAAAGCATCAGCTCTAAGAGCCAATCAGAAGCGTCGACTCCCATTGAGCGAGAGCCGGCCCCTCACTTAATTTCCTTTCGCTGCTCAGCTCTCACACAGTGGCTCAGCTATGCTCCAATCCCTCCATATTGTGGCCAATCACATGGGAGGATATAGGATAATATAAAAAACACATAAATATGCCTGACACCCGTAAACGAAGCAGCATCTGGCTGCAGTTTAAAGACTTTTTTTGTCTCGGTCTTGGTCTCATCTCGACTTGGTCTTGGTATTGTCTTGTTCTTGGTTTAGGCGGTCTTGACTACAAGTCTACTAAGTGCAGTGTTGGGCAAGTTACTTTGAAAAAGTAATTAATTATAGTTACTAGTTCCTTCTTCAAAAAAGTAACCAAGTTAGTAACTGAGTTACAATATTCTAAAAGTAATTAATTACTTGAAAAGTAACTATTGCGTTACTTAAAAAAAAAACATTTAACCCTCTGGGGTCCAGGGTATAATTGGCCATGTTTAACTACTTTTGATTTTCCCTCTACATTTCACCTTTAAAAACTATTTACTTCGCCTTGTTTGGTATCATTCTTTTCAGCACAACCTCACGTGTCTGAATTTACAGTCATGTTTTCATTTTGACATACTGTATTAACACAATTAATCTAAAATCAGACAAAAAACATAAAATCAGAGTAGAAAAAGTTTATTTTTTACTGTAACAACCACAAACATGTTTAATGAATCATATTTCATAACTTTAAATGCAAATATAAATGGTAAATATAAAATCCTATGCACAAGTTTTGCAAACAACAAAGTTATTTGCATCCATTTACCTTTTACCTTGATTTTTTAAATAACCATTTCAAACTATTTACAGAACAATCAGCTGTTCTGCATTCAGTAAGATGCCACACAAATTATTTGTGCCACTCCAAAAAAATAATTTCTCCACTATAAAGGAGAACATCACAGCCTGATACCTGCAGGTCTGACAGCAGCAGGTGTATCACTCCTTTTTCTATTTGGAGACAGCAGTCGCCTCATTGTTCTGACACACAACACAAAACTATCCACAACACTACACACTAACTACACAAGACAACACATTAACTACACACTCCAAACACGCTAAACGTCATGTAACAAGTGTCACCTGGCAGTTTGTTGCTCTCTGCCAGGTGATTTGCTGAAGAGCTGTGAAAAGGTAGTGGGTGTGTGGGGTGAAGTCAGCGCTTTTCTGTGGAAAAAAACAGAGGCGATTAATTCACTCGGATGCGAGTGGGTATACTAAGTAAGAGCCTTTTGCCATTTTGTTTGGATCATTTGTTATTGTAGGTGCCCGTTTTTAATGTGTGTCGCTGGACTTTTTTAGTGTGACCACAAGTTTTAATAGAAGAATTGATCAAGCCCTAGATCGACTGCGCGCAGGGAAACTGATCAATATTGTAGGTATATTAAGTGTTTGTTTTAGCTTTGTGATTTTGAATGGTTTCATAAAATTGATATTTTATTGGGTAATATTTTAATCGATAATGTTGTTTGTGTTTTTCAGCTGTGCTGTCTCTGCTGTCCTTTTTCGTCCTTTTGATTGATTTGTAATTTTGTTTTGGTTAGTCCGTCCAGCCGTAAAGACGGTTATTGATTGAGAGCGAGTTGCGTAAGGGCGGACTAACCTCCTTTTTTGTTTTTGTTTATTTGTTTGTGCCACTTCCCTTTATATCCCAGATTACAGGTCATGCATAGCGCTGCTTCCCAGCTGTGCTGAGACCCGAATTGTTTGCAGTGCGTGCCACAGGTAAATCGATTGCAGTGTCGCTAAACGGGGTGTAACGGTTTGCAGTGTTGTGTTATTTTTCGCACCATTTGTGTGGTAAGTCTCATGTGCAGCTGGGATATCAGTAGGATGTGTTGTAAGTCCTGTCTGGAAATAACTGGGAATTTGCGTGTCTAATTAATGCAATAAATAAATTATCAATTTATTTCTTTGCCCCGTTTACTCGAGTAAACGGGGCAAAGATCCCTTGTCCTCGGTTACAAGAAAAAACAAAAAACAAACAAACATGGGAAGTTTTAGAATTGATGGCGAGAGAGAGAAAGAGAGAGAGAAACAGCAGAAAAAGAAATAAAAGAGTCTCTCTCTCTCTCGCGCAGTCACTCCTAAAACTTCCCCTGTTTGTTTGTTTGTTTTTTGCTCATAAGCAGAGAGTGCTTGCTAGCGCTGTCCTTAGACAGTAAACGTGACGAAACTATTGAGGAAAAAACGCCGCGTATATATTGTTTATCATGACTCTGGTTTTACGTGGCCTATCAACACAATTTATAAACTGGTATTTGTCACCTTGTTGCTTTGTCTTTAAGTGGTCATGTGATTAGCTTACCACGACTACCTTATTCTTCCTCAGTCAAACAGCAGCACTCATGCGATTGTTTTGCCCCCTTAGCTCCAGGTGTTGTGCTAGAAAGTGATCCTGATTGCCGTCCGCGGGAGCGCGCGCAGCTGCTTAAAGCTGTAGCGTCCACATTACTTACATAGGCAGCTACTTCCGTGCAACTGATATAAGATGCGGTAAGCTGAACACAGCTTCAACCGTCTGTTTATTGAAAAATAGTAACGGACCGCATTTTCTTATTAGTAACTGTAACAGCGTTGTAACGATAGGAATAGTAATTAGTCAGATTACTCGTTACTGAAAAAAGTAACGCCGTTACTTGTAATGCTGTTATTCCCATCACTGACTAAGTGTAAGTAAGTCGGGTGGCTAACCAACGGACATAGTGGTGGTAGACAAACAGAAGAAGACAGACGTAGCAGTTCCTAATGACAGCAACCTTAGAAAAAAGGGACATGGGAAGCTCGAGAAATACCAAGAGCTCAGAGAAGAGGTCGAGAAAATGTGGAAGGTGAAGGTAGCAGTGGTCCCAGTGGTAATCGGAGCAGACAGGAGAATATTAAAATTGTTGGCCTTCCCGAAAAAATTGAAAATGGACGTATGGTGGAGTTTTTGTCCAAGTTTCTCCTGAAACCTTTGGGCACGGACAATTTTGAGAAGCTATTGGACATTGACCGAGCACACCGTTTGGGTGGCCACACCCCCAGGGAAGGAGACCATCCTCGGGTAACTATAGCGCGGATTCACCACTTCCAAGTGAGAGAGAAGATACTACAGCTTGCTCAGCAACAGTTTCCCTTGAACTACAATGGCAAGGCGATTCACATCTTCCCTGACTTCCCGACAGAGGTGGTGAAAAAGCATCAGGTCTTCCAGGACATGCGTAAATGCCTAATGGATGCTGGAGCTCGGTGTAGTTTCTATTATCCAGCGCGTTTACGAGTAACGCATGGCTCCATGGTCAAAGTGTTCTCTACGCCATGTGAGGCTAAGGATTTTTGACAGTAACGAATTTATTATTGCTGATATTTCATTTGGAACTCCTTGCATCGGGATGTATGTGACTATTTCATTTTTCTGTCAACTATGTAGACATTGAGGGTATAATTATTTTTCTTTTTTTGTTGGGGGAGGCTGGAGAGCTCATTACCTTGGACGGTTTAGTTCATAATGGTCTTGCGGACCCTCTGTGAGTATTTGGGGGGGTTTTTTGTCTGGGAAAGTGGGATGGGGGGGAAGAGGGTTATGTTTTTTGTCTTGTTGGCATGTTGTACTTATCAGTGTTATACAACAGCAATTTATGTGTACAGTGCTATTTTTTTCTGGAGGGAATCCTAATCTATCATTGCTAAGCGGTGGCAATAGATTTGTGAGATGGAATGTGCGAGGACTTGGGCATGTGCACAAACGAGCTAAGGTTTTTTCTCACTTAAAATCGCTAGCTGCTGATGTTGTGTATCTTCAGGAAACACATATGAAACCCACCAAAGAGAGGCTGCTCAGGTGTTCCTGGGCTAATCAGATTTTTTAGTTGACATTCTCCAGCAAAGCTCGTGGAGTGACTATATTGATTCGTAGAACAGTTACATTTAGACACGAGTCCACAGTTAGTGATCCGCATGATCGATTTGTTTTGCTGACGGGCCATATATTCATGCAACTCATGTTACTCTAATGAATTTACATGGTCCTAATTTTGATAGCACAGCGTTCTTTCGGCAGATATTTAATTTATTACCTAATCTCTCTGATACTCATGTAATTTTAGGAGGCAACTTGACAAACACTTGGACAGATCTACTCAAACCTCTCAGTTGTTTAATTCTTCGACTGTTCTGAATAATATGTTGAGTTTCATTAATTTAGTTGATGTTTGGAGACTGTGTAACCCTACTGGTAGAGATTATTCTGTTTTTTTTTTCACAAGTGCACAAATCGTACTCTAGAATAGATTACTTTTTGCTTGATTCCAAATTGATTTCTAAAGTTAAATGCTCAACTTATCACAACATCTTGATCTCAGATCATTCTCCAACCTCTTTAGTTCTGGAATTCTGTGTTATGAAACTGGCGTTTTCACCCGTCACTCCTGCCTGAGGCATCCTTCTGCCAATTTATGACAAGTAAATATCAGAATTCTTGGAAACTAATGATAAACAAGATGTTTCTGATTCAATTTTATGGGAAACATTTAAAGTGGTAATGCAAGGAGAAACTATAGAAAAGTATATATCATGGGTTGATATGATATATAGGCATCCCACTTCTTCCATTCTTACTAATCAAGATAAATCTGCACTTATTTTTTTTACATTGCAAGACACGACAAGGCTGCCCCCTTTGAGGCCTTTGCTCTTTGCAATTCTGTCATGACCGTGCAGGCAGGCTGGAATGGTGGACCCAAGAGCAGGACTCTTGGAGGCAAAAGTGAACTTAAACAACTCAGCTTTATTGCTGGACAGCAGGCAAAACAGAAAACTGGGAAAGTAACTAAACTAAACAGGCAGACAGAACACACAGTGGGGAATGAGGGTAGTAGATGTTAACAACGCGACAGAGAACAAAGGAAACACAGGGCTTATATACACATGGCTAGTTCACGGTAATACTGGTACAAAGCTAGGCAACGATAAGAAAATGATATATCGCAATAGAATATGGATAAAACGCGCATGCGCAGTGCCGAAAAAGCACAGAGAATGCACGGTAACGGAGAATGAGAATGGGGAAAGTAGATTGTTGAGTGAAATGGATGAGCCAGAATTGGTTTGTAAAAATGGTCCAGCTTAACTGGTTTGGTGTTTGTCCGTCAGATACACAACAAAGCACCTTTTTTTTTTGTAGAACATGCAAGCGGCCCGTCGTTTCTTTCATCTTTAATGAAATGATCAGCATTGCTGCTTTACCAGGTGTAAGTTTAACATCCAGGCATGAAAACAGAATTCACTACATTTAACGGAGTTAGAAGTTAGCAGGAAGTTAGTGGAAGTTAGCTCGCTAGTTTCGCTAGTTACCTAAACATGATATAGCATGTTCTGACTGAGAGATTTCTGAAAAAATTCAAACGTACAGCTCTGCTATCACTTCCAACATAAATGAAGACAGGAAACTACACAGCAGTGATGTTTGTAGGGTTACTGAAGGTGGGCTAGCTGGTATATAATGATGTGCTACGTGATCGCTAGCGACACAGCTGTGTTAGCATAACATAAACAGTGAAGCTCGAGGATGAACGCTAACACTTTTCCACTTGATAAAACTTAACGTGAAGGTTCCTGATGGTTAGAGACAAATGCAATCGCAATGCAAACTTCAGTCAGGAGAATAACTGAGATAATCCATGCACAATAGAAGGTTAGTCATTAATATACTGCAACAACATGGGAATAGAGCAGCTGTGATAGAATACAGCATTAATGAATCAATGGTACAGAAGTGGAGGAAGCAAGAAGAATGAGTTGAATAAAGTTTGATTTATCTGACTGCTTTGTTTCGCTTAATGTGCCTTATAATCCCGTGCACCTTATAGGGATGGGTACCGGTATGTTTATGTTCTCACATAAACGGTAGTAACCAGCGTAGTAGGCGGGCCCAGGTACGTACGTTCTTTTAGAGCAAAGCTACAGATTAAAAATGCCCAAGGCGAAGCGGTCAGAAGTCTGGCTGTACTTCACAGCAAAATGTGCAAACTCAGCAGCCTGCAACAAGTGCTTTAAGCTGATACTGTGCAAAGGAGGTAACTCCTTGAATCTGATGAAACACCTAGTGACGCATAGCATTTTGTTAAAAGCTGAGAAATGCACCATATTTGATAGCTTGCTGCGAGACCTCACACCGTGCACATCTACTGCGGGTGTGGTGCCTGTTATCGGACGCGGAGTTAGCAACATCCCCCAAGAACCCGAGGAGTAGAGTCCTGGCCCCTAGCCCTGCCAGTGTAGCAGAAATGATGACGGATGATGATGGCAGCAGCCGCCGTTCTTCTCTGAGTGAGTGGCTTAATGTTGTTTGTGTGTAATTTACGTTGAGTACGCTAACCACGTTATTACATTAATGCATGTAAGGTGAACTAGCAAACACCGTCGTAGTTACATGCGGCTGTCTTCTTGTTTGATGGCAGATACTCCCTTCACCCTGGCCAAAAAGGCTAAAATGACCAAAGAAAAAGTGGGAAACAGCTAAACATGAGAGGTTTTTGGACAAAGTTTGTGGGGTTTTTTTTCATTGTTTAAGCACTGCTTCCAGCCAAGAGTGATACCATATATGCCCTATAGCTGCAGAAAAGGCTAACATTGTTATCTTTTCACAAAAAAACAGCTAAACATGAGAGGTCTTTGGACAAATTGTGTGTTCTCCATTCTTTAAGCACAGGTTCGAGCACCGTTTAAGCACCGGCACCGTTTCAAAAGTACCGGTTTGGTACTGGTATCGGATAAAACCTAAACGATACCCATCCCTAGCACCTTATGGTCCCAGAAATACGTATTTGACTTTTTTTATTTGGCACACTGCAGTATAATGTTGCAAAGCACCTCTTTTTAACTTCAGTGGATATTATACATGGTTATGCTCAGGATATGTCAGCCCATTTCTACTGGAAATGCCTTTTGGTTAAACTTTCAGCAAGGAATTTGCATTTGCACTGTTAAATGTTTATATAGCTTTAATGCATATAAAAACAGGTACTTGTTTAAGTAAAATAAATGGATGGGTTTTTTTTGCGCTAGTAAAGTTGTGGAGTTGTATTTTGTCTCGCAGAAATTATATCGTCAGTTATATCGTTATCGCAAGTTTTCAAATATATATCGTGATATATATATCGTGATATATGTTTTTGGCCATATCGCCCTGCCCTACACACGGCAGTAATCAAGTGATGAGAGACAGGAGGGGAACACACCTGGGAGAAATCACATCTGATGAGACAGGGGAAATGTAAACTGAACACACTCACATAAGACAAGGACCTTCAGAATAAAACAGGAAACTAACAGACACAGAGGACCAGACAAGACACTAACTTAACAGACAGATAGACATACGGGCAGAGAAGACTAAGCACAGACAAAACCTAAACCAGAAATAATAATAATAATCAACACAGGATAGCTAAAGAATCAGAACATAATTATAATGAGCATAATCTGACACCAAAATACAAGAAACTGAAAAAGCAGGGTCAAAATGACCCAGAACCGTGACAAATTGCTATTGAACCTCTTGCAATAGCCAGTAGCCCTCCATTGACCCTGTCCAATTGGGAATATCAAGCACTACATTTCTTTATATGCGGATGGTGTTGTTTTGTTCTTGTCAATTCCTGAGCAATCTGTTCCTGTGCTATTGGATCTGGTGAGCTCATTTGGGGAAATCTCAGGTTATACAATTAACTGGCAGAAGAGTGAGCTTTTGGTTTTGACTGAAAACCTGAATGTTGAGTTTTTGAAAACTTTGCCTTTTAAAATTACAGACAGATTTAAATAGCTGGATGTTACTTTGCCTAAGGATCCTAAATTGATCTTTAAGCTGAATTATTTTGCACAATGACACTTGAAAAGGGACATTGAGAAATAGAGGGCTCTCCCTATTTCCAAGTTAAGTCACATTAATGTGATCAAAATGGTTTCTCTCCCTGAATTCTTATATCTATTTTTAAACTTGCCTATCTTTTTGAATAAGCAATTTTTCAATTGATCGGCTCACTAGTATTACCAAAATGTCTCTGTAAAGTCTTTGTGAATGAGAAAACTATCGTGATAGCTGGCCAGCAAAATAAACAAAGTCTATAGCAGCGGTCCCCAACCCCCGGGCCTCGGACCGGTACCGGTCCGTGAGTCGTTTGGTACCGGGCTGCGAGAGTTGAGGCTCAGGTGTGAAATGTATAGTTTTCAGGGTTTTTATCGGTTTTCAGCGTTATTTTGTTATCGTTTTTATCGTTAACTCGGTTTTCCTGGGTCTTTTCACGTATGTTATGAATAAATGTTCTGTTTTTCGGTACCGGTACTAGTTTTATTTTGTTGTATTTATCCGCGACACCTTAAAGGCCGGTCCGTGAAAATAATGTCGGGCATAAACCGGTCCGTGGCGCAAAAAAGGTTGGGGACCGCTGGTCTATAGCACTGAATGCGGACGTGTGTGAGTACTTCGGTCCAAATATTCGAGGTCCAGAGGAATAGCTGGCGTGAGTGTCACCAATGGGAATCATCATTGTAAGATCATCAAGATCATGTAAGATGGTGAAAGATGTACCCTTACAGTTTTATTTTTGTTTTGTCTTTTTTTTCTTTAATGCTGAATTTTATCCATCAGGATGGATAAAATATGGATAAATGCCCTTCACTAATTGTTAGAAAATTATTAACGTCATAATTTCAGATCCTTATCGCACCCAGTGGGGCCTCTAAATTTCAAAGCGAAACTTTAGATCAGAATTCTTCATCTTCTGTTTGTAGTCTTCATCAAACTTTTCATTTTGCGCCACAGTGAAGTGGTTCTTCCAGTCACCAACTTTTCCTGAAAAAGAAGAAAATTATGAGGATTTGATCAAACTCATGATAAATAGATCAGATAGTGTTAAAAAACAGAGAAAAAACCTTCAAGTTCATACAGTCCCACCTTTTCTCATGAAAGGAGACACCTTGTGGTTCATAGTTTTGACAGTGGAGTAGTTGGCCATCTTGTTTTGTTTCATGCTGTCAAATGTCACACTGGCTCTGACTCTTTCCTTCTCTTCAACTGATGGAGACAAACCAAGGAAGGAACACAGTCGGTCTATTTCTCGTCCACAGTCCTCTTCACATTAAAAAGCTTCAGCATGAGCCTGAGGGGAGATATTTTCTTTTCTTGTTTTGTTTTGTTTGTTTGTTTGTTTTTGAAAAGAGGCATTGCTATTTCGAACATCTTTATGTGCTAATATTTCTGTAAGAGTTAATGGCAAATTTGGGGAAGCTTGTTTCTGTACACTTATTTTGCCAAGAACAAGATTGTGCAATACATCTCATGTATTGCACATTCTGTCATGACAAAAGATCTCATATCTGCTTCTACACTACACTATAACATATTCACTACTAAAGAGTTTATTTTAGGCAGTGTACTATAGTTTATGATTAAATGATAAATGAGTTCACCTTAGGTAATTGTTAGCACGCAAACAGGAATGAGTTTATGAACCAAAAAGTATCCATATCAAACTTGTGCCCAGTACTGCCAGAAAATAAATTAGCTTCAGGTAATACAGAGGCACAGCAGGGGAAATTCACAAGATGGTCCTTAATTAACTGAATTAAACTGAAGTGGAAAATTGTTACTTTTTACTTCTACTCAAGTATACTTTTGAGGACAGTAATCTATTTTGTACTCCAATACAGTTATTTGTAAGCTGCACTCACTAACAATTTTGTCAGTGTAATTGTGTTTATGTAAAATATAGCTCTGCCTATTAATAATTGTAACTATAGCACATTACTGATGGCTTTTAATGTGTAAAAATATTATTGTAAAGAATATGCTACTTTTCATGTCATTATTGTGCAAAAAACAATAATAAACAAAGAAAGGATTAATTAATTTACATCAGAAGCTAGACCTGCAAGATGTTTTACCTAATTGCAGTTTCTATTATTTTGTTTCATACAGTGTATAGTTTTAGACAATAAAAAATTCTGATGAAAATTGCACATAAGCCCAACTCACTGCACCTCAATCAAATTTTCATAGAACATGTAATGAAGATTTGAATAAATCTCCTTTTTCTCCCACCAGCTGTTCACGTGATCATACCATGACCCAAAAGCCCCTGGAGCCACAGAATATACAAAAGAATAGTTACACAGGAATTCAGATGATATTCACCTTTCTTTACAACAAAACTACACTGAACTCACTCTTCCCCTCCATAAACTCCTGCTAGGCGCTAGGCGCTCCAGTCTCCTGGTTCTGGCAGGGAACTGTTCATGCGTGCAAAGTGGAAATAAGAGACTACATTGTCCTTTGCATTACAGGCCACATAGATTATCTGTAGAAAGATGACACTAAGTAATAATCTGTGGGTTTCATGACTTACTCATTATTGTAGGTACAGATATGTATTACCCTGCAGCGCTGCTCCCAGAACGACTGTGGTACAAATTGGACCGGTAGATGTGTTTTAATGAGACGAGGAGTGGTGGGAAGTTTCTCTGCTTGTTCTGTACCTGAGTGATTAAAAGGATTAGTTTATGTTCCTAAATTTTAAAGTTCAAGCTAAAGAGCTAAACTGCATAATCCAGTAATAATTCTCAATGTTTTACCAATATAATCTATGTAAAGAACATTGTTATAAAAAACAAAAACAAAAATTTTTAAATTAATCCCCATGAAACATTCAGAAGTACAGATTTCAAGACAGAAAAGTTACTTTTTTCAAGTCCGGTTAACACCTCAGATATCTTAAATGCAGTGAGTGTAATGACTTGTATACGCATTACACAAACTTTTAGTTGGAGTTTTTTTTTTCATTCATTCAGACAAACAGGTCTTGTTTTATATGTCAAAGTGCAACAAAAGCAACTCTCTGAAGGTCCTAATGGTCAAGTACTCTAAATTGAGATATACATGTGTTTTTTGTTATTGTATGATATGGTAGATAACATTTGAGTGACCATAAATAGTGAACACATTATTTAACACCTGTGGGTAAACGAGGTTTGCAGATCTCCAGGAAGGGTACTCTATCATTAAGAGGGATGGATTTTGACGGTCTGGACCCATGTGTCCAAAATATAGAAGATCGAGGATGTAAGACACCCATGTGGTCCCTAAGAGTGAAACAGATATATACTGTTCAGTGAATTATCAACCCAAGATAATATAAGCTCTATAATCACATTTACAATCAACACACTCAGTTAGCGTCATTTTAATTCCTTTTGAAGAGTTTTAAAAAAATATAGCTAATATAACTTACGCGCATGCATGCACACACACAGTCCGCAAATTTGGGCTTTGTGAAGGCCGTTCCAGAAGATTAATGTTAGTCCTCTTTATCTATTCCAGTTTTGATGTGTGTTTGGGATCATTGTGCTATTGGAACACCCAAGAGGGTCCAAGTTTCAACTATCCAGCTGTTAATTTGAGGTCATATTGAAAAAATTTTGAATTTTTTATTATTCCATCCACTTTGGGAAGCCTTCAGATTCAGTTTGAAGGTAGTAATTCTGAGGCAGGAGGTTCTTACTGGGTCAGACCCCTGTCAGCCCGTGGCAGTGCAAAATTCACTTCACAGTCAACAGTGACACTGGTGTTCCAGCAGTTCCTGAATATCCTCACCAATTTCATTCCATTTTATGACGACAATCTGGGTGTCATGGTTCGTGGCTCTGTGTCTGGGATGCCCCACTGGCCAAACCCTCTGGTTGGGCCGTCACCATCACACCTGCATCCCATTCCAGGTGATTACCAGGAGGACTATTTAACCCTGCACAGACAGCTGCTCCACGCCCGTCCTTTAATCACCCCTCAATAGTAACTTGGCTCCCTGCAAAGCTTTGTGTATGTTCAAGTATTGCATGAACTGTGTTAACTCTACCTCCATGTGCTCAGGTTACTGTCCGGCGTTTTGTGCCTGCGACCTGCCTGTCCTCCTGCCTGCTTGGATCTCAGAGTGTACCACCTGATCTCGTCTCTGCCTCCTCGGTTTGACCTCCCACGGACACACTTCCCCTCCGAGTCCCATGGTCTGGCTCGGATCATAAGCCAAATTGCTCTACCCCTGCCTTGTTGTGTCTCTCCATTTCCCTGCACACTAGTAACTTAGTGATGGCCAAATTAAGCTTTCTGAAGCATTGAAGCTTGTATTGAAAAACGGTTCATTACTCGAAGCTTTTCAACACAGTCCTCTCTGGTGACATCTGGTGGCCAAAAATATGAGGAGCAGCTTGAATCCACAAAATAAAACCAACTGCTTCATTATGACTGCTCACTCTACAGGGTGGAATTCTGTCTGATATTGGGCCCCCGTTGTGTTGCTTTGAACGTGTATTCTTTGGTGGTTAAAAAAATGTGGTTTATTTGTTTAATAAATAATTTTGACCAGTAAACTCCTTGTTTAAACATGCACCATGGTTTGGTCTTTCTTTGCTTGTGACTTCTTGATGTTGGTAAATACAATAATTGAAAAATACCACATTACATATAACATACATATAATAATGTACAACACATTATGGAGTAGGCTTCTGCTGTGAGGTCCCGCCTCCATGCACTTATGCAATTAACCGCTAGGCGGGTATATTTATAAATAATATTATATTAGGGAAATTTTCCAAGACATATTTTTGACCTGGGGGTAGAATTGATTGTGAACTGGAAAGGGGAAATGCTTATGAACTTGCAAATTAAAAACATGATGCATTTAAAGTAGCCCTTTTTCATTTTTATTTAAGAAGAGAATTTGTTCTAGTGTGCGATGGCCGAACCTGTTCCTTTTCGTGGAGATAATTTCTCCTGCCTTAAAGAAAATCCCTTCACATGGCACAGAGGAGGCTGGAGTGCAGAGAAACTGGTAGAGATGCAGTTATACAGTCTACCTGGGCCCCACAAACTATCAGATAAAGAGAATAAATAAATTCAATTGCTGCACATTTGGCAGACTAACATATTCAGATTAATTAAACAATAAAATATATATTTTTACAACATTACATGTAAAGAGTCAAGTGGAAGTTTTTCTAAAGTTATTTAATGATATTCATATTATGGAAGCAGATTTTTGACATTTTACCTTTTTCCCGTTTTCAGATAAAATAAACACGCACAAAACAAAAGCAAACAGCCAGAACACAAAGCTGGAAAACCCACCCGATTGACAAAAATCAACTCAAAATTCTCCCACACAACAGAACCTCCTCTATTCCTCGCTGGCTCCAAATCTCTCAGTGGAATGATCGGTGGTTCGCTATCTGTCACCATCAAAACACTCCACAAATCCCGCGAATTATTCATTTCCTTATAAACCATTGACTCAGAGACCGAAGCAGTTAGGTTCTAAATGAAGCTTCGGACGTCACTGATCACGTGACTCTGGCCAAACGAATCAAGCTTCGACACAGTGCTTCTGAAGTAGTGTGTTGATTTTTTTTGACACACGCACCGGAGCTTCAGCTTCAAGCGGGCCATCACTACTAGTAACCTTTTCTCCTTTCCGTTGCAGCCTTCTACGGTCCTGATCACGGCTTCCCTGTCCTGTGATCCCAGTTTTCTTCAGTTCTGCAATTAGCCTCTCACCTCCCTTGGTTATTCTGGGTCACCTTTTGTTGAATAATAAAACTTGTACTTGCTCGTACTGAAGTGTATTGAGTTTATTTTTGGGCCCCACTTGTGTGCGTGAAAATTAGGTTCATGACACTGGGTCTTCTTCCAGACCCTGGCAAAGTGGTAACACAGACAAATAACTTGTACTTGCATACGATTGTTTTAACTCAGCGGTCCCCAACCTTTTTTGCGCCACGGACCGGTTTATGCCCGACAATATTTTCATGGACCGGCCTTTAAGGTGTCGCGGATAAATACAACAAAATAAAACTAGTACCGGTACCGAAAAAAAGAAAATTTATTCATAACACACGAGAAAAGACCCAGGAAAACCGAGTTAATGATAAAAACAATAACAAAATAACGCTGAAAACCGATAAAACCCTGAAAACTATACATTTCACACCTGAGCCTCAACTCTCGCGGCCCGGTACCAAACGACTCACGGACCGGTACCGGTCCGAGGCCCGGGGGTTGGGGACCACTGTTTTAACTGATTATCTTGGATTCTGTGGTCATCTAAAATTGCTCCAATAGACTTTCCCAACTTCTGTAAATTTGCTGTTCTCCTTCTTAGATCTTCACTGATTTTCTTGGACTTTCCCATAGTTCTGAAGTTTGGTAAATCCATGTTGTCAAACAAATCCTTTTTTTATGCTGCAAAGAGAAGCTACCGGTTGCAGTTAATCATGATCAGTAACAAGAAGTTAATAGCCCTTGGTCTTGTCAATTTGAAAGATATCTTAGAACATTCAGCATGACTTAGTAAACGCTTTAAGTGAGTGTATGTATATATTTGAGCCTGTGTTTCTACTTTTTATCAAAGCAAATGGATTAGAGAAATTACAATCAATTCAAGGTTGTGACTTAATTCTTGCTTTTTTAAATAATTAAAGCTGTATGTTGTATAATCATTTTAACCTGGAAAAAGAGTATTTAAAAAAGTGTTTTAAGCCCCTAATTACCATGAAATTCAATCCCATGATTCATATATGTAAACTTCTGACCAAAGCTATGTCTATAGGTGTACATCTGCAAAGGTGATTGTTAATGTTACCAAGTGAGAGCATATACTTGGCTGTATATGCTCTGTCTACCAAAGTTACCTGATTTAGGGTAAGTAGCAATAAGAATATCATCTGTAGATTATCCCAGTTGTCGGTAAACTGATGGACCATGCAGACTCCGTGGAAGTCAAACATTTCTGGTCGAGGTAGGACCTCCATCTATTTCATTTAATAGCTTTTTTTCTAAATAGCTTCCCGAGTTTTCTTTCTGTATTCTCATGTATCATCTGTCCTATTTCTGACTGCTTTATCACCTGATCATCTCTGCTACTCCTTCCGTGATTCTACTCCACAAATCAGTAACCTTCACTATTTCTAGCCACACCACACTTTGTGCACTTGCTTTTCAGGGTTCTGGTTTTTCCTGTTCATCTCTGGATTCTGCCTCAACAAGTTTTCTTTTGTTTGTTTCTCTTCCTTGTTTTATATAAATGTTTAGATCAGGTATGATGCCATACAATTCTGCAAGCTTCATGTAGTTCAACTCATTGTTTATGCGTATTTCTCAGAGTAACCTACTATTAGTTCTTGATTTTTTGGAATTCTATGTACATATTTAAGTCATTGAGTTTAGATTATCCTACCTCCACTGTGTCGTTGTTGTGTTGTTACTCCATATGCTATGTGAGTTTCTCTGTGTTTCTGGCTTCCATCTCTGCTAGTTTTCTAGTATTTAAGTTCTTAGTTTCTAGTTTAGGTCTATTCTTTGTGAGTTTATTTTTTGAGTGTCAGCAATAAAGCTGCCTCGCCTCTTTATCCTTCTGTGTCTGTGAGTCCTGCATTTGGGTCCTCATCCTGCCTGCCACAGCACTAAACACGACAGAATACCTGGTGAAAATAACAGTTAATATTTCATCATTAGATTTAATCCAATTAATCACTGAATGTTGATTTTTAATGCAGAACATATGATTTTTTTTTTTAAACAACCAAAAAGAAAAACACGTTTCCCTGTAGAAGTTTTGCACTGTGCATTTTCTCATTTAAGGAGACACCTTGTGGTTCATCACACAAACTGTCATTTTGTTTTAATTTTTATACTGATTCTGACATTTTCCTTCCCCAAAAGGAAGGAACACCATTGGTCTATTTCTCTTTAAAAGTCCTGTTGACATTAAAAAGTTTCAGCATCACTCTTGTTGTGATTATGCAGATAAATGGTTATTAGAAATGCATTATTCTTCAAATCAAAAAATGGATTTCATAAAAATGATTGAACTCTCAATCAAACTTTATTGCAAAAATATTTTAAATTACAAATAAAAAAAATTTATAAGTCTTGTGGAAACTGCAATTTCAACGGATTCAATAAACTAAGTCGAAAGTTAGTTTTCTTTCTCAAATTTAAAATGAAGTTTCTACTAAATATTCTTCAGTGATAAAACAACTGTGTCCAGTTGAATTGAATCAATGTTTGAGGCTAAAGAAAGAGTTATTAGATGTTGAAATACTCCCTAAAGCTGAGGGAAAGTAAAGGTCCTTCCAATAGATATGTAAAACTGACCCCTTTCATGAGTATTAGTGCCCTAACGAATTTTTACATAATTCCCTGAACACCTAGACTTTTGTTTGTTGTTTGCTTTTTTAATTTCTCCTATTTGAGTTTAGTTGGATCTTGTAAGAATAAAACTATGAATCGCCTTTAAACAGAAAGTGGTTTTAAAAAGGTGTGCTGATATGAGGATAATGGGTTAACTTTACAGCATACCACAAAGTTGCCATTATTTAACAAAGTTTAAAACATGTTATTGAGCAGAATGAAGGTGCAGAAAAGCCAAAAGTATAATATCCATATATGATAACACACGGTGTCAGACAAATCATACCTGACCATCATTTTTTAAAGAATGGAAGCTATCATATATAAGTTGGTACTGTTTCTGGAAATTGTTCTGTTGGATTTATCATTTCTGCAGGACAGCTCAGGGTTGTGAACTCTGCCACAGGTCTCTATCACCTACCTGAAATTTAGTTTGTTTAAATTTCATATCAAATTTGGCTTATTTCTTAACTATTTAATCACATATCAGTGCAGAGTTCCATCACACCCAGCTGGGGCTCTAAATTTCATAACGAAACTTTAGATCAGGATTCTTCATTTTCTGCTTGTAGTCTTCATCAAACTGTTCATTCTGGGCCACAGTGAAGTGGTTCTTCCAGTCACCAACTTTTCCTGAAGAAACAGAGAAAATAATTCAGGTTATTTGATCAACCTATTGATAAATGCAGTACTTAGTTTTCAGAACAAACACAGATCGGAACAAAACAACTTTTAGGTTTAGACATTTATACCTTTTCTCATGAAAGGAGATATAGTCTGGTTCATTGAATCGAAGGTGGAGTAGTTGGTCATTTTATTTTGTTTCATATTGTCAAAAGTCACACTGGCTTTGACTCTTTCCTTCTCTTCAGGTGATGGAGACAAACTAAGGAAGGAACACAGTCGGTCTATTTCTCGTCCACAGTCCTGTGTGAAGTGTTATTTTATATTTCATGTATATGTTCTTCAAAGAAAATGATACAAAGGCAAAGAATTTGAAGTTAAAATAACAACTGCATAATGTTTCTTTTGGTAAACATAGAAAGCGAGTCCCGCAGACTAGAACACCAGACGAAGGCTAAGTATTTCCTAAAAGCTATTTAATCTTTCAGCAAGGGCAACGTGTTTATTAACAAAATCAAGACACTTTTTAATGTAATGAGCTTTGTTGTAAATGGCATACTTTAGCACAGCTCATGATACCTCAATCAAATCTTCATAGAACATGTAGTGAAAATTTGAATAAGTCTGCTTCTTCTCCCACCAGCCGTTCACATGGTCATACCACGATCCAAAAACCACTACAAACACACAACAAAACACAACAGAGTGTTTACATGGGAAATAAAATGAAAACATGGTCTCTTTTTTCTACAGTAAAACTAAACTGAACTCACTCTTCCCCTCCATGAAGTTCTGCAGGAAGGTGCTCCATTTCCCCGGTTCTGGCATTGCACTATTCATGCGTTCAAAATGGAAGTTGGACACTGCATTGTCCTTTGCATTGCGGGCCACGTAGACTACCTGCAGAACCAACAACAAGTTCTAACCTGTTTCATAAATTCCATGTCTCTATGGTTATAGGTATATATGCATTTTACCCTGCAGCGCTGCTCCCAGAAGGACTTCGGTACAAACTGGACTGGTAGATGAGTTTTAATGAGACGAGGAGTGGTGGGAAGTTTGTCTGCCAAGTCTGTACCTGCAAGGTAAGAATGATTGGTTTGCCACTAATAATGTCACGGTTATGGGTCATTTTGATCCAGCATTTTGAGTTTCTTATGTTTTGGTTTATTTTTTGCATTATGGATTATTTTCTGATGCTCTTGTGCTTTATTGATTATTATTAGAATTCTATGTTTCTGTTTATTCGTGTTTAGGGATTAGTTCTTAGGGTTTGTGTCTCATGTTTAGTGTAGGTTCAGTTCTGTGTCTGGTCTGCGTCTCTGTGTAGTGGTTTCTTGTTTCCTGTTTTATTGTGAAGGTCTGTGTCTCATGTGAGTGTATTCAGTTTTGCAATTACTTCCTGCTGTGTTCCCCACCTGTGTGTAATCTCCCTATGTTCTTCTGTGTGTATTTAAGTTGTGTCTTCTTATGTTGTCGTGGCTGGTCCATCTGTTAACCTCCCGCATTTCAACTGTGAATCTACCGTGCTTCATCCATGTGTTCTCCCTGCTGTCTACCGTCATATGCCTCTGCTCATCCTCCTTCATATTTGTGTTTAGTAGTTTAGTTTTCCCAGTTCAGGTTATCTTTAGTTCTGTTGCCGTTTTCAACTTGTGTTTTGTCTTACAATAAACCTCCTTCGCACCTCCACGAGTGCCTGCAATTGGATCCTCCTTTATTTTTCTCCACACGGCTCATTCCACTCGCCGTGACAGATAAGTTGGACTTTGCTAGATGCCAGAGGTCAACATGGCTAAAAGTCCAACATTTTAGGGCAAATTTGAGATGTTTTACATTTACAGTGTTTGCACACTGACAAATAACCAAATCTAATTATCAAGCAAAATGAAAAGTTGCACTTGAGTAAGAATTATATCACTCTGTTGAGACAACAGCAAATGAGGAACACACTGAGTGAGGTTGTATTTTAGCAGCTGCCGTTTCAATGTGTGACACACAAAAATTTATGCAATCAAAACTGATGTGAGACCTAATGGCAAAGGGGGTTTGCATATCTCCAGGAAGGGTACTCTGTCATGAAGAGGGATGGAAGTCTGACGGTCTGGACCCATGTGCGCAAAATACAGAAGATCTAGGATGTAGGAGACCCATGTGGTTCCTGAGGTTGAAGCAGATAAAACCATGCTCTTCAGTGGGAAATATAGCAATCCATGAAATGATTTATTTTTTAAAAAGAAAAAAATATATAGTAATTAGCTCTACACAAGCCTTCTGTCCTTAAGCTTTATTTATATAGTGTCTTTCAGCACAACATTCAGCTCAAAGGGTTTAACTTGATGAGATAATAACAATTTTTAAACCCAATAAAACACACACAGAGATAAAGAGAATCTAAAATAACTTCCAAGGCTTTGATTTGAGTTTGAATCGGTTTACTTTCACATGTCTTCATTTTCTGATGTTTACCCAGGCTGGCACAATTCTGTCTACTAAGGTTAAATTAACCTTACCTGCTTTAGTGTAAGTAGCAATAAGAATATCATCTGGTCTTGCTTTGAAGTTCTGTATGTTGTCCCAGTTTTCTGTAAACTGATTGATCATGCCAACTCCATGGAAGTCAAACAGTTCTGGTCGAGGTCGCGCCTCCATCTCTTGACTTTTTGACTTTTTTTTTTTTTTTTTTATTAAAATACCTGCCTGAGTTTTTATTCCACACTTTAAAGTGTCTTTCTCACATTTAATGTAATTTTTAGTCTGCTTTACTGTTTTATTCTCTGCTCCTCATCCATTTCATAAATTGGTAACCTTCAGTGCCGTAATTATACCCTCAGTGCACTTTGCTTTTTAAGGTTGTGTTTTAAAAAAAATGTTTTAGATCACGCATTAACCCGCTTCCTCTTTCCGTCTTTATTTTTACAATATCTTACAGATTTGATATTAATAGGATTAAAAAGTTTCTTATCTAACTAGATGTCAATCATTTAGCATAAACTTGGTTAAAAAGGAACTCATATCAACAGTAACACATCAACAGCCCGTATGGTAATGATTAATGATTAGTCAAAGCCCTGACTGCTTCTGAGAAAAAAGCACAGGCACAGTGCCAGCAGTAAAAACTTGCACAACAGCAGAGGTGAAATATCAATATGAAGGCTATTATGTTTCATTTCCAGCTTTTGTCCCACCCGCTTTCAATCAAAAACACAAACACAATGACACTAAATCTTCTGTTAAATCACAGTTTGGTTTGCCCTCTTTCTCTCCTTCTGTAGGTGCCACCCTTTGCACCTGACCCCACTCAGTAGTTAGGCACTGAAGTAGTAAAGCTTGGTAGGGAATAGCCACCATGGAAATGAGTCTTTTATCACAACAACTGCGCTGCGTGTTTATTGCCTCACTCCTCGTTGACACTGAGGAAATTTGCACCAGCCAACATGTATGACAATTTCCCAGCCGTTCTAAAAGCTGCTCAAATTAGCCTTGCTTGGATTGGAGCAGAGGGCAGTGATGGTAGTGAGGGAGGAAGGCAATATTTGATTAATGTTATGGAAAAATTCTAGTTTATCCTCACATTTTCTTTATGTGTTTAGAATCTCACTGTAGGATTTGGTATAACCTTTGTTATGCTTAGATAAAGTGTGCATGCCAGTATGACCTTGTAAAAACTGCTTAGCTCGGTGTAACAATGTTTCAATGTGTTATTCACTAACTGTTTTGCTCAGAAGGATGAAACTCAGGGCCAGTGCCAGGAGCTTCCTGGTAAAAGATAGTGTCCAGCCACAGCCCGTGGGACAGAAACCTGTTGTAACTAAAAGATACACAGAGTTGTGTGTGTGTGTGTGTGTGTGACTGTGAACTGTAATGTTTGATGTGTGTGTTTGGCAGTAATAAATAGCTTGACCAATAGTTTGACCATAGTTTTTTCCATGTTGCAGACTTTATTTGCAAAATTCCATGACATTAATGAGCAATAACTTAAATTACTAGGATGCAGCTTAATATCCAGCTTATTATCATACTCTGTGCAATATTGTCTCTTACTTGTACTCTGTAGGAAGAGTCACATTTTGTTACCATTATGTTATCACCTTACTTTTAATATACATTTTTTTGTAGTTGTAATATAGTACTTTGACCTGCTCAACTGTCTACTCTCCAATGCCTACAATGGCTAAACTACAAGATCCAAGCACCAGGATTCACAAGTGCCTCAGGATCTCTTTCTTGGACAAAGATGAAAGGCATTAGTGTTGTATTTAAAGTGTACTTGTTTCATTTTGTTTTTTCATGCTTTCCAATATATTATTATGATCTTTATTTCTAGCACACTTTATGTTGCATTTTTACATTTCTTAAGCATTATGGAACAGTGTGTGTTGCTTTAATGTACAACTTTTAAGAGATGGAGGTTCAGACTGCATGAACATTCATAATCTGTCATGGTCTCCAAGTTTCTTGCACTAGCCCACCTTCCGCCCCCCTCTTTCTCTCTCTTTCCTAGCAGTGTTTGTATGTTTGTGGGAGTTATTTTTATCTTCCCATCAGTAGTGGCTCTTCCTGATTCCCCACCTTCCTGCCGGCCGGTCAGTGAGTCACTGATCACATTCACCTGCGGCTCGTTAGATAATCAGGCTGTCTACTTAAGGCTGGAGCCACTATGACACTCGGTCATAGTTTGCTGTTCATGTTTGGCTTGGAATAACTTTCTATGCAGACCTGTCTGTTCTCTGAACCCTTTGAGCATAAAATGACATTGTGTTTGCAATTTATTTCTGTTTCTTGATCCATATTTGCATACTTTAATCTTCTCGATCCTCAATCCAGTGCTCCAAGCAGAGACGCTTCTTTAAAAACAATTTGTAATTTTTATTTTTTTGACAATATAGCAACCGTAGGCTGACAGTAGCCCTGCATACTTGTGACACATTCTCCAAAAATAATGACTGAAAGACAATTTGAAATCTTTATTCTTTTTCATCTTTATTAATGACCTGCTTTGTGGCATATTGCAATTTGCGTATCATCTGGCTCAGCCTGAAATGTTACACTTACACGTTTCATAATACAAAAAAATAAAATTTTACAGTTAATTTCACAAAAAAATGTTACTCAAAACCTACCTGGTTCTGTGTGGAAAAAATTCATTTTTCACAGCATTGTAAACCTTTCTGTCTTTCGAGAACAAAATTTGCAATCTTGAGCTCAAGTGCAGAAATAAATTGACAATACAGCCCCTCACTGTGCTTTTGGCTTCCATGCATTGATCTTCAGGTTTTACAATAAAAGCACAATGTGTACACGTAAAATTAAGGTATTTGGAGTGTTTATTATTCCACTGTATAATTCTGTTACATGTATGCCACAGTTTATTTAGATGAGATCTTTGTAATACACACTCCACAGCAGTAGCTGCATACTATATCCAGTCTGTATGCCTGGCTCTGTTCAAATTTCAGTGCGGAACTGAAGTGTGGGATCTTTCATCTTCTTCTTGTAGTCTTCATCAAAAACTTCATTCTGAGCGACGGTGAAGTGGTTCTTCCAGTCGCCAACCTTCCCTGCAGAAAAAAATAATAATTCAGGTATTTTTCCTAATGTTACCAAATGCATCACATTACTGTTCACTGTACCTTTTCTCATGAAGGGAGAAATCTTGAAATCCATAACCGGGGCTGTAGAATAGTTGGCCATCTCATTCTTTTTCATGTTATCAAACTGGACTCCACCTGAGATCATTTTCTTCTCCTCGGCTGAACGAGACAAACCGAGGAAGCTGCAGAGTTTATCTATTTCCCGTTCAGTGTCCTGGAAACACATCATGGAATTAATCGCAGCATTAAAACCGCCTGGATGAGAGCATGAGAACATGCAGAAGTGCCAACGAAGAAATCAGATTACCTCAATCATATCTTCATAGAACATGTAATGAATATTTGAGTAAGTCTGTTTCTTCTTCCACCAGCCATTCACATGGTCATACCAGGAGCCAAACACCACTAAGATCAAAGAACAACACTTAAGCAATGAGAGGAAAAGATCTACACCTCACACGAAGGATAACTGTATTATTCATGCATACTTTGTCCTTCCAAAAATCTGTGGAAGTAGTTATTCCATTCTCCAGCCTCTGGCTCAACCCCATTCATGCGATCAAAGTGGAAATAAGACACCATGTTGTCCTTTGCATTGCGGGCTACATAAACAATCTGCAGAAGATGGAAAAAAGAAATCTTAAACCTTTACCAGAAGTAGACACTTTGGAGCTTCTTATTAGGCTTAAAGGTTCAAGTTACACCTGACGTGTTGCCTTAGATTGCACTGTTATCAGTACTATTTTCAGCTTCTTGAAAAACAGCACACAGGTTACTGTACCCTGCAGTTTTGCTCCCAGAAGGACTTTGGCACAAACTGGACAGGAAAATGAGTCTTAATGAGTCGAGGGGTGGTGGGCAGCTTGTCTGCCAGGTCTTTCCCTGCATGGAGGGGTGAACATGGAGTAAGGAAAACTTTGATATGGGAAACAGGTAACATGATAATATAACCATAGCAATATGACTGATTGGTAACCTGAACCCAAAGATGGGATGGCAATCTCCAGAAAGGGTACTCTTTCATAGATGGGGATGGTTTTTTGCCTCTCTGGACAAGTCTGACCAAAATACAGCAGGTCAAGGATCTGGGAGGCCCATGTAGTTCCTAGAAAGAGAGAGAGAGGCAAATAACTTGATCCCAACACTGACCTCTATACACACACATTTTGATGAGCCATAATTTTTGTACACATTTGTTGGACTGACCTGCTTTGGGATAGGTTGCAATAAGTATATCATCTGGTCTGGCCTGAAAGTTCTGAACATTCTCCCAGTTGTCTGTAAAATAGTGAGTCATTGAGACTCCATGGAAATCAAAGAGCTCTGGTCTGGAAGACAAAATTGCCTTTTGGGGAAAAGAGAAAAGAAAAAACAAACAGAGTGTGTGAACAACAACTGCAGGGATTTGACTGCAGAGAAGAAAAAGAGAAACTAGTGTTGGCAGTTGTGGGTAGTGAAGTCAGATTTGTTTCTACTTCTGAGTGACACAACAAATGATTAACAGCACAAAAGCACACAGTGTGCTCAGAGATCAAGTCTTTGGCTGAACTTAACAAAAACACTGGTGCCAAGTGACAAAGAGAAGGTCTTAAACCTTAAAACATTACAAAAACAAATAAAATATAGGTTGCTTCTACGTGCATTTAAAACCGCTTTCTTTTTTAATAGCTCAGCCTCACATGCTTAACAAGAAACAAACTCCACAACAGGAAAGCAACCTGTAGCTAAAAACATCAAACTGTTTTGTTTAGAGATACCATACATACCTTCTCAGCACTAAGTGATATGTTCATTGCTGGCTTTTGGTGTTGTAAGAAAAATTCTCCTCCTTTTCTGGTTGCATAACATACCATTGTTAGCTGCGCTCACTTCCACATGTAATCTGAAAGCCCCACCCCTCTGGTTTCAGATTTCCTGTTTTAGATCTTACCCTGGGTCAACACACCTGAATCAAATGAATAGTTTATTACCAGGCCTCTGGAGAACTTAAAGACATGTTGAGGAGGTAACAGCCATTTAAGTCAGCTGTGATGGATCAAGGACACATCTAAAACGTGCAGGACACCTGCCCTCGAGGCTTGGGTTTGGACACCACTGACTTAAAGGATTTGACGTGTTTCAAATGAATTCCATGTTCTAATTGTTGTGAAATTTTAAGTAGGCAATATTTTTAAAAAGCACATCATATGCTCTAGACCAGGGGTGTCGAACTCCAGGCCTCGAGGGCCGGTGTCCTGCAGATTTTAGATCTCCCCCTGGGTCAACACACCTGAATCACATGATGAGTTCATTACCAGGCCTCTGGAGAACTTCAAGACATGTTGAGGAGGTCATTTAGCCATTTGAATCAGCTGTGTTGGATCAAGGACACATCTAAAACCTGCAGGACACCGGCCCTCGAGGCCTGGAGTTTGACACCTGTGCTCTAGACTGTAGTGATGGTGAGATGAAGCCTCGTGATGAACTGAAGCTTTCCACCCAATTGGTCGACTCATGGTTCGAAGCATTGTGATGATTCATTTGCTCTACTGCACCATCAAGTGGATAATTCAAGTGAAGCGGGCTCTGTGATTATAATGATGTGTAAACCTCTAAAATGAATAAATAAATTGTTTTCGTGGTTATTTATCCCGAATATTGTCTCAGTGTGTGTGATACAAAAGAGAAAGTGGAAACTATCAGGACAGAGTTTTGGTATGATTGTGTAACTGTTAGCCTCAGACAGTCAGTCAATAGTATAATTCAGATCATTGACAAAAGTTACCCTGCTGCTTTTTCCATTTTGGTTACCAGACTGTTCAGTATGTTAAACTAAAGATGAACAAAATACTGACTCCCTAGTGCTAAGTTAGGTCAGACAAATGGTAAAAAGTAGTAGTAATTATTTTAGTTTTGTGTTGAGGATTATATCTTGACACCTTGTTACACTGACATAAAAGTAACATACAGTGTAAGAAATCACATTGCAAGGCTGTTTTGCTGTTATTTACTGTTTTAGTATTCACATTTTCTGTTTACTGTAGTTCAATGAAGAGCACTGACTATAAGAAATTACTGTCTACAGGAATCATGCTACTTAAAGCAAAACTCGGAGGTGTGCAGAAATTTGTTAGAGTATCTGAGCCAAGTCTTAAGGAGTTTTTGATTGCCGGTAAGAAACCAACATTGTATTAAAAAGGTGTACAAGGGGCTTTAAGTTCTTTTTGTTATTTAGTCTCTTCAGACTGCATTTTTATGATTAATTGAAAATGATCTGTGTTTTGGAAGAATCTTAGTTATGAATGTATATTTAGTGGGGAAAAAACTGCGTAATATGAGTGTCACTCCTTTTAATCTACCACTTATCAAGCATGTTAGTGGCGCTTAATAATTTAGCCTTTCTTTATCTGACTCATTTTTGAAAAAGTATCTTGAAATGATCTTCATTTTAAGCTACAAAACATTAAATGTCATGTCTTTTTGTTTGCACAAACTTGTGTGCTTGTTTCCAGCATTTGCAAAGTTTGGTGCGCCAGCCGTAACAGAAGGAGTGAAAGTTTTTGATAGTTCAGGGACTGAGTTGGATGAGGATGTATTTGAGGATATAGTAACAGATCCCTCAACCGGGGTACTAACCATCAAATATGAAACAGGTTTGTTTGAGTGATTTGTGTTTCATTGGATGTCATTTTTTTTTAGTGTCATTATTACAGTGTTTAATCAAAGAGTGTATAAAATGAGTCTATGGAGGGCCCATGTAAACTGATTTGTTTTGCTCCTATTTTTGAGGTCTGGAAACATCTGTTGCAGAAGTGTCTCCTGAGCGGTTCCAGTTATCATCGCCACATTCATCAGATTCACAGGATACGGTCATCCTTTCAGACAGCCCTTTGAGGAAACGGCAGAAGCTGGATGCAGAAGCTAAGCAAGTAAGAGTTAACAGATTTCCATATTCTTCTAATACTGTCTTTTTTGTTTGTAGTTTAAGTGTTCTGAACTGTAGTGGTTATATCACCATGTAGAATGTTTTTATTGTGTTTTCCAGTTGGTGGAATCCATTCTCACCAGCAAACCTGGTGGAGAACGTATAATAAATGAGTACAATCGGACCAAGTCCCTGGTGGATGAAACCAGAAGAAAAATGGTCACCATACTGGTAGCTGACATGACAGAAAAAAATGGGTAATTTATTTCTGGCCCTGTGATTTTTACTATCATTTTCAAATTATTTTAAATCTCTATTAATTCCAGGGAAGCTGACTAGTTCTTTTCCTTTTGATCTTGCAGTACATCACCACCACGGCAGGTAAAAGAAATGTATGCTGAGTGAGGATGAGTGCAAGGAAGCAATCGCTCTGATGAAACATTCAGCTGATGAAGACACAGTCAAGAAGAAGATGAAGTTGACATTTGTTTATCGACACAACATGGTCCTTGACCCCCTGCTGTCAAGCAACATACTGTCTGTTTTTCCACGTTTCAAAGATATCAAAGGCTTGGTGAATATTTTTCATTACGTTGACAATGTAAACACATTTTATTTTTTGCAGATAGCAGATATAATTCTCTATTCTCTATCCCTGTTACAGATCGAACAGGATTTTGTACTGATGTTTAGTGAGGATGTATCAGGCAGGTTGCTGGAGAGGTGGCCAACAACATTCAAAAGAAAGATTATCCAACAAGGCAGAAAGCTTCCTTCTACCACTGACCTGGAAGAACTCTTGCTGGCAGCTGACTCTCCTGAGGATGCCACTGAAGTTAATGCTGACATTGGTGAGCTGTTATTTCTTTAATTAGAACATTCACAGGATATATAATGTTTGTCACAGAACAGCTGTCCTTTTGTATTTTGGGTCTACTCAAACATTTTGTCAATGCAGATGCATTGAAATTTGTTATTGATGATGATGATTCAACTTTATTAAAAACAAATATTTTTTTCAATTCAATTCAATTCAATTTTATTTATATAGCGCCAAATCACAACAAAAGTCGCCTCAAGGCGCTTCATAGATACAGAGAAAAACCCAACAATCATATGACCCCCTATGAGCAAGCACTTTGGCGACAGTGGGAAGGAAAATTAGAAATATCCTGTCTCAGAGTGACGCTGAAAAACTAGTTCATGCATTTATTACTTCCAGGCTGGACTACTGTAATTCATTATTATCAGGATGTCCAAAAAACTCACTGAAAAGCCTTCAGCTAATCCAAAATGCTGCAGCAAGAGTACTGACAGGGACTAGAAGGAGAGAGCATATTTCTCCTGTTTTGGCTTCCCTTCATTGGCTTCCTGTTAAGTCCAGAATTGAATTCAAAATCCTGCTCCTCACATACAAGGTCTTAAATAATCAGGCCCCATCTCATCTTAATGACCTTGTAGTACCATATCACCCTATTAGAGCACTTCGCTCTCGCTCTGCAGGCCTACTTGTTGTTCCTAGAGTATTTAAAAGTAGAATGGGAGGCAGAGCCTTCAGTTTTCAGGCCCCTCTTCTGTGGAACCAGCTTCCAGTTTGGATTCGGGAGACAGAAACTATCTCTACTTTTAAGATTAGGCTTAAAACTTTCCTTTTTGCTAAAGCATATAGTTAGGGCTGGACCAGGTGACCCTGAATCCTCCCTTAGTTATGCTGCAATAGACGGCTGGGACAGTGACCTCTCAGCGATTCTATTGCTATTACATCTGATTCCACCATCTGGTCAGGGTCGGAAGAGACCAGGAAAGGTGTCAGCTTCTCAAGCAGAACGGCATCTTGTGGTCTTCAAGAAGGTTTGTTTCTTTTCTATTTTTATGGTATGAATTACCAGTTTAAGAAACACTTGATTCTTATTGCCTGTCTGTATTTGTCTTTTCAGACTGGAACAAATATCCAAGAGCACCTTGATGCCATCACTACCAGCACTCAACCCTACCTCCTGGCTGTTGGGGTGAAAAAGAATGACATCCACCAGTTCTTCATTATTCTTGACAAGAATGCCATACCATGCAAGTCTACCTCTTCACTTGGTGCTTTTGATGAACTGTTTAAAGCACATTTTGTGTTTGGCACATCTTACAACACCATGCTTCACAACATGTACACGTTCATCCAAACCACTGTGTACAATATAGATGTTGGCAAAGTCAAAGAAAGTCCCAGAGTTGCTGAAATAAGGACAAGGTTGCTTCGTTAGGGCTTGAAGGTTAATTCTCCATAATGAAGTGTTTTGTCTGTCAGGCTGAGTTTACTGGTTCAAACATGCTTGTTAGGCATTTACGGTTAGTCCATGGTTACTTACCTGGAAGAAATCTTCGCCTTAAATGTGCCCAGCGTGACTGTGGCTGTGTGTTTGGCACTTTTTCAGGTTTTAGAAAACATTTAAATACCAAACACCTTAACTATTTCGACCAACAGGCTGACACTGATGTTAATTTACAGCCTGATGTGGCAGTTAAAGAAGTTAGCACTACAGGGGAGGTGGTGTCAACTAATGTAGAAGAAACGCCCACAACATCTGAAATGTTGAAAAGTTCAAATAAGAGCACTTTGGATATGTGTGCCTCTACTGTTGCACAGCTCAGGGCAGCTGGATTAAGCCAATCTTCTGTGAATAGTTTTGTCTCCTCAATGGAGGAAGTGTTTTTTGAGATTCATACTCAGGCTAAAGATGCAGCTTTACAGAGCTTACCTTCACAGGACACTACAAGTAAAAAGAAATTAGAGCAGTCATTCAAAATCTTTGAAAACCCATTCACACTGTTAAATTCAGAAGCTAAACGAAATAGGCACTTTAAACAAAAATGGGCAACTGTTGAACCTGTTGAAATGGTGCTTGGCACAAGATTTGACAGTAGAAGAAACAAGATCACAGGGACTTTTGATCAAGTCATTGTAACTGATAGGTTTGCATATGTTCCTATTTTGGAAACACTGAAAACTATCTTTCAAAACCACCATGTTGTCGACATGTTCAAGTCAAGGAATATGTCCAGAGGTGTGTATGCAGACTTAATCGATGCTGCCTATGTTAAAAGATGTCCCCTATTTTCTGCAGAAAAAGATGCCTTACAAATTCAACTGTTTTATGATGACTTTGAAACTGCAAATCCCCTGGGCTCTAAAAAGGGTGTACATAAATTAGGTGCAATATACTTTACACTAAGGAATTTTCCTCCAATCTTTAATTCGTTGTTGGTCAATATTCATTTGTGTGCTCTTTTTCATGCACAAGACTCAAAGCGTTATGGCTTTAATTCAATCCTTGAGCCACTTGTCAATGATCTGAAAGTTCTTGAGACAGAGGGACTGAAACTTCCCATGTTTAAACACTTGGTTCATGGCACTGTAATCCAGGTCACTGGGGACAATCTTGGCTTGCATAGTCTGTTTGGGTTCGTGGAGTCATTTGCAGCTCGATATTGTTGTCGTTTTTGTCTGCTTGAGAAGGATTGTTTTCAAAGTGTGTTCTGTGAAGATGATTCTGGTGTTGCACTAAGAACTCTTGATATGCATAAGCAGCACTGTGAAAGTGTACAAAGAGATCCTACGCTACCTCATGTATGTGGTGTGAAACGCACTTGTCTCTTGAATTCACTTAAATATTTCAACACAGCCAACAATTTTTCTGTAGATATCATGCATGACATTTTGGAGGGAGTTGCTCAGTTAGAGGTGAAACTTGTGCTGCAGTACATTCAGGAGAACTTCCTAAGTGCTGAACAACTTGCTGGTAGAATACATGCCTTTGACTATGGCTTCAATCAGCAGCGAAATTGCCCACCAAGGGTAAAGTTGTTTGATGGCAGTAATGATTTAGGACTAAATGCAATTCAATCTTGGTGCTTATTGCGTAATGTACCTTTGATGTTTGGCGATTTAGTACAGGTGGGTGATAGCTACTGGCATCTTCTACTTCTGCTTCTACAACTTGTCAATATTGTGTTTTCACCAGTGCTGTCAGAAGGTATGACCATCTACCTCAAACATTTAATTATTGATCATCATCATCAGCTCTTTAAGCAGTTATTTCCTACACTCAGTCTCCTACCAAAGCATCACTTCATGATACATTACCCTCGCAGTATACGAAATATTGGCCCAATTCTGCACATGTGGTGCATGCGTTACGAAGCCAAACATAACTTCTTTAAGAAGCAATTAAAAAGCTTTAAAAACATTACAATGACATTGGCCAAGAAACACCAAAGTTGTATGGCCATGTATTGGGAGTCTTTTAGCCTTGAAAGATTAGCTTTAGGACCAGGAAAGATGGTGACACTTGGAGAGCTGAAAGAAGGTCCAGAAATTGCCTTAAAATTTGGAGCTGCGTTGTCTACCAGTGTTTTTTCAGCTAAGTGGATAAAACATCATGGTACAGAGTACCGCCCTGACTTTATCATCTGTACAGAGGTAGTGTCTGAGATTCCAGTGTTTTATAAGATCAAAAGTATTGTTGTGAAAGATGACATTGTATTGCTCTGTGGAAAACTGATGGAAACCCTGTGTTTTGATGACCATTATCATGCATTTAAGGTCAGAATGCACCCCAATATGGTGCTGAAGGTGTTGAACATAAAAGAGCTGTGTTACTTCAAACCATTTGATCTTCAAATGAAGTATGGCACTTCTGATTCCTCCCTGTATGTGGTTCCATATTGTCATTTTATGCCGAACTAAATTCATTGTTTTAAAGTGTTTTATGACTGTTTTTGTGTGTGTAGTGTTTTATGTACACTACATGAGATGTTGTAATATTTTGAGCCTGACATCAAAATAAAGCCGTTAAACGTATTATCTAGTTGTGGTTTTTGCTTACTTGTTTTATATTTTAAAGCATTATTAGAAACCAGGTTTTCATGCTGCAAAACACTAAATTGAGTGTAAAGGTAACACTACAGGAAGAGTTTTAGTAACACTACTTGGTGTAAAATTAATTTAAAATTTTACTCTATGAGAGCTAATTTTTCACAAGAGATTAGTGTATGAATAACACAGTATAGAGTAACATCAACTCTCATCAGAGTTATTTGAACCCCCAGTGTTAATTTCAAATAACTCAATTCAGTGTTAAAAATCAGTGGAATTTTACTCAAATAGAGTTAATTTATCACTATGATAGAGTAAATAATATGACACTACTAGTAGTGTTGGGTTCATTTAACACTCTGCGGTGTTACTCAGTGTTAAATTTTTACTCTATTTAGAGTTAATTTTACTCTAAAATTTTAACACTATAGAAAGAGTTGATTTAACACCAATTCCGAATGGGACCAAATAGACTCGGGACCAGTGTTAAATTTAACTCTTTAAGTGTTATTTTAACACTCCGAATTTTACTGTGTAGAGACACACCTTAGCGTTTTGCAATTTTGCATAATGTTAAAAAGTTTAAATTTGTTTAGTAGCCAACTGAACGGCAGAAATTAGGTTTTCTTTTCGGAAGTATTTAAAAGGGAAAAAACAGCGACTGACAGCGCTGTAAACAACGGTAGTCGTATGCGTAACAAACAAGCGAATAATGCAGAAAACAGATTTTTAGACGGGAAACTGTTCTTGAAGTATACTGTGTGTGTGTGTGTGTGTGTGTGTGTGTGTGTGTGTGTGAGAGACAGAGAGAGTGTGTGTGAGAGAGAGAAAGCTGTGCATGAAGTGTGATTTTATCCTGGTGAAAGCAAAACAGCAAAAGTCAGAGGAAATTCATGACGATGTTTATGTGAAGCGTAATTTGGATCTCCTTTTGCTGCTGGTTCAGTCAATATTATTTGAAGAGAAATAAAACCTGCAGCTTCAGAATCAGCGCAAAAAATGCGTAAACACGAAGCACGGACCCGCCAACGGATCAGAATCAGCGAGCTGTCGGCTTTCAGCCCCGACCGTGTCCGTGCAGTCTGGTGAGAAAGCCGACATCTCACTGATTCTGATGAGTCAGCGGGTCCGCGCTTTGTGTTTACGTCTTTGTGCAGAATCGGTGTACCTGCTCTCATTTACTGTTTTAGCTGTTTGGTGGTTGTTGAAATGTAGTAATATTTATATTAAAAATCGATTCAGGATTTTAATGAATCGATATCACGTTATCCAAGCTAGAATCGATTTTAATCGATGATCAAAACCCGCTCCTAGTAACTGTGTAATCATGCTTATGTACATCTGGATAATGACACAAACTAGTGTTTGGTGCTTCACTTTTTAATAAACTAAAATCAGACAGTTGCCAATTGACCAAACAGAAATCAGATTATAGGATCTGTAGTGTTGTTTATTTATATTATGGTGCTTATCATTTGTGATATGTATTACTGTGTGCATACTTTATTAGGAGAGATGAAATAAAAAAAAAAAACTCTTCCTTGTTGGTTCCATCAAATGCTCAAGTAACAATGTAACACGTACGTAATCCAATTCCACAACACAATGTGATGGGAAATCAGCTGTGTTTTGCTGCCCATTTTATTTCGAATCTGGCGCGAACCGGTGAACCGGTCCCTGACTCAGTCACGTGGTACGGACTGCCCGCGAGGCCTCGAACGTCACTGCATACGTAATCAAAGCAACGCCCCCGAGATTACCCGACACACGATTCGACGCTTCGACACACAGGACACTTCACTACTAGACTGGATAGAGATAAGTGTGCATTTATTTATTTATCTTTTTTTGTGAGTTTTTTGTAATGAGTTGGAAGAAGTTTGACCACTGACCAAAGAGTTTTAAACACACAAGGGTCATGGAAAGAGAATAAATGTATGAGAATCCCCATTTAAAAATGAAAACTCATTAAGAAAAGGTTCGTTTGACTTTAAAATGACAGCTTTAAATTTGAGCTGTCCTTTATTTGTCAAAAAAAAAGTGTCAAAATAAAGGATGCCTTTGAGGGCGTAGTGGCCCAGAAACAAGCAAGACAGCATAAAAGTTAGAAATTTAAGAGCAAAGACAAATTTAAAGGTTAGCATCTCAGTGGATTTAGCATTGGTCCCTAGCCTACATCTCATTTCTCTGTTCTTCTTGTTCTAGCCTCACTGCAAGCATTACAAGCTTGCAATTTATCTGCTTCATTTCTCATTGAATATCACGCAAACCACCTGACCACGAAACTGCTTGTTAGTCAGTTGTCTGAATAATTTTGAGCTTCTGAAAATGAAGGTTGTGTATAGAAATGGAGGTAATTCTTACACAGTTTAGTTTGGGCAAGATTTCTTGAATTGAAGCTAAAAGCCTGAACTTCGAGCGCATATTTATGGTTTGATTTAATATCTGCTGCAGTGATGTACAGAAGCAAAACTACAAAACTAACTGTAGCTTGTTCGTCTGGAAACTTCAGAAAATTAATTACATTTTCTCAAATTTAAGAAAGTGCCTCAAGCTGTTGTTTTTGTTTTTTTCCTAATGGCCAGTAGGAACTTACTCATCTAGTCACGGAAAGAAGTCCTTAAAGTGCATGGAAAAATAATTTCACTGCTCACATGATTCCACAGACGACTTACTAGCCATGGATGGTATGCTAACATGTTCGATAGAGACTATGTCTGTAACATATAACCAGTACTGTCCAAAACTGAGGAAAAAAAATTCTATTGTTAATCTAATGGTGCAGCCTGTCCACAAAGACTACAAATTAGTTTGTTTAGCTTGAGGTGTACCCTGACGTAGAAATTCTTAGGCTTCCCCTACATCCTAAATCCCAGTATAACCCCTGTTCCCCATGCTTTTGTTTCTGCTGAGTCAGACTTTGGTACTTGGTGTACGTTGCCTTGTTTTGACAGAACTATGTTTTCTGACCAAAATACAGCAGATCAGTAACGTAGATAACCGTTGTGTTTCCTATAAATATAGTGTACTAAAATTAATGTGTTGGTTCCAGGCATTGAAACATGTATCTTTTCAAAATGTACAATGCAAAGCAAATTTTGTCACTGATTCACATAGTAGTAGGACAGGCCTAAACAAATGGAACAAACTGAGTGATGCAACGAAAGGGGATCAAAAGGGGAGGGGAGAAGCAAGGGGCCTAGAAAATAGAAACAGCAGACTGGGGGTAATGTTCAAGATGGAAATGGTCAGCAGCAGTACTAAGGTAGGTTGTGGCATTTAAACAATGTTCAGTGTACCAAGAAAATGTGCCCACACATTTTTTTTTTTTTTTTTTCCCCATCCTCCAATTTTGGCGAGCACGTACAAATTATATCCTCAGTTTCCTGTTCTTAGGTGATATTAGTGGCGTCCACTGTGGTCTTCAACTGCTTTAGCCAATCTGCTTTGAAATACTGTGTGTTCAGAGATGCTCTTCTGCTTACCTTGGCTATAACAAGTGGTTATTTTAGTGCTTTCCTGTTAGGTTCAATCAGTCTAATCATTCTTCTCTGAGCTCCCAACACATCAACATGTCATTTACACCCAGGTAAGTGCTGCTCATTGGCTATTTTTCTTTTTTGTCTCTATAGATATTTTGCTGGAAAATCCTTGTAGTCCCACTGAAATACTTAGACCAGCTTAGCAACCATGCCATTCTGATTTTCTTTTTAAACACAGAGTTGCTGCCATGTGATTGGCTGATTGGATCTGTGTGTTAACGAGCAGTTGAACAGATGTACCCTAATGAGTGAAGCGAGTGTGTAATAAGTATAAATCATGCATTCATGTACAACTAAGAAGACTACGGGCATTAATGAAACAATAATGAAACTGAAGACAACAGTGATGCAACATCAAAGTATGCCAACTACAATCAAAACCAGAAAAATGAAGATTCAATTTTGGTCAGATTAAGATCTTGTTTTGTTAAACAGTACTATTCAGCAGTATCTGTTTGATCTTTTTAAAAAGTCAAGACAGTATGGGCTGTTTTGGGCACATACATGTCTTAAATATTCACTGTCAGAGATGACATTCCTGTTAACTGATGATTCATAAGTTTGTGATTTGTAAGTTTATTTATTTCAATAAACAGATCAGCACTTCTGGCTTATTTCATACTTCAATTTTTTTCAGACTATATCCAGTCTGTATGCCTGGCTCTGTTCAAATTTCAGTGCGGAACTGAAGTGTGGGATCTTTCATCTTCTTCCTGTAGTCTTCATCAAAAACTTCATTCTGAGCGACGGTGAAGTGGTTCTTCCAGTCGCCAACCTTCCCTGCAGAAAAAAATAATAATTCAGGTATTTTTCCTAATGTTACCAAATGCATCACATTACTGTTCACTGTACCTTTTCTCATGAAGGGAGAAATCTTGAAATCCATAACCGGGGCTGTAGAATAGTTGGCCATCTCATTCTTTTTCATGTTATCAAACTGGACTCCACCTGAGATCATTTTCTTCTCCTCGGCTGAACGAGACAAACCGAGGAAGCTGCAGAGTTTATCTATTTCCCGTTCAGTGTCCTGGAAACACATCATGGAATTAATCGCAGCATTAAAACCGCCTGGATGAGAGCATGAGAACATGCAGAAGTGCCAACGAAGAAATCAGATTACCTCAATCATATCTTCATAGAACATGTAATGTATATTTGAGTAAGTCTGTTTCTTCTTCCACCAGCCATTCACATGGTCATACCAGGAGCCAAACACCACTAAGATCAAAGAACAACACTTAAGCAATGAGAGGAAAAGATCTACACCTCACACGAAGGATAACTGTATTATTCATGCATACTTTGTCCTTCCAAAAATCTGTGGAAGTAGTTATTCCATTCTCCAGCCTCTGGCTCAACCACATTCATGCGATCAAAGTGGAAATAAGACACCATGTTGTCCTTTGCATTGCGGGCTACATAAACAATCTGCAGAAGATGGAAAAAAGAAATCTTAAACCTTTACCAGAAGTAGACACTTTGGAGCTTCTTATTAGGCTTAAAGGTTCAAGTTACGCCTGACGTGTTGCCTTAGATTGCACTGTTATCAGTACTATTATCAGCTTCTTGAAAAACAGCACACAGGTTACTGTACCCTGCAGTTTTGCTCCCAGAAGGACTTTGGCACAAACTGGACAGGAAAATGAGTCTTAATGAGTCGAGGGGTGGTGGGCAGCTTGTCTGCCAGGTCTTTCCCTGCATGGAGGGGTGAACATGGAGTAAGGAAAACTTTGATATGGGAAACAGGTAACATGATAATATAACCATAGCAATATGACTGATTGGTAACCTGAATCCAAAGATGGGATGGCAATCTCCAGAAAGGGTACTCTTTCATAGATGGGGATGGTTTTTTGCCTCTCTGGACAAGTCTGACCAAAATACAGCAGGTCAAGGATCTGGGAGGCCCATGTAGTTCCTAGAAAGAGAGAGAGGGGCAAATAACTTGATCCCAACACTGACCTCTATACACACATTTTGATGAGCCATAATTTTTGTACACGTTTGTTGGACTGACCTGCTTTGGGATATGTTGCAATAAGTATATCATCTGGTCTGGCCTGAAAGTTCTGAACATTCTCCCAGTTGTCTGTAAAATAGTGAGTCATTGAGACTCCATGGAAATCAAAGAGCTCTGGTCTGGAAGACAAAATTGCCTTTTGGGGAAAAGAGAAAAGAAAAAACAAACAGAGTGTGTGAACAGCAACTGCAGGGATTTGACTGCAGAGAAGAAAAAGAGAAACTAGTGTTGGCAGTTGTGGGTAGTGAAGTCAGATTTGTTTCTACTTCTGAGTGACACAACAAATGATTAACAGCACAAAAGCACACAGTGTGCTCAGAGATCAAGTCTTTGGCTGAACTTAACAAAAACACTGGTGCCAAGTGACAAAGAGAAGGTCTTAAACCTTAAAACATTACAAAAACAAATAAAATATAGGTTGCTTCTACGTGCATTTAAAACCGCTTTCTTTTTAAATAGCTCAGCCTCACATGCTTAACAAGAAACAAACTCCACAGCAGGAAAGCAACCTGTAGCTAAAAACATCAAACTGTTTTGTTTAGAGATACCATACATACCTTCTCAGCACTAAGTGATATGTTCATTGCTGGCTTTTGGTGTTGTAAGAAAAATTCTCCTCCTTTTCTGGTTGCATAACATACCATTGTTAGCTGCGCTCACTTCCACATGTAATCTGAAAGCCCCGCCCCTCTGGTTTCAGATTTCCTGACCCTTTTGTGGCCACATTCACTTAAGGATTTGAAGTGTTTCAAATGAATTCTGTGTTCTATTTGGTGTGAAATTTTAAGTAGGCAATATTTTTAAAAAGCACATCATGTGCTGTAGACTGGATAGAGATAAGTGTGCATTTATTTATTTATCTTTTTTTGTGAGTTTTTTGTAATGAGTTGGAAGAAGTCTGACCACTGACCAAAGACTTTTAAACACACAAGGGTCATGGAAAGAGAATAAATGTATGAGAATCCCCATTTAAAAATGAAAACTCATTAAGAAAAGGTTCGTTTGACTTTAAAATGATGGCTTTAAATTTGAGCCACAGACAATTTGAGCTGTCCTTTATTTGTCAAAAAAAAGTGTCAAAATAAAGGATGCCTTTGAGGGCGTAGTGGCCCAGAAACAAGCAAGACAGCATAAAAGTTAGAAATTTAAGAGCAAAGACAAATTTAAAGGTTAGCATCTCAGTGGATTTAGCATTGGTCCCTAGCCTACATCTCATTTCTCTGTTCTTCTTGTTCTAGCCTCACTGCAAGCATTACAAGCTTGCAATTTATCTGCTTCATTTCTCATTGAATATCACGCAAACCACCTGACCATGAAACTGCTTGTTAGTCAGTTGTCTGAATAATTTTGAGCTTCTGAAAATGAAGGTTGTGTATAGAAATGGAGGTAATTCTTACACAGTTTAGTTTGGGCAAGATTTCTTGAATTGAAGCTAAAAGCCTGAACTTCGAGCGCATATTTATGGTTTGATTTAATATCTGCTGCAGTGATGTACAGAGGCAAAACTACAAAACTAACTGTAGCTTGTTCGTCTGGAAACTTCAGAAAATTAATTACACCAAGAAAATATGAAAATAAACATTTTTTTCCCCACTCTCCAAGTTTGGTGAGCACGTACAAATTATATCCTCAGTTTCCTGTTCTTAGGTGATATTAGTGGCGTCCACTGTGGTCTTCTACTGCTTTAGCCCATCTGCTTTGAAATACTGTGTGTTCAGAGATCCTCTTCTGCTTATCTTGGCTATAACAAGTGGTTTTTTTAGTGCTTTCCTGTTAGGTTCAATCAACAATGTCTTGTTTGTTGCCTTAGATTGCACTGTTATCAGTACTATTATCAGCTTCTTGAAAAACAGCACACAGGTTACTGTGCCCTGCAGTTTTGCTCCCAGAAGGACTTTGGCACAAACTGGACAGGAAAACGAGTCTTAATGAGTCGAGGGGTGGTGGGCAGCTTGTCTGCCAGGTCTTTCCCTGCATGGAGGGGTGAACATGGAGTAGGGAAAACCCTGAAATGGGAAACAGGTAACATGATAATATAACCATAGCAATATGACTGATTGGTAACCTGAACCCAAAGATGGGATGGCAATCTCCAGAAAGGGTACTCTTTCATAGATAGGGATGGTTTTTTGCCTCTCTGGACACGTCTGACCAAAATACAGCAGGTCAATTATCTGGGAGGCCCATGTAGTTCCTAGAAAGAGAGAGAGAGGCAAATAAACTTGATCCCAACACTGACCTCTATACACACATTTTGATGAGCTATAAAGTTTGTACACGTTTGTTGGACTGACCTGCTTTGGGATATGTTGCAATAAGTATATCATCTGGTCTGGCCTGAAAGTTCTGAACATTCTCCCAGTTGTCTGTAAAATAGTGAGTCATTGAGACTCCATGGAAATCAAAGAGCTCTGGTCTGGAAGACAAAATTGCTTTTTGGGGAAAAGAGAAAAAACTGAATGTGTGAACAGCAACTGCAGGGATTTGACTGCGGAGAAGAAAAAGAGTGTTGGCAGTTGTGGGTAGTGAAGTCAGGTAGTGCTTCAAGCTTATTTCTACAAGTCCTCTATAAAGAGAGTGATACAACAAATGATTAACAGCACAAAAGCCCTTGTGCTTAGAGATCAAGTCTTTGGTTGAACTCAACAAAAACACTAGTGCCAAGTGACAAAAAGACGGTCTTAAACTTTCACATTTTGTCAAATGAATTGATTATCGATTGCTCCTGCATGCATTCAAACTACTTTCTTTGTTTTTAGCTCAGAATTACATGCTTAACAAGTAAAAACTCCATGAAAGGAAATCAAATTGTAGCTAAAAAAGATACTAAAACGGTTTTGTTTAGAGATATCATACATACCTTTTCAGGGTTAAGGAACATGATCTGGGTTCTGCCTTGCTTCTTTGAATGCATTACTCCCTCACCAGCTGAGTGTTTTCTACCAAACGTCTGGTTGCGAAACACACCACTATCAGCGCATCCGAGCTTTGCGTTGCGTTGTGAAAGTCCAGTACTTCCCTCTTGTTCATACAAAACCAAATCAGAAAAAGTTGGGACAGTATGGAAAAGTATAGAAATTAGTGATTTCTAAATTTACTTTGACTTGTGTGTCATTACAGACAATATGAACACAAAATGTTGTCATGTTTTGCCTGGTCAACTTCATTTCATTTGTAAATATACATCCTTTCCTGTCATTCAGACCTGCAGCACATTCCCAAAAAGGATCCAGTTGTGGGGCATCAAGTCATGGGCCTTCTTGTAGTCAATCCAGGCGGGTGCACAGGTTGTTGAGCCAGGGTTTGTAGTCTCGGCTGCTCTGTCTACCAGTACCTGGTGTTTCACTCCACTGATATTGATACTCGTGCCAATTCCCTTCTGTGCCCGCTCATGTTTTGAGCCATATGCCTATTCATCTTAGCCGCTATGATGCCTGGACAGGAGCTTCCATGTTGTACTGAGCCAGGTTATTGGCTGGTAGTTAGATAGGACTGATCCATTCTGGGGATCCTTGGGCATCAGGACTTTCTGGCCTTTCTGACATCAGACGCCATTCTGATGTCTCTTATTGACTAGCAGCTGGTTCATTTGTGCTGCTAGAAGTTCATTGAGTGCAGCTGGCTTCTTTAGCCGTGAACCATGTCCAGGCCTGGTGCTGTCCAGCCCTTCATACTTGAGACCCTTTCTTGGATGTCTAGCACTGTGATGGTTACTGGACCCTGCTCAGGGTAACAGCCTCCACGGACCCTGTTTAGGGAGGTTGCTGTGGTCTGCCCTTAGATTCACGAGCCACTGAACATTGTTGTTATACATAGCATCCTTGTCCCATATGCTCTTCCAGTATTACTCCATCTCTAGACTTGGTGGTGCTGCTGTTCTCATATTGTTCCCCTGCCACTGAGAATACACCTTGGATGGTTCTGTGGAGAACAGCTGGTTTATTCTCCTGCCTTCTACATCTCTGGTATACCTTTTCAAGCGGCTGGCCAAGGCTGTGTGAGTCAGACTTCACCAGCACCTTTCACCATGGGCCACTCTGGAAAAAGAATGAGTCCAGCCCTTCTCCAGGAGTTTGGTTCCAGGACCCTTATGTCGTGGTGAACCTAACTATATCTAGTTATCTAGGTTTCTTTCCTGCTAGCAAGACAGTTCACTTCCCACAAAACAAAGTCTGTGATGCTTTGGGGCTGTCAATATGCCTAGCCCTTGCCTTTGCCTGCTACCCAGATTACACTGACCCTGGCCCTGGTGCCTGTCATTGTGCATAGTAGGCCCACAGGATGTTGGATTCATATGATTTCTTGAAGCTGTGCCTGAACAAGCCTCATTAATCCAGATCCAGTCACCAGAGTCTAGCTGGCAAGCTTCCCTCCCCAATCTGGCTCCAAGAGGGGCCTTGATTTCCCATGGTGAGATTATACGGTGCGGGAGTTTCCATTAGCATGTTTTGAATTGCTCTTAATCTGGTGCCTCCCTTGTGACCAATTTCTAATGGGAGACCCTATTAGACAATACTGCTCCCAGGGCCAGGAGGACGATCCCCTGTGATAAGGTACATTTGTATTTTATATTTAGTTTATAAATAGTATTGACTAATTAAAATATGATAAGTATAGTTGTATTCATTTTGTCTTGGGTAAACCACATTCTCAAAACCCCCCAGACAGAGGAATTCATATTGATTTCAGCTACACAAACAATACATTGTTGCTAGTTTGGTATTTCTTGACAGAACAATGCAGATTTTTTTACCTGGCTGTAAAATGTAACTAAACCTGAATAAAATCAAATAGAAAACCCTGCAAAACAAATGGACCAGTCATTACCTTTTATTTTTTTTATCACACACAGAGAATAAAAAATGGGCTGTTAGCACTTAGTAAAAAACTTTAAAGTAAACTTTCGTATTACTTTATACTTTAGACATTTTAATCTACACACCAAAGTTTCAGTATTGCAGTACAGTGTTACTGGTAATGTCCAATATTTTTTTGTTTGTATTGACATAAATATTCACTTTCAAACATGAAATGCCTTTTAATTTGTGATTAATAATATAAAGCACATTGATTTAGTTAAAGATTTAGATAAAGTCAATCAGTGACCCTTTTTACATACTATATGCCTGGCTTTGTTCAAATTTCAGTGCGGAACTGAAGTGTGGGATCTTTCATCTTCTTCTTGTAGTCTTCATCAAACACTTCATTCTGAGCGACGGTGAAGTGGTTCTTCCAGTCAGCAACCTTTCCTGCAGAAACACAGATAAAAATCAGTCAGGTATTTTTCCTAATATCACCTCATACATCACAATATGGTTCAATGTACCTTTTCTCATGAAGGGAGAAATCTTGAAATCTAAAATGGAGAACGTGGAATAGTTGGTCATCTCATTCTTTTTCATGTTATCAAACTGGACTCCACCTGCAATCATTTTCTTATCCTCAGCTGAATTGGACAAACTGAGGAAGCTGCAGAGTTTGTCTATTTCCCGTTCAGTGTCCTGAAAAGATAGATAAGAGTTATTTGGAGTAGGGATGCATCTAACGGCTGCAGGACAGTAGCTCTCGAGGACTGGAGCTGGAGACCCCTGATCTTAAGCATACCACATTATCTGTCAAACATAGTGGAGATGATGTTTTGGCATGTATAGCTGCCAGTGGAACAAAGTCACTGCTGTTTATTGATGATGTGTCTACTGATAGAAGTAGCAGGATGATTTTTGAAGTGCACGGGGCTATACTATCTGCTCAGATTTATCCAAATGCTGCAAAACTGATGAGACAGTGCGTCATAATATAAACAAATAACGACTCGAAGCAACCCAGAGATTTCTTAAGAGAAGGAAAGGGGATAGTCTTCAGTGGCAAAGTCGGTTACCTGCTCTCAATCCAATAGAGCATGCAGTTTAGTTACTGAAGACAGAGACCCACACATGCACCTGAAGGTGGCTGCAGTAAAGGCCTCGAAGTACATCTCAAAGCAAGTCCATATAGGTATAACTATATTAGTGTCCAGTTATTTTTAAGTTAAAACAAACTGACTGCTTGATTTAACAGCCTTTCTGGTGGTACACAGAGGCAAAATTACAAAAGAAATGTGACATTGTCCAAATACTTATGGACCTAACTGTATCATCACAACATTACAACCATCATTACAGCATTATAAGCTACTAAATGAGAGCTTCAAGCAAGTAGCGTAAAGAGAAAGGAACTCACAAAGGAATTAGATTACCTCAATCATATCTTCATAGAACACGTAGTGAATGTTTGAGTAAGTCTGTTTCTTCTTCCACCAGCCATTCACATGGTCATACCAGGAGCCAAACACCACTAGGGCCACAGAAACAGGAAAATAGCAATCATACAGTAAATGAAAATAACTTTAATATAGTATTTTATGCATACTTTTTCCTTCCATGAATCTGTGGATGTAGTTGCTCCAGTCGCCAGGCTCTGGGTGAGCAATATTCATGCGATCAAAATGGAAAAAAGACACCATGTTGTCCTTTGCATTGCGGGCTACATAGACAATCTACAAAAGATTTTTAAAAAGGAAAAACAAACTCTTAACTCAAATGAATCTCAAATTCTCTTGGTAGGCTTTAAGTTTAACTTAAACCAAGTGGAAAACTGCACTATTATCGGTATTATTATCAGCTTCTTGATGATACACTGAGCTGATGCAAACAACAGACAGGAAAATGCAACCTTGCAGTTTTGTTCCCAGAAGGACTTTGGCACAAACTGGACAGGAAAATGAGTCTTAATGAGTCGAGGGGTGGTGGGCAGCTTGTCTGCCAGGTCTTTTCCTGCATGGAGGAATGAAGATGAAAAAAACACAAGTTTGACTGTGTAAAATGTTAATACCAACTAACCAACGGTAACATAGCGATATGATTTTAGTCAAGTTTGAGGAAAAAGAGGCCAACAATCCATAATGGTTTGTAGGTGTTTGTGTAAAATTGGTACATTTGATCAAAAACCTGAAAACAAAGGTGGAACGGCAATCTCCAGGAAGGGCACTCTCTCAAAGATAGGGATGGTTTTCTGTCGCTCTGTCTGACCAAAATATAGCAGGTCAAGAATCTGGGAGACCCATGTGGTTCCTAAAGTGAGAGGGGGGGGGCGGAGAAGTTAACATGACCCCTACACTGACCTCTATGCACACACTTTGATGAGCTGTAAAGGTTTATACCTCTTTCTTGGACCGACCTGCTTTGGGATATGTTGCAATAAGTATATCATCCGGTCTGGCCTGAAAGTTTTGAATGTTCTCCCAGTTGGTTGTGAAAATGGGAATCATTGAGACTCCATGGAAATCAAACAGTTGTTGTCGAGAAGGAAAAACTGCCTTTGGGAAAAAAGCAAAAACCAGATTTTTTTTTTTTAAAAAATCTGAATGTGTACTTAAATTCACTTTATTGTTTATTGTTGTACTTGTTGTGCATCATGATGATTAAAAACAACAATAAATCACTTATGATGCAGTTAATATGTACATAAATAAATAAAACACACACAGAGAGAGAATATAAAGCAGGGAAAATATTGTTTGCAAGTTATAAATTTCACTCATAGTATGAATGCAGATGGTACAAATTAAATTTTACATTGGTTACAATGGCTGACTGTTTCTACAGAGTGAGGACACTTTGTTTGTGTACTAACCAGTTAAATGTATAATAGAAATACCACTCAGCTGCTCTCAGGCTTGTTAAAGTTTCCCTGAAATATTATGAGGACCAGGGCTCTTGCTGTCTTTATCAAGGCTGAGAAATCAATGTAATGTAATGTAATCAGGTACTGCAGTGCCATCTGTGGGTAATGAAGTCAGATCATGCTTCAAGCTGTTTTATACAAGTCCTCTTTAAAGAGAGAGCGAGATCACAAATGGTTAACAGCACAAAAATACTTGGTGTGCTCAGAGAGGAAGTCTGGCTGCTGCTCAACAAAAACACTGGTGCTGATTGATAAAGTAACCCTCTGACTTGGAAAATAAAATGAACCCACATGGCTCATGCATGCATTTACACGACTTTAACTGATAAATCCATTGTCACTAGCTTAGCTCTACATGCTTAACAAGAGACAAACACCATAAAATTAGAGCAAACTCTAGCTGAAGCAACAACAAAAACAGTTTGGTTTAAAGATGTCAGGCATACCTTCTCTGGATCGAGAGACATGCTGATTGCCGGTTTTTGTCTGGTTTCTCTTACTGGGATTTTTCTCTGTCCAGATGAGTATTTTATATGCAACTTCTGATTATGTAACACGCCACAGTGAGAGGGGCCCTCCCAGGGGAGAACTGAAATTCCAGCCCTTCCCTGACTTCCGGATCCTTTTGTTGGGAGCATTTCTTTTCCTATTCTAGGATCTAAATGAATCCTAGAATTGTGTCAATGAAAACATTACTCATGCATTCAAAGCACTTTATTTGGTATGACATTTTAAATGGACAGTATTGCAAATGCACGATATACAATACATTGATTAGAAGTTTGGATGACGTTACAGTAATATTATCACATGACGACTGAACAAAAAGCAATGTCATGCAATGACAAAGCTTTTTATTTATGACTGTACAGAGGTTTAAGAGAGGGAACAAATGTGTTCCCCTTTGAAAGGTAAGCTTTTAAAAGTCAGAAGGAAATCTTGATTTTCAAATCCAACATAGCTGTAGATAAAGAGAATAGGCTTTCTGGCTGGAGTTAATCTACTTTAAAGACACATCAAGGAGAGTAAAAACATTTCTGGGCTTGTACACTGAAAAAAATGCAGTAGGGTGGTTGTTGAATTTGCATAGAATTACTTCATATATCCAGCATGACTAATGCTAAGGAAAAATCGGCTGCACTGTCCGCCATTTTTGTCTCTCGCTTTGGAAAATCTACTACCATCTGGAGTTTTACACTTGAAGGTAAATAAGATTTTAAAGCTAACACACCAGTGAGAAAGAGTGTAGACCCTTTATATATGTGGACTTTTACTGGGGTGTTGTTATTTTACAGGTATGTGGGCTGTTTATCGAAAATGAAATGCCAATGTTAGGCTCCAGTTAGCTAATGGTAACCGAAATTATGCCATAAGCAAATTAGTAATTAACATATATAATGTGAGTTAATATTGTTTGTATATTCTTTCAGTCTAAATTAACAGACTATTACAAACTTGCATCGGTGTCTGTAGTAAGTGGTGGTACCTGCAGTGTCTTAACCATTAAACAAGCTAATGTAGGGCCGGGATATGACTAGTTTGTTGAAACATGTCTGCTGCCAATGTGACTGCTCACACACGGTAACATTACCAGCACATAGCCACAGCCGCTATAAACATGCTGAAAGGTCAATGTAGCTTCTGTAGTCAGCAGCTGGAAGACTCAACACAGACCCAAGATTCAGTGTAACGGTTATCTAAATGTTGTGTGTCCTGTTTGTAAGCCCAGAAAAAGAAATTAAATAAAATGACGACCTTGAGCTTCAAGCTAATGTAAGCGTAATGCTATAGCATAAAGTGACTAATGCAATGATGAGGTTGTTAAATTAGTAAAAATACAGTAAATATATCCAACATGAATCATTTATATTTTTGGTCTAAACATGATTAAGTCTCGCGCCTTTCACTTGTTTTAGAAGGATGTTCAGTCTTTTAAAACCAGTCATATCAAAATAACAGAAAATAGTTATGTTTTCTGTTGAAACTCCACCCCCCCAGGGTGTGTTCTGCGAGGGAAAATTCACTGTGGCGGTCCGCCATTTTTTGTCTTCGCTTAGTTTACGTTTGGTGCTAAGCTTTACTTTGTCGAGGTAAACTGAAAACTACATGTTTGAGAGGAAACGAAGAGAACATCCATTAGATGGGGAAGTTTTTCTCATGAATTGCTGTTGAGCAACATAATGGAAAAAACAAGTCATTCCTTAAGTTAACTAACGATAATGCTAGCTTAAGCTGCGGGACAATATTATGGGCATTAGCTTTTTTTCAGTGTGTGCCCAGTCACATTCGCTTGTTTTTTCTCAGTGAATACAGACTAACAAACTTGTGTCCATTTAGTTAACTGGTTGTACCTAAAATGTTTTAGTTAAACAGTTAAATAAGCTAGTTTGCCATGGGGTGGGCTCTGTGTGTGTGTGTGGGGGGGGGGGGGGGTCTTCACTAAAGTCGGTTCATTTAGGGCATGACACCTATGCAGTACTCATTAGGAGAGGAAGTGCATGACGTGGGGCTTTATTTCATGTTCTGGGGCAGTGAATGTAATGTACTGATAACATGTTAAAGACACACAAAAACCCAACAAATTATTTTAACTGATTTATAGAGAGACTGAGAGGAGGGCTTAAAGAGATAAAAATAATGACGATATAAATATGTTAAATTTATTTTTTCTGTATCGATATATGGTGCTTCTCCCTGCTGAAGGGCAGATTGGTGTTGCTTCAGAACAATTCTTTAACGCTGTTACGTAGAGGTGTTACAGTTAAGGTTTTAATAACATTATTTTATTTACTAGTGAAGATTTGCATATGTTATCTCACATTCTGTAAGGTAAATTTTCTGGAAAGGTCAAATTAACTAATTTAACTAAGTATTAATGAAAGACCTTGATGTGTATATGACAATAATAGATGTAGTTTCTGGGTCATTTGGCAGAACTGCAAAATGGCCAGAAGGAGGCAACTGCTGTGGTTGCAAACAAGCTTTGGGTGGTATGGAAGTCAGGGCAACTATGGAACTGCTCAGCAACATGGGACCCATAGCTAATAAATAGTAATATGACAAAAAATAACAACTTTGTGTGGATGTAACCTTGTGAGATTTGAGATTTTGACAGCATTTTTATGTGACAACTTCTCTTTTTAGATAAATGCAGAGTTTAAGCGCATTGCCACTGCAGTCCATATTACTCTCGCAGATAGATGTGCTATCTGACAAACTAATGAAGGTCTTCAAAAGGCGAGGAGGACAAATAGGAAGAAGACTTCAGAACATTCTGGAGCCCATGGCCCAGGTAAGAAAAAAATTAATTTGTGTATACACTTTAGGGAAAATAATAATTTTAACAAAATGCTGCTTGTCACTCTATGCCAGGAGTATGTTGAAAATCACCTGTGATTTTCACAATTTACCATGGGTGCGTTTTTTTTTTTTTTCTTTTACCTGCATTAGAACTATGTGTGGAGTTCATAGTTGAACACCTCTCTATGTTCTGACAGTATTCTGCTTCTTTGCATGGAGATTTCACTTCAGAAATGCATTACCTTTTTAAGCATTCTGAGGACTCAAATCACATGCTGTAATGAATCCATTTTTGTTCACCTAATGTGTTAATGTTAACATTTTTTGGAATAGTGACACAGATTAAAATAAGATTTGGTATGTTCTTTGACCAGTGTTCTGTTTAATTAAATTTTGGAATTCTGCATTTTCTAGGCCACAGATGAAGCCATTATCCAACGATCTAATAAGGAAACAACCATGGGAATTTACATCATAAAGTCAAGAGATGCCAATGGCAGCCCTGAGGACATCGGGATAGTCCTTGAAGGCCAGAGAGTCTGGCAGGATTTGGATAACTATACCCTAGCAGCTGCAATGCTGTTTGGACTAATGTACACTTTGAACCTCACCTACCCACTGGAAAAGTATACCTTCGAGGTATTATAGAAACTGGTTATGGAGCTCAAAAGGAACAGCCTTTCAAAGAAGGCCCAGGTTTTCAGGACCAGACTGTACGATTGAACAGTTTTCCAGTTATGATGTGGGAACAACATGTTTACCTCTTCGAATATGTACCATCCTTTCTTTTAAGCCAGCACTGGTAAAGTTGCAGTACATAGTGAAACTTATTTTTCTGGCACTTTTCAACTTGGGGCCTTTATTACTGCAGTTTTCACTTTTCAAGCCATTGCTCTTTTAAAAAAAAAAAATTCTAACTTTGAATGTCCATTTTTCTCAATGGAAATGGTGCCTTGCACCAATTTCACCAGTTTGCAATTTTTTTCCCAAGGTGCACCACTACAAACAGATTGCATCGTCTAGTATTAGTGATTGTGATGTTTAGTGATAGAAGCAAGCCAATACTAATCAGTTTAGGTCTCTTGGTTTTGTGCCTGTGGGTTATAATGTTATTTTAAGTTTCTTCTTTGTGTCACTTTAATAATTACACCCCTGTTGCTATATTACCTTATGGCTCTTACATTTAAAAAACTATTTTTTACATAAGCGCGATGTCATAAGGCCCCACAATGTTGAATTCAGGTTACAGCAGATAACTTTGAGGAATGTTGTGGAATGTTTTTCAAGAGATGCATTGTACAAATATGACTCATGTATATTTTGGAAGCCTGAATTGAAAGTCCATTGTTACAACTGTGTAGTCAAAGGAGCTTGCAAAGAAAAGTGTCTGGACTTCTTTAAGTTACTTGAAGACGTTTCACCTCTCATCCGAGAAGCTTCTTCAGTTCTAAGGTCAAATGGTGGTTTCACTTGCATACCCACCACGGAGGCCGTGGAGACTGTCAGAAAACGACTACAAGAAGACAGCTCCTTGGAGGACAGGACCAACTTCACACCCGATCAGATTTGCACACTGTTAGACCTCTGCCTCACCACTACATATTTCAAATACAACGAAGGCTTTTACAGACAAAAACATGGCTGTGCCATGGGCTCCCCCGTGTCACCTATTGTAGCCAACCTTTACATGGAGGAAGTGGAAAGGAAGGCTCTTGGCTCTTTCAAAGGAAGAGTACCCAGCCACTGGTACAGATATGTGGACGACACCTGGGTCAAAATCAAGACACAAGAAGTGGAATCCTTCACTGCGCACATTAACGCTGTGGATAAAAACATCAAGTTCACCAGGGAAGACACAAAGGACAACTGTTTGCCTTTCCTGGACTGCGCTGTGCACATTGAAGAGAACGGCAAACTCAACATCGAAGTTTACCGGAAGCCCACACACACGGACCAGTACCTCCTCTTTGACTCCCATCACCCTTTGGAACACAAACTTGGAGTAATTAGGACCCTACACCACCGGGCAGAACATGTTCCCTCTAAGCCTGAAGGAAAAAAGAAGGAACACACACATGTAAAGGAAGCACTCAAAACGTGCGGCTATCCTAAATGGGCGTTCTTAAAGTCAGCAAAGAGGCACAGAAAAGAAGACCAGACACCAGCGAGGGAGGATAAGAAGGACAGACGCAACAACATTGTCATCCCCTATGTAGCCGGTGTATCAGAAAAACTTAGGAGAGTTTTCTCCAAGCATGACATCCCGGTGCATTTCAGACCCAGCAACACGCTCAGACAAAAACTGGTTCACCCGAAAGACAAAACGCCAAAACACAGACTTAACAATGTGGTGTATGCTGTACAGTGCAGCGAGGAATGCCCAGACCTCTACATTGGAGAGACCAAACAGCCACTTCACAAGCGCATGGCACAACACAGAAGAGCCACCTCCACAGGACAAGACTCAGCAGTCCATCTGCATCTTAAGGATAAAGGACACTCTTTCGAGGATGCCAATGTTCACATTTTGGACAGAGAGGACAGATGGTTTGAAAGAGGAGTGAAAGAAGCCATCTATGTCCACTGTGAGCGACCATCTTTGAACAGAGGCGGGGGTTTACGACACCAACTCTCTGCCATCTATAATCCAGTTTTGAGATCCCTTCCCAGACGCCTTAACGCCCACTCACATCCTGGGCCATCTGACCTCAGGAATTCGCATGATAAGGTGGGGCCAGGTTTCACAATGAACACACCCGAAACTCTGGCTGATTGGGACCCACACCCAGTTTCACACCTTGGCTCAGGCGATTAGAGGATCATCAGGGGGTCCTTTTGTCCCTCTGTGGGGGGATACTCCCACTAGGTTTATATCTGGGACTCTCCACCATTTGACCTTAGAACTGAAGAAGCTTCTCGGATGAGAGGTGAAACGTCTTCAAGTAACTTAAAGAAGTCCAGACGCTTTTCTTTGCAAGCTCCTTTGACTACGATGACCTGGATGACTGAGAACCTTCACAGACTTACAACTGTGTAGTATTTTCAAAAATACAGGTCATTGTTCAAAAATGTTTTGCTTATTTCTTTGATTGAAGAGAAAGTGTACAGTACATACAGTAAGATCAGCCTTAATTTAGTTTTGAACACTCAATTATATATTAGATTATATATTATATATTAGAAATTTGTTATAAAATAAAATAAGCTTACCATAAAATAATCTTGTCAATATAACACACAGTAGTCCAATACAATTAACACAAAAAGTTCATGTCTGATAAACAAGTGGTTTCTATAAATATTTGACCGGAATGAAAAACAAAACAACAACATAAAAAAGTCATGTTTGTGTTACCAGAAAAATGTGTGCAGGTATAACATAAAAAACTAAGGTTAACCAAACATAACTTAATTTCGTGCAACCGATTACAATAATTTTTTTATGTTTATCCCACTGATTATTTTTTTCAGTGTAGCCTTTATCAGCATTATTGTTCCAGTTTAGCAGTTATGCTTAACTACTTTCGCAAGTATTAAAAAAATAGCAAAAATCTCCTGCATGCATGTGTTTTATGCTTACATTTTTAATATGGGGACAGTAGTTAGAACATCAGTATAATAGTTACTGTAGTGACAAACAAGTCATTTTTGGAAGGTCAGTTTAATGGAACTTATTATTAAAATCACAAACATCAAAATATAATCTTTGAAATGTAAACATAAAACCAGAATTGATGTTCACAGAAGGAACTGAAAAATAAATGTTAAAAATTACAACTGCACATTGGGTTTGTTTGAACAAAAAGGAAGTTGCAGATTTTAGCTTGCAAAACACGTTTTAAGACCAAAGATCAGACAAACAAACACTATTCAGAGGGGTAAAGTACAAGCAAGATCAACTCTAAGGAAAAGAGTCAGAAGAATATGGTAGGAATGATTAATTAGCATGTTAAAGAGAGGGCCCTGCTATAGGCTGGCAGTAAGTTCATGCTGTACCCCACCTTTCAAATTATGTTAGGGGTGAAGGGCTCCACCACCCTGTGACTCTGAGGCATCAAGCTTCTTCTTAAACACACTTCTATGAGAAGACTTTAAGTGCAGGCTAAAAACGTATTAGTTTCTGTTGAGACTAAAGACTGGGGGGACAGAGTATTTCAGTCTGTGGCAAGGTTATTATAGCTCACTAAAACTAAACTAAAAATTAAAACTAGATGTGAAAAAGAAATTCAGTAAAATAAAAAAAATCTAAATATATCATATTTTTAAAAACTAAACTTCTAAAAAGTTAAAACAAACTGAAATGAATCTGTGAACTTTGAAAACTAATGAACATTTTTTTTAAAGAGTAAATATAGTATTAGTGTTTGTTATTTGGGGGGAATTTTTTTTTTTATCAAAACTTGCCAGATGAGGCTTTGATGGAAACATTGAGTCTTTTGATGTCTACAAGACTGTGAGCATTGCACGATCCAATAATAATGAATAGCAACTAAAAATAAGACTGAAACTAATAGAAACTAAACATTTTCAAAAAAGTAAAGATTAAACTGAAACGAGCAAATTCTCTTGGGTAACTGCAACTAGACTGAATTAAAAGCCAAAATTCAAAGCAAAATAAAAATAAACACTAATTAGATCATTACAAAACTTGAATAACTCTGGTCTGTGGATAGTCTCCCACTCCAGCTATATTTAGCTGACTCTGTGGACTCCTTTGAAAAGCAGTTTAAGACTTTTATTTTGTTATCACCATCTTTTATTATGTTTTTTTTTAATTGATTGTTTCTATTAATTGTTTTTTAATTTCCTAGGATATTTTGTTGTGATTATCCCTAGTGTTTTTATTAATTCATTTATTTATGTATTTTGTTACTTACGAACTTGATGAAGGGAAACTTTTATTCTCTTTTAACCCACTAGGTGGTACCATGAGACAACATTAAAAGGCTAAGATGAATACAAGACTGAAATAAAAGATTTGAAATATGCAGGGAAAGAAAAAAAGTTGAATTTTTTTTATTATCTTAATCCTGTTACAAAGAGAATATCATTAAATTAACTATAAAGATTTCTTTTTTTATGCACATACTGAACCTATAAGCCGATGCAGTAACCCTTTCAGACCGAACGGTGGCGTTCATCATGTACAGATACAGTTTATTGAAGCCGTTAACGCAGAAGAAGAAAAACGTACACAACAGAGATGGCGGCACCCGGCGAGGCATCGGTGGATGAGACACACGTGGGTAAAAAGAAGAAGGTAAATGTAGATAAATAATTTCTAGAAGCATATCGTCGCAGCCGTTTGAAGCTATTGGTGACTGCAGCTGAGGAACGCAGTTTTATAACTAATAAACAGTAAACGTAAGGTAGTTTTTTTTTTTTTTTTGCTAGCGTCAAGCGGCTAATGTGAGTAGCCCCACACGGGGGCGAAGACCAGTGTAAAAAGTTTTGGGGCTTAAATAACGAAATACGTTATAGTCACTTCTTCTAACTTGCCACTGTTCGCTCCTATCTTACAGCTGCCTGCTCGGTACTGGCAGGAGCTCCAGGAGGAGGAACGGAAGGATGAAAACAAAGTTAAAAACGACGGAGAACAGAGCAAAGAGGCTCTGCAGCAGGAGGAGGACAAGACACAGAAGGCAAAGAAGCGAAAACAAGACCAAAGTCCAAGTGATGGAGAGAAAGTCAAGCCAGAGGTAAGAGTACACAAATTACTGTTGACAGACAAAAATCACGCCATCATTTCTTGCTCTTGCTTAAACTGTTTTAGTGAGGTCCTGTGTTGCACTAGAATATGTTTATGATGCAGTTTGGGGTACCCTTATTTGCACTAAACAGCCTATGCATCGCCTTTGTACTGCTATTACACTGCAAAATCTTCCAAGTATCCCCCAAAAAGCAGATTATTATGTAGACAAAGGTAGCCAGGCATGCCTAATCTCCCATGATGATTCATGAGCGTTGTACTGAATCTTTTAGCAGTAATATTTAAGTTTGAAGCATGTTTACCATGATTCAGTCTGCTTTTACATTTTAGTATAGGTAATATAGGACTGTATATTATATATTGTTCTAACTAATGTTCATATTCTTTCAGAAATCTGACCCATTCCCAGGCCCTGCTCCTATTCCAGAAGACAGATTGCAAAAATTCAAGAGGAAAGATAAACTTAAAAAGGTAAGCATCTGAGTGGCTCTTCTTTAAAGTAGTATGCTCTTTTTTTCAGCGCTTGTCTTTCATCTGATTCCTCTTTTGTTTTGTAATAGCCTCACCGTAAGCAGCACAAGCTGAGAGATATCATAGCTCGCTCAGAAGACGCTTCAGAAATGGCCCAGAAACAAGCAGCACGGTTTGACCTTCTCCTCCCGGAGGAGGCAGGGTAATGTCCTTTAAATGATGCTCACCTCTTTGTGTTAGATCGTACTCTGTGACAGATATCATGTGATTTAAAAACACATGAGTGATGTTTGTTCCTGATCTCAGGTTTTTAGAAGGAGATGAAGATGAGGACACGTGTATGATCTCACAGGAGGATATTGCGGAGGCTGTGGACATAACATCTGGAGCAAAGGTACTGAGACCTTTTTATCAAATAAATGTTTGTTTGTTTGACAGGTTGTTTGTTTTAACAAATTGTACCTGAAGTGTGCACTGAAGTTGGTTAAGAAAATAATGGAAACTGATACCTGTCACCATCATACTTATGTAGTTCATCACCAACCATTTTTGCGGGGGAGAAGATGGATTTTAAAAAAGTTTTGTGTGAATGTATAAATAACTTATTAAACAGAAAAATTTGCACAGAAATTTTGAAGAAACACAGATTATGGGCTTTTGTTTGGTTTTGCTGACAAATTCACACACTGGTGATGGCAAGCTACATTATTATTACTATTACTATTTAACACATTCATTTTGCAAGCAAAGGTTTGCTGGTTCAGTTCCAACCGTAGACATAAATTTGCTATGGAGTTGTCACGGGAAGAGATTCTGCAGAGTGAGTGTTGTTCATTTCTTGCTATCTTCTCCTCCTCAGTATTTTAATCTGAAACTGTCTCAGTTTGGACCGTATCGATTGGATTACAGCAAGACTGGATGGTCAGTATCATGCAATATCATGCAGCACATGCTTATCTGTGTGAAGTGTTTTGTCTCACTCTTGTGGAGAGAGAGAGACTGATATTTAGTGATTTAAAAGGCCAATATATCAGCAGATGGTTTAACATTTAACAAATTGCTCCATCATGTGGTGGTGTTTTTTTTTTTTTTTTTGTAAAACACTGATTTATGTCAAGTCCACCTAAGTTGTCGATGGGCTTGGCAGGACGACTCACCGTTTCTAGAGGAAATGTTAAGTATCCTTTATAACTTTTGTAATCTTCTAAGCAGATATGAAACGTACATATTTATTTCCAACTCTATGTCTTCCTGACAAAAGTAGATTTTGACATTAGGCCTTCATTATTTCTAGCTTCTTTGCTAAGTGGCACACTCACCAGTTAGTACAAGCAAAGGAAATAAACTTTTCCTTTCTTTAAGCTTTTCTGAGATTCTGTGCTTGGAAAAAAAACTGTTACTAAAGGCTGAGAGTGCAAATCAAAAATGTTGGAAATTAAAACAAAGACATGGAAAGAAATTAAACCACAGCTGAGGTGAACCTGCAGAACTGAATGATCATTTCTGTTTTTACAATAAATAGATTTATTTAGATATAAATAGAGAGTTTTGCAAATATTTATGTTCTCTTCACTTCAGTCACCTGCTGCTTGGTGGGAGGAGAGGCCATGTTGCTTGTATAGATTGGGCGTCCAAACAGCTGATGTGTGAGATAAATGTGATGGAGTCTGTCAATGATGTGAAGTAAGTCATCCGCCTACATGAAACACAAAGCAGAAATAAAACTTTGATCATCTTCTCCAGACTTAAACAAATTTCTGCCTTTGTTTAGGTGGCTTCATAGCGAGGCTATGTATGCAGTGGCTCAGAAGAAGTGGCTTCATATCTACGACTCTAACGGAATAGAGCTTCACTGCATCCGAAAATTCAATGACGTCCTTCGGATGCAGTTCCTCCCCTATCACTTTTTGCTCGCCACAGCGGTGAGTTCACAGTAATCTTTTTTCTTTCAATTTCTTGCATTTACATTTCCACACTAATTAAAAAATTATATAATACAGTGGTCCCTCGTTTATCGCGGGAGTTATGTTCTAAAAATAGGCTGGAAAACCCCTCACTACACACTTTATACACTTTTCTCAGACAGGCATGAACATTCTCATGCTTTTCTCTCTTGTTTAAACACTCTCAAAGTTCAAACCTTTGTAGAAAAATAAGTCCAGTGTTATAGAATGAAACCAAAGATCAAACCCTGTTTTCAGGACCAGAACATGGGAATAGAGCAGCTGCGAGAGAATTCAACATTAATGAATCAATGGTATGGAAATAGAGGAAGCAAGAAGAATGAGTTGAGTAACGTTTGATTTATCTGACTGTTTTGTTTCGCTTAATGCGCCTTATAATCCGGTGTGCTTTATAATCTGAAAAATATGGTTCTACCTTCCTTTAGCATGTCTAGAAGTCCAACTTTTTGTGCGATGGTTAGCATCTTCCTCTGCCTTCTGGGTGCTACCGCAGGTGCCTTTGACGGTGCAAAACATTTCATCGACATTGTTGTGTTTGTTGGTGAGAAAAACTTACAAACATACTGTGCAGCACTTTAGAGTCACACTGCTAGCGATGGAAGATTCATGTAAATTTGACAAGCTATTCTGTACTGTACAGGAGACACGGCACGAGATTGATTCACGATGGTCTACAGCCAATCAGGACGCAGAACACAATGTGCTGTTAAAAAAAAAAAAAAAAAGCATTCCAAATTGCACCCAAAAAAATCTGCGAAACAGAGAGGCCGCGAAAGGTGACCCACGTTATGGCGAGGGACCACTGTATTTTCTTTTTATTAAGCTTTAATTTTCTCAGGTCATAGTCTTGCTGTTATTAAAGTTACTTTTCTTGCTTTTGTCAGCTGATTAATTTTTTCTGGCTTCTGGCAGTCTGTGTAACTCTAGATAAAAATAAAAGCTTTTAAAAAGCTAAATCGTGGTAAGACGATACCCAAGTTTCAGATTGAACTTTGGTAAATGCGTACAGACTGTTTTCCTGCATACAAACAAATGTCATTTCCTAGTCAGGCTGGCCAGACTACGAAGGGAAACCAGTAATCTGCCAGTACAAAAAGCCCCCAAACCTTTTCTTATAAGAGTGAGCTGAGTAAGAGAGTAGGGCTGAAACATTGTTGCAATAATGACAACGTGTTGTACAATACAGAGGAGTAAAGATAACACAGTTTTGAATGTGTTACTGTGACAGTTTATCATGTTACCATGATAAATATACACGAGTCAAAATTGTTTTGTTTAATATTTATTGTTGACAATAAATATTAACAATAAATTTATAAGCAAAATTATATGGCCTGACTATCTGTAAAACGTTTTTAGGGCCCGAGCACTGACAGTGCGAAGGCCCTATTGTATCTGCTCTGTTTATTATTATTATTATTATTATTATTATTATTATTATTATTTCGGCAAATGAATCGGCCTTTTGAGGGCCTAAACATGCTCAAAAACTCATGAAATTTTGCACACGCGTCAGGTCTGGTGAAAATTTACGTATTTTAATGTCCTCAGACATGGCCAGGGAAAATTAGCTTAGTAGCGCCACCTAGAAAAATGAAAAACGCGAGCCCCCGGTATGGGTATGACCTACATGTTTGAAAGTCGGTACACATATATAACGTTCAGAGTCGAACAAAAAAGTCTATTATGGCCATGTCCTAAACCCAACAGGAAGTCCGCCATTTTGGATTGAAGGTGACATTTTGGCTCTGATTTTACCGTTTCCATGCCTTGTACTTTAACGAACTCCTCCTTGGGATTTGGTCCTATAAACTTCAAATTTGGACAGTGCCAACTACACACCTGGGCCATGTTAAATTGCGGAGCTTGAGTTTTCACAATACGGTGACGCCGTGGCGCCCCGGCGAATTTCAATGACTCGCCTTGAAAATCTTATTGCCTCTCATTCTGTCATACATTGTCCGAGCTGGACCAAAGAGCACACATATGATAAGGCTCCACCCCTGAACATATTTCAACTGCCATATTTGACATCAGGGACAGCGCCACCTAGTGGGAACAGGAAATGTCATGTTTTACACTTTGGGGTACAGTATTGTGATGGGTGACATCTGCAGCCTCAAATTTCTCCAGGAAAGCCTTAAGGAGTTGGTCTTGGGTTACAGTGAAAACTGTGACTTTTCGCGAAAGGGTGTGACCCCAGCAGCATGGCGAACTTTGATGTCTCGCCATGGAGAAACAAATTAGTATAACTCAATGAAATCCAGTCTGATCAGAACCAGACTTTACAGGTATGATGTCAGACCCGCCCTGAACAGATTGATGTGCCCATTGTCGGGAATACGCAGAGCGCCACCTAGTGGCAACAGGAAATGTCATGTCTTACACTTTGTTGTACTGATTTTCACAGGTTCATCGTGGCCACCTCAAAAGCGGTGAATATCACCATCAGTGCCTCATGATGCTTCAGTGCGAAAATTGTGACTTTAAACTGAACGGCGCACCCTGGTGGGAAGGCGGTTGACCATGAAAAATGAAGTGGCTTTTGAGGGGCTTGGAAAGTTTATATAGGCTTTAAATTTGGCCCACACCTCCAATGTGATGAACGCTTTGTTGTTATGTAACCATTTTCCTTGAATAGCGCAAAATGGCTCCACAGCGCCCCCTACAAAATTTCAAAACCACAGCCCCTGCTCTGTGTTTTATCTATGAGTCTGAAACCTGGTAAGCTTATACGAGATATCACGATGTACAAAAAAGTCTCTTGGAGCAATATCCCAAATCCAACAGGAAGTCAGCCATTTTAAAATGAATGTGTAATTTTGGCGACATTTTCCCCTCTTTTCAGGCACTGTACTTTGACGAACTCCTCCAAGGGATTTCATCAGATTGACGCGATCTCCTGTATGTGGCATCTAAAGACCTTTGTGATGTTAAATTGCGAAGCTTTTTACGTTCAGGGCAACGAGGTGGTCGTGGCGGCACGTGGAGTTTCATCACTCGCCAAAAAGCAGTAATCTGCTGTCACTCAAAAACACAATGTTCAATCTCTCCCAAAGGTCATAGGCGTGATGAGACTCAAGCTCGGAAATGTTTGTTATGCCATTTGTCAGTAATGGTTAGAGCGCCACCTAGTGGGGCGACTATAATCATGATTGAATGAGATGAAATGTTAGCTGGTGGTTAAGGGCATGAATTCCATCAATGTGACATCAGATCGGACGTGCTGGTTTTAGGTGTTGGGCGTGGCTCGACGCGCCGGGGGTGCGAGGGCCCTCATAACGCTGCTTGCAGCTTTAATTTTTTTTCTGTCTTCTTTAGAGTGCTACCAGTTTCCTGCAGTATTTGGATGTGTCAGTGGGAAAGGAAGTGGCAGCTATCTGCACCAAGACTGGCCGACTTGACGTGATGTGTCAGAACCCTCATAATGCCATCATCCACCTAGGTCATGCCAATGGCACGGTCACCCTATGGTCACCAAACCAGAAAGAAGCCTTGGTGAAGATGCTCTGTCACCAAGGGGGCGTGCGCTCTGTCGCTGTGGATAAGACGGGCACGTAAGTCACATGAGAAGAGGAAATGTTTTGTAATGTCTGTAAAAGATACCTGGATGTTGTTTCACAATAGTCCTAGGCACTAAAAGTGACTTGCTAATACCAGGTTGGACCCCTTGTTGCCTCCAGAACAGCTTTTCATGACATTGATGCAACAAGATGTTGGAAACATTCCTCAGAGATTTTTGTCCGTATTGACATGATAGCATTACACAGTTGCTGCACATACACGATGTGAATCTTCCGATACCACGTTAGATAGAGATCTGGTGGTTGTCGAGTTTAATTTGAATACAGCGAACTAAATGTCATGTTCACGAAACCAGTTTGAGATGATTCATGTTTTGTGACATGGCCGAATCCTGTTGAAAGCAGCCATCAGAAGAGGGGATTTCATAGTTAACAGCAATTCCTGGGTAGGATGTGACATTTAAATAATGCTCAGCTGGTACTAAGGTAGGATGGATCCATGCTGTCATGATGTTTTCGCCAAATTCTGGACTTGGTGTCTGAATATTGCAGAAAAAATCAAGACTCATTAGATCAGGCAGGGTTTTCCAATCTTCCACTGCCTGATTTTGGCGAGCACTTGTAAATTGTAGCCTCAGTTTCCTGTTCTTAGCGGCCAGCAGCGACACACAGTCTGCTTCAGTGTTCGGCATGCTCTTCTGCTTACTTTCATTGTAACCAGTGGTTATTACAGTTGTTATTGGCTTTCTGTCAACTTGAAGCAGTCTGTCTGTTTTCTCTGGCATTTCCTCTGAGATCTGCCACTCACTGGGGCTTTTCTTTTTTTTGAATCATTCTCTGTAAATCCTAGAGATGGATCTACTGAGATCTGCTGGGAAGATCTCAGTGGATGAGCATTTTCTGAAACAACCACGCCACATTCAAAGTCACATTAATCACATTAGGTGGCCACTGAGTATATATTTTACTTTATCTTATAAGAACTTAGTTTTTGTTGTTGTTGTTGTTGTTGTTTTTGTGTACACTTAACAAATGAATCCAAGTTCGGATCTTTGAATCCGAAGTCAAGGGTTTGGTGGGATGATGTTGTTGATGTTCCTGACAACTCCTCTAGCCTCAATTAGTCACATGCTAACAAAAACCTTCTCTTTGAGATGTAAAAGCTTCAGCAATCACAAGGGAGATGTTTATGCACATCTGGTATGTCTAAATTTTGTGTTAAATCAAAAAATCCTTGACTTAAAAACAGGAAAACCCATGCAAAATGTTTTTTGAATTACAGGGTACATTATTGCAGCGGTCAATGATTTTGCACTCAGTTTTTTGGTGAGCAGTTAATTGCATTTTTCTCTTGGTCCACCAGAAAGTAGTCTTTTCATTTAGTTTTTTTCCTCTTTTTTTGACAGATACATGGTGACGTCTGGCATGGATAAGAAGCTGAAGGTGTATGACGTTAGAACCTTCAAGCCCCTAAAGTCATACTTCCTTCCTGCTGGAGCTGCCTGTTTGTCACTGAGCCAGAGGGGACTGCTATCTGCAGCCACGGGGGATGTTGTTCAGGTTATCAGAGCCACACTTTGCACATTTATAATAAAAAAACATTACATCCTGCAAATGTGTCCATCAACACATGCATTTCTGTTTGAGCAGCAAAGAGACAGGGGTTTTCACAAACCGGTGAAACCTGCTCCTATCTCATGCAGTACTCCAAAATCCCAACTGCACATCACTGAAGTAGATAACATGTGTCTGTTGAAGGCTGATCGGTTGATACATTGGCTGGAATAGGGGAGGGGAGACCAATGGAGTTCACCAGTAATGGGAGAAGCACACAAAAAAATCAAATATAAGTAAATATAGTGTGAAAAGTGGCTGCAGAGAGCACTGTTAATTATTTTTTACAATCAGTTTGGCTTCTGCTCTTGGTTTATTATCACTTTGTTCTTCTCTAGAGCTGACTGACAGTCCAACATGAGCAAGTTTAACGGACTGATTATATCACATATTTTATACACTGCTTCAAATTCAAATCAAATTCAAATTCAAATTTTATTTGTCACACACACACAACCATACACAGTATGACATGGGGGTGAAATGCTTGTAGCTGTACAATGCCCGACCATTAAATGACAGAAAAAAAGTTTTACAATTTACAGGTTACTACAAAATTTACAAATTAACTTAGGAATTTACAGTAAAGAATGTGCAAATAGCAGAAGAGATTATAAAGATTATAAATTATAGGAATTATAGGATTATAGGAAATGTGTGGTGGTGCGTGTGGTGATGTGATGTGTGTGAGAGTCCAGTCTTATAGTGACGTGTGTGGGAGAGTCCAGTCCTACACCTGGTTCAGGGCCCGAATAGCCTGGGGGAAGAAGCTCCTCCTCATTCTCTCTGTTTTGGCCTTAAGGGAGCGGAAGCGCTTCCCAGACCTCAACAGTGAGAAGAGTCCATTGTTGGGATGGGAGAGGTCCATCATAATCTTCCTAGCTTTGGACTTGCACCGCTTGGTGTAGATGGACAGCAGGTCAGGGAGCTCTGATTGAATGATGCGTTCGGCTGAGCGCACCACTCTTTGCAGATCTCGTCTGTCCTGCTTGGTGCTGTTCCCAAACCAGGTGCAGATGTTTGCCGTCAGGACGCTCTCGATGGTGCAGGAGTAGAAGTTCTTGAGCACCTTCAGTGGCAGATGGAAGTCTCTAAGTCTTCTGAGGAAGAAGAGACGCTGACGGGCTTTCTTAACCAGGGTGTTGATGTGGCAGGACCATGACAGGTCCTGAGTGATGTGGACACCCAGGTATCGGAAACTGTCCACTCTCTCCACTGGCGTGCCACTGATGATGAGGGGTTTGTAATTCCTCGCCTGCTTTGTAGTGAAGTCCACGATCAGCTCCTTAGTCTTGCTGATGTTTAGGAGGAGGTTATTCTCCTGGCACCAGGTCTCCAGGTTCCTAATCTCCTCCAGGTAGGCCGTCTCGATGTTGTCGGAGATCAGGCCCACAACAGCAGTGTCGTCAGCAAACTTGACAATGGAGGTGGTGTCTGATGTGGCTACACAGTCATAAGTGTACAGTGAGTACAGCAGGGGGCTTAAAACACAGCCCTGAGGCACTCCAGTGCTGAGTGAGATGGAGGGGGAGACTTGTTTTCCCACCCTCACTGATTGGGGTCTGTCTGTGAGGAAGTTGAGGATCCACTGACACAGTAATGAGCTGAGTCCTAGATCCGTAAACTTGGTGAAAAGCTTAGAGGGAATTATGCTTCCATCGATGATCAACATTCCAGGCGGGCTGAGTCCTCAAGCATAAACAAAATAGTAATCTTTTACAAGGGGTGCTTTTATAGGGTGAACGGCTAACATAGAGAAACACAATGCTTACATTCTCACCAACGATATATTTAGTATCAACAACAGAGTACCCGGAAAGAAGTCACACAGACAAATGGAGAAGATGCAAATTCCACACTCTTTGACCCCATAAGGCAAAGGATTTTCTCATTTTTTTCAAAAAATAGAAGGTAAAGATTAAGAGATTTATTTTTATTGATTTATTATTATTATTATTATTAGCAGTGGTTTGCTGTGGGTAAACACTGGTTGAAGGTTGAAGTTGGTGTTTCAGAAAATCAAATCTAATGTTGGGTTAGGGTACAGGAAGTGGCTGATATTAAAATAGTACATAAACTCGCACGTAAATGCTAGAAAAGAGGTGTTTGATGGCTATGAGAATAGGTTTTCCCAGGGTAACTGCAGAGGCAGTTCTGATGCACACTCAAGTCATTTTGTTTTATAAGTAGAACTGAAATATGACAAAACCTGCTCTGTTCAGAACATTAGAGCATCAAGGGTGACTCCTAGTAGGCTTTCAGGGGGTAAAGAGTCCTACCTATTAGCTTTTCTTTATTGTCCTTTATTTTACTTTCTTTATTTTCCATCATGCTGTTACATAATTAAAATCAAAATCCAATTTATGATCAAATAAAAGAACCATAGAAAAAGAATAAAATAACATAAATTATTGATGCATGTATCAATGTGATGGGATGTGAGCAGGGATTATACTTTCCAGGTCTGCGAGTTCAATTGGGTGCCAGTATTTTAAGTTTCATCATCAAGTGATTAGTCTGGGTGCCTGTCTGTTTTGTGGAACTGCACAGACTTGTCCACAGAGATTTGATAAATTACAATCCACCAACTACGCATCTTCCCACACGGTGGGCTTCAAGTAAGTTTACCATGAATGACTGCTTGGCTGAGGGCGTCGGGCTGTGTCATTGTCCTCAATGGAGTATAATCCACGTTTTAGATAAGAGCCAGTTCTTAATCTCTGTTTAGGGCTAGGTAACATTCTGGTCTGCCTTAACTTTACATCTGTCTTTTCAGTATTTCAAATAACAATCTTTGCATTGCGTTATGTGGTTTATCTGATCGATGTTTGCAAAGCATTGTTGTTCTTCTTTGGAGTGGAGGGTGTCTTGGGTCTAAGGCTTTAAGCTATACCTTCAGCCCCATCCTTAAAACCTTTCCCCTCACAGAGAGAGGGGGGGAGACTGTGTTTTTCACTCACCCGTTACCTCCCTTGAGCACGGCCCCTGGATGTCTTCGCTGAGTTGGAGCTTGGCATGCTGTTGTTCGCTCTCTCGTTCCAACACAGCTGTAGGATGGAAGGGCAGAGCACGTCGTACACCCTTGTTGTCTTCCTCAGCGTCTAACGCAGAGATCTTTCTTAACTTTTGTGGTTATTGCTGTGGTTCTGGAATCTTCTCATGATGACTAGCAGGACCCCAAACAGCACGACCCTTGACCTCAACCGCTGCCTGGGCCGTTAGCTGTCACCTGCCAACTGATACACTAAGACATTTATTTAATATCATTTTTATCTCTGCGTTAACACCTTCCCTCTCTGATTCTTCTATACATTTTTTGACACATCTCTTTCATCATTATTCTACACACATCAGCCTATTTAACTCTTTTCTCTGTCAACATTTCTCTTTCTCTCACACATACTCCATGCATTCTTTCCCACATTTCGTCACAATCAAAAATGGAGTTTTCACCCAGACCAGCTGGAACGCCTCCTGTGGCCTCACAAGCCGTTTCGCTGACTCAGCACCTATTGCAGCCGGGCATCCCCTCTGCAGCCTTTGCTTCAGTACAAAGTTGCTGAAGTGAGTCTTGCAGTTCCCCTCTTCTTTTTTTATTTTTTTCTCCAAAAAAAACAAACAAAAAACTGAGGTGATTTCATTCAGGGTGGCCAGTCACTGCGAGCCTGTAATTCAGTGAAACTCTCCTGGGGAATCCTGTTCCGTGATGCCAAAATTGTCGTGGAAGTTTTAAAATAACCTGCAAACACCTCAGCCAGCATGATTTGAAGTGGTTACCACATTGCAATATGGAGAAACGCTCTGGTTGAACACCTAAGCAGTCTCTGAAGATGGGCCACCACCCTGATTCCTTTTATACCTTGACCAAACTCACAAACAAAGGAAAATCCACCACTCTTACATGTTGGCCCATGTCACGGGGGGCTATAACTTCAGCCCCATCCTTAAAACCTTAAAAAAAGAGAGAATTATGACTCTGTGTTTCACTCAGCCGTTACCTACCTTGAGTAGGGTACCTGGTTGTCCTCAACTCCATAATAGGCCCTCTGCAAGGGTGCAATAGATATGAAGCCCACTTGTGATAACATTCTACATGCATACAACTGGTGACAGGAGTGATCTTGCTATTACTAACATCTGCAGTACATACATCTGCAGAATTCTGCATGTAGAGATTTGTTGGGTGTTTATCCAAGTATTTATATCTCTGATGTCTGAGTGAAACCACACTTTACTAGTAAACAGTGCACCAGTCAGGATAACTCACAGCAACAAGGTTCTGGATTCAAATCCACCATCAGGCTGGGGCCTCTCTGTGTAGAGCTTGCATGTTCTCCCTGTGTCTGCGTCGGTTTTCTCAGAGCACTTGGGCTACCCCCACAGGAGTTAGGTAATTGGTGAATCTAAGCTGCCCATAGATGTCAAAGTGAGTTTAATGGTTGTCTTGCTTTCTGAGTTGGCCTTGCAACAGATTCTCAACCTGTACAGGGTATACCTCGCATCTTGCTCTATCACACCTGGGCAGGTGCCTGTTGCCTAGGTGACCCCCTGATGTATTTACTAGCAGGTCATATCTCAATTAACAGTGTTCATTACGATTGTAAAAATAATAATAACACTTATATCACCTACAGTAATAGTTGTTGTCTTCATCATCATCATATAAATATGGATATTTATATGTAGATATAAAAGTCATAATGATAAAGAGAAGGGAAAAATAAAAGGTTGGGAAGGTATATTGGAAGAAACTGCGAAAACGATTGTGTGTCCGCCCTGGGCCACTGGCAGTGGAGCAATACAAAAGAAACGCAACTCAACCGCAGGCAGTGCAGTGGAGCTAGACCAGCTGGTCAGCAAGCTGTTCTGAACTGTGTATAATAATAATAATACTAGCGATTTCCCTCAGGTTCGATGGTTGCCATGGTTACCATGGTTGGCAGCACTTAGATGTTTGGACCAGTCATACAGCACTAATTCAACACCAGACCCCATCTGAGGACGCAAAACTGTACAACACACACCAAACGAGCTCCCAGACCTTGAGGACCTGTACCTCCAATTTTAACCTGACAACAGTTTTTGGAAGCACTTTATGATAATGTTATACTGCTAAGCATTAGTATGGTGTTAGCGAGTGCTTAATTTATCATTTATATAGCATTACTCCTCCTTAGTATGCCATTTTTAAATACAGATTTATCATTTGAACTATGATTTTGATTATTACTAGCAGTAATATATTAGTAGCAGTGATAGCTGTACTTGGTGTAAGAGTAACAGATGGATAAACATATGTATTAACGGAGCAGTAATGATATATAAATGATGAAGCGCTTGCTAATCCCTTACTAATACTTTACTAATGCTTAATAGTTTGACGTTATTATAAAGTGCTACCCAGTTAAAAGCATTGATCTAATAAGATCATATTTTTTCACATATCCCTGTAATCCAAACACTCAGGCTTCAGGCTGTTCTAAATGCTCAATGTCAGAAAGGTCTTCTTCACTGAGCAGATATCATTAATATGGCACATGGCTCAAGTTCTATTTTAGTTAATCTTATTGCAGCCCCTTTTCTTTAAACTGCTGCAGTCAGGTGACCCATTTACCAAAATGCAGAAACACCAAGCAAGCCGCAAACCACATGCATGCAATATGCTTTAACTTTTCAGCCTTTTTCAGTATGAATAAGAGGCTATTGAAAAGTTGCATATGGCTTTTAGGAGTTGAACATATCTTGGTGTCTTTACTTTAATAAACAGTAGATATGACGTATTAATGTTGTATGTGGAAATGCTTTATCTGCAGGTGTACAAGGACGTATGTAGCATGCCAGTGACTAAACCGTACATGGCTCATAGACTTCGGGGAACAGTGTGGGGGCTGCACTTCTGTCCCTTTGAGGATGTCCTCGGAGTTGGGCACGGAGATGGTTTCACCAGCATGCTCGTACCAGGTCAGACTCAATTTTGCATTACATCTGGGCATGTACCTTAACTACATTATGTAGGTTAAGGCCAAAGTGAAAATTTTAACAAAAATATGGGTGCACCAATTTGATGATTGATCCTAATGGGTTGTTACAATTGCTACATTCACTGAAGTTAAATTCTTTTTTTTTTCTCTTTTTTTTGTAAATCCTGGCATACATATTACTGTTGACTAAAACTGAATGTGACGCATCATTTACTATCATAGGTGCTGGTGAGCCTAACTTTGATGGTCTGGATGCAAATCCATACCGAAGTGCAAAGCAAAGGCAGGAATGGGAGGTTAAAGCACTGATGGAGAAGATTCAGCCAGATCTTATCAGCCTTGATCCCACTGAGCTGGCACAAGTTGACCAGGCCACCTGGGAGCAAAGGCATCAAGACAGGGTCGAAGTTCTGGTCAGTGTCTTAAAGCAACTGTGCATTTACAATTATTTAAGATGTATATCTGTATATTTTGATATAAGATATAGTAGGCTAAATATTATTGCCACCCATCTAAAGCATATTTTATCTTTTTTTTTTTTTTTTCTCAGGGATTTGATCCACTTGCTAAAGAAAAGTTTGTCCCCAAGTATAAGAAAAAAGGTCGTAGTTCTGCAGGAGCCATTGAGAGGCGCAAGAAACAAGTGGCTCATGAGGAGCAGAGGGTAAGTAGTCCAAGTTAGGAAATGAAATTTAATTACATCTCAGTGACTTTTATGCTGTATTTGCAGGCCGTGGCTGATCTCTCTTCACTTGTTTACTCCCCAGGATGTAATCAGAAAAAGCGTGGAGGACAAAATGAAGATGGAAAAAGAAAGGAAGGAGCAAGAGCGGAAGAAGGCGGCGTTATCTACCCAGAAATCAGCTCTGGACAGATTCAAGAAATAGAAAAGAAACATGCTTTGTGCAGCTGAAAGCCCAGTGGCATTCTATGGGAGTGACCTTTGAACTTTGCATAAAGAACACTTTTTTTGGTTGGGTTTTTTTTTTTTTTTTCTCCACACATAATTCCACTGCAGGGAGCAAAACACCAACTGCTGAAACTCTGGGAATAAGGGCTTGCATTGTGACGGGCAACTAATCAATTTTGAGTGGAGCAGCGGAGGAAGCTATATTTGATGTCTGTAGCCTGAAGTGCATCTGAAGTGCATCCTGTTTGCATGGGCAGATGTGCTAGCTGGCATTGATTTCACCCAGAAGTTTTAACCTTGTCAGATGGTGTTCTTTCCTCTGAACTTGCTGAGCATATGTCAACTGTGTTATAATTAGGTATAACTAAATTCTAAAAATAAACAACATAATGCCAAGCCTTTGAATTGAGACTATTATTTTGAAATCACGGAACTGTTATTACTGAATCCAAACCAAGCTGGAATATATTTACCATGATTACGTCTTTGGGTGGAGTAAAATTCCTTTTATCAAATTAGAGCAGCAGAAATTTGATCATCTGAGGAACTTAAAGGTTTTGGTATTTTAAATATTTTATCATGTTTTAATTTGTATGTGTGCGTGTGGCTGTTTTTCTAGGATTCACATTTTACGTGGTCTTTTCTATCGATGCTTATCCTAATTTAAGTATTTCAAACTAACTAAATCATAGCAGCATGACAGACTGTCACAACTGTTTGCTACTTTGCTGTATATTTATAGAGGAGGAACAGTTTTATAGAAATGTTCAATCCTGCTCAAAACAAAACACAGACCTATTTTTCATTACTGAGTAGTTTATTGGTTGCTTTAATGTAATACATATTTTTCCTGAGTACAGTGGATCAGCGTTTCCCTTTAACACTGTGGGTGAGAATAACAGCCCGAGGTTTTATTGACAAATCGCAGCCTCATTGAAAATGTATGTCATCCAAGCCTGGCACAGTTGACCATAAAACTCACACAGCATTGCAAAGCTGCCAGTCAGTGTGTAATCTTGCCATAAGAAAGGAATCTTATAAGTAATACTTGTCAGATGCATAAATATTCAGATGTGCATCATATTAGTTTTATTTTCAGTTGTTTAAGAAAATAATTATCATGCATTCTGTTTCAGCCCCCCCCCCCCCCCCCCCCAAGATCCCTGTATGTAATCGAGGTAATCCCTTCTTATTGTGTGTGAATATTGTGCCCTTGTGGCTGAATAACATCATAAATCCCTCCTTTTTTAAAAAAAAAAAAAAAAAATACTCTAGTCATTATTGGTGATTCTAAAACTTCATTATTGCTGTGTAATAAGCCTGTGATTTTATATCAGTCCTATTTTTTTGTGAACATGCATTTAAACTATTACACTTGGCCTAGACTATAGGCCTGTGCAGGTGTTGAAAGTAGCAGCCTATAATCATTAGACTTAGTTATCTAAACAATGTTGTTTTAATGTGCAGTTGCTGCGTGCGTCCTTACTGTAAAGCATCAGCATGCTAAACTTTGCTCTACATCTACAGTTCGTGTCAGTGTAATAATGTGGGAGGCAGCAGACACCCCTATACTACAGCTGATCCTGACAGCCCCCTTTACTACCAGCTGATCTTCCCTTTTCAGCAAAATAAGATACATAAGTACATTGAGGTGTTTAAAAAAATAAAGCTTTCAAATTAAACAAAGTAGCATTTTCGTAGTGCACGTGTAGCTTCACAGCCTAAAGAGCACTTGTGCTGTTCACAGTATTGAAGCGAGGCACAGCCTCCAAATAAGTCCGAGTTTGCTTTCCGTTAACCCTCACAATCCTTGCTCCAATCCCAGAGCTGTGCCCAGCATCGCCCGGACTTTGCAAATCCCCAAAGAAGCACGTACATTCAACCAGGAGCAGGGAGGTGGTGAATGCACATCAGCCCAATAGTGCAGCATGTCTCTGGGTGGGATGTGGTGGATGGACACCATGGCCTGATAGCAGCAGCGTCCGTACGGCATACTTGGTCCACCGGAGAAGAGAGGGCAGTGTGAGGGGAGCACTCCAGCTGCCCGGGCACACAAGCCTACAAACACATCCTCGGGCGGAAGAGGTGTGGATAAAGGTGATGCAGAGGCTGCCAGGGAAATTTTGAGCAATGCAGACCGGGACAATACATAGGCTGTGCCACTGCAATAGTCTGGAAAGACAGAAGGAGGGTAGGCTCCTGAGGGTAGGTAGTGCTTGCTGTCCGGGTCCCGGTCGGGAGCCACATGGAGATGCACCCTGCCAAGGTACAAGTCTCCTTGTTCATAGGGGTTACGGCTCTTATTCAGAAAGTGTAGGAGAGCGCTGGGATTGAACAGGACATCATCATCCACTTTGGCCATGAAGTGAGCCTGAGGGCAGAACCTCCGGGTCCAGCCCAGCATGGACAGAGTCTTCAGGGTGAGGTTGGAGTACGTGTCCAAAAAACGCCCCTGAACCAGGTCTCCCTTCTCCCGAGCCTCTTCTATTAGCAGCTTAGCCAGTCCGGGGTCAGACGCCACGCCGACCATGAAGAGTGTCATGACCCGCAGACCTCTCACCTCCACCTCCCCTCCCCAAGTGTCCCTGATGGCTTGGCGAGCCCTCTGATTGGCAGGAGCCGAAGTAACCATCATGATGAGGTAAGGCTTGGCACGTTGGCACACAAGTGGGCTAGGCATGAGCAAAAATTCCTCCGGTCTGGTAGGAGGGACGCTTTGCGGTGGGATGATCCCGATGTGCGGCTCTACCACCGTGTTCATTCCCATGGAGGTGACCCATGATTCAATGAAGTCCACGAAAAGCAGAGCCGACAGGGCTGAGCACGCTATCACCGCGCATAGAAAAGGCAGAATCCCAGGCTTGCTACCCCTCTTTCCAACCCGGGTCTTACATACCCATAATGCGCGTCCGATCATGACCAACCTCTGCTGAAGACCGCTGTGGCCGCCACAATCCCCCCGCAGTTTAATCCTTGGCTGTCCCTCGACTTCACAGCTAGAGGTATCTCCTTGTCATTGCGTCTCTTTTTCTGTTGCTTTTTTTTAACCTTCCGGCGTCCCCCTTCGTTCCTCTTTCGGTCTCAGTTACAGTAGGAGCAGCAGTAGACTGTGTCAGTGGGAGGATGCGCCAGCTTTTAGTTTTGTGTTGATGCTGCAGCTTGATTGGATTTTGAGAAAGTAGGGTTTGCAGCTGCGAATATGAAACGGTCGATTCCCTCCGCTACCCTCTTTCTCTTGGCCCAGCTCTTATGAAGCGTTTATGATGAGGTAAAGGTCGAGCTATTCGCGATAAAGACCCGTTACTCCACCCATGCTTGTTTGTCAGACTTTCCGGGGCATAGCTGTTTCTGCTTCTTTGCTTTGAAGGTCGGCGTTTTTTAGGTCACAAAGCTACGTATTCCTTTACAGCCAGATGGCCGTACAGGCTCTGAAATGACATCCAAAGACTGTAATCATAGCTTCTGATCCTATTATTTAGAATCAGTCAAAGATGTGAGTCTTGGCTGCAGTCTTTTTTCAATGAAGTGGCAAAACCCCAGCGTGCGATTTACAAACTAGAAAATCCAAAGTAGTGGAAAAATATCTGAAAATGCGCTATTTTCAGATATGAATCAAATTTCCTTTGAATCAGTGTGGAGCGGCGCTGCGTTTTTCTCTTCTGCAGTCGCTCCTGTCATACGGGATGGTGCAGGGTGACACCTGGTGGTGATGCTTGGTTACGTTTCCTTCCTGTCCTTAAGTGAGAGTGTGTGTGTAAGCAAATTGCCTATCCCACACGCTAAAACTGCGCTTGGGGAAAAACTGAAGCAATCAAGTGGTATTTTATTTAAAGTGTAGTTCTTTTCATTACAGTTAACCACCCAGAAACGTCCTAGGTCTTAAACACCTTTATCATAATTATCATTTATCATGAATAATAAGCTTAAAGTTATCATTTATGAAATGATAAGTTTAAACTGTGCTGACTCTGGAGTGTATTGAATAGAGAATCACATGAATAAAAATAAATTCACTGTCACAACCGATACAAGAATTATAAACAAGCTAAAGGAAAGATAAGATGGTTAAAACAACCTAAACAGTAACGGGCTGTCCAATACCCTGCATGTATCACCAGGAAAATCCCAGGGAAATCACCACAATATGAACAGCTTGACATAGCCAATACAGATGTCTACTGGGAGCCATAATCTTCCATATAAGGAAGATACTTCCTGCATGTTTTGCTCAGGCTACATGTCTACAAGAAGGCAGTGTTGGGTTTTGGGGTTTTAAGGTAGCAAGCATGCTTAACTTCCGGTGGGAGCAGGGTGACCATAAATATTCACAAGGGCAAAAACTGAAAAAATCCAGAAAGGCAAAAGGGAAATATAAACCAAAAGACCAGAGGGAATGGTATACAGGATGTTAATGACAAAGACTGAGAGGTGTGGGACCAGAAGTGAAACACAGCAAGTGATAAAAACACAGGAAGTATCCGAAAGACAGGCATGCAGAGTAAAATGAAAACTTACAAAGAGCTAAGGGGAATACAGACCATGTCTGCTTTACCTCTGTGCAATAAGGGATTCATAAACCTTGTAGTAACTGCAAAGAGATAAAGCTGATAAGTCATACCGCTAGCTATGGGAAGCTATAGGAAAGAGTGGTTGAAGCTAGGTTAAAGAAAGAGATCACAATCACTGAGCGTCAGTGTGGTTTATGGCAGGAATAAAAGCTAAAAATGTGATGTCTATTTTGAAAGTGTTAATGGAGAAGTACAGCAAAGGCCTTTGTGGACCTGGAGAAAGCTTATGACAGTCTGCAAGATTGGAGAACTGTACTGTATAAGCCAGGAATGGCAGAGAAGTTTGTGTGGGTGGTGCAGGGCATGCATGAAAGTAGTAATATAAAGGCACTTTTTTTTTTAGACATAGATGATTTAATTTAGCTAGTTTAGGAGCATTTCACTTTTCTTTTGCGCTCCGAAAGACACAGGGCCTAGTAGTTTTTAAACAGAGTACCACAAACAACATGTATCCCTTTAGAAATAAACTTTTCTTGTGATACTTCTAAAAACCACATATTCTTAACTAGCCACAATAACACTGTATCGACCCCCCAATGTTCCTTTAATGCAACAATCCCTATAATTATCTAGTAGCCACACACTGCAACAGTAAGACTTGATGATTAGGGGGTTACAGGTAGGGCCCCAACAGTTTCTCTGCTCCAAGACATCCGCGGTCCTTTCACACGGTAAGCATGTCTGTTATGCCCAGCGCATAAATGTCTGTATGTCAGCGCTGATTATTTAAACCCTGTTTAAAATGTGACACATGTGTTGTCCAAAAACATTTCCTCTAAATTTGCAAAGTTACTGATTTAAAAATATATTTTCGAATTTTTAGTTGCATGTCAAACATATGATAGACTCTTGAGCATATTTATATAGCTAAATCCACAATGGTATAACCATGCTAAATAAAAGATGCCCAAGCACCAATGCACTCTAATGCAAGCCTCTGAACTGTATGTTGATAAGTACATGAAGCGTACCTCCACCTCTATAGCTGAAAACAGTTTGTATCCGCACTCTGAGGGTCTGCTGAATTGTTTTTAATATGGCACTTTTTGACAAACTGCAGATGATGAAATCCTATTTATTGGAGAAAGTGTCCTTAAGCTACTGTTGCTCATACTTACTGAGTTCCCTAGCTACTTCTTTACTATGTCAGTAAACTTTTTGAAAAGGAAGGAAGGTGTTGTAGATTTAAAGAAACATCTTAATTGAAGCAAAGGCAAAAAATTATAATGAATTTTATGTGACTGTTCATATTAAATCCAACAACAAGTGAAAATCCAAAACCGGCTCCAATCCTTCGTATTAATGATCTCCCTCTCTCTCTCTCTGTCTCTCTGTGTGTGTGTGTGTGTGTGTGTGCGTGTCCTCACAGATGGAAGGTCACGGCAGGAGCTTTTCTCAAATGCATCTCCAATCATTTTTTTTTTACAAGAAGTGTAGCTCATACAATGGCATAAATGTATTCTTTGCGATACTTTATAAATATGAAACTCTAAAGATTTTGAGTTCATGCACATTGTGAAACAAGAATCTAAATATTTGTAATGTTGACTCATGACTACATGACTTTAATAGATTACTTAAAAACACTAAACTCTAATTTCAGCAGTTTATTTTAAGTTTACAGAATATAACATCTGGTAAGACGATGAGTTTTACTTCTCACTGTTTGTGTTATGTGTATCTATTTATCATATATGTTGCTTTGCTCTGTAAACTGTAAAATGTTTCATTGTATTCATGAAATAAACCAGACTTTCACTGTCGGCATCTTTTAGTGTTTTTCTGCTTTTGTTCACTCCAAGTTAACAAAACCCACAGACATCCAGAGTTGACTCACTAACAGCGTGGAGCAGTCTCAGTGTATTTAGCTGCTTTTTCCTTAAACACAATCAACTGAGAGAAATGGCTGTAGTCATCCACTTGGGTCATTGCGAATGTTGAAGGAGATTTGTTCCATAGACACTGTATACTAGTGTTTCCTACACTTAATCCAACACTACTATGTTCTGTTTAAACCCAGATTCCTTTTATAGATTGCAGTGAAATTTGTTAAACCGTTGCTTAATGGGACAGAAGTACAAGTCACTCTTTTACTAACACATTGTAGATAAGTTTATTGCTGGACAACACAGCTAACAGCCTCACACACGCTCACACACAAAGTCAGAACAGAAAGATACAGTTGGAAGATGAATGATTGCATTTTTTATGATGCGTAGTAAACTACACCTTCTTCTTCTTCTTTTTGTTGTTGTTCCGTGTGTGTGTGTGTGTGTGTGTGTGTGTGTGTGTGTGTGTGTATGCCTTAGATCTCAAATAATACATTACCCATACTTAAAAAAAACTTAAAAAAAACCATCTGAATTTCAACATCTGAGATTCTAAGTTTTCTTTTTTTTTGAGATTCGTTTTTCTTTACCTCTCGGCTATTGTGTTCCAAACAAGCGATGTTTTCTACATGGCCAAATTGTGTGTTAACTACCTCACACCGCTGTGTCTGGGGTCCAAAAAAAAAAGTTAAAACAATATACCTTGCGGCAGTTGTGCTGAGGAAAATACTGCGTGTCTGATGGGGTGTTTTTATATAGGTGGATTTGGTTTCAGTTGGCCTCTGAGATGCAGATATAAAGAGCAGGTTGTAAAGAAAAAGGTGGAAAAACTATGGAGGTTCGGTTAGTCAGTAGGAGGTGTAATTGCCGGATAAAGGAGCAGTTTGTAAAGAAAAAAGGTGGAAACTATGGAACTACAGTTGGGATGTGTGTGCTGGGATGCTCTTGATAAGGAAGCCGCTTTTATTGTTTTATGACTTGTTTTGCTGACTGTTGGGGCCCTACCTGTAACCCCCTCTGTCTAATCATCAAGTCTTACTGTTGCAGTGTGTGGCTACTAGATAATTATAGGGATTGTTGCATTAAAGGAACATTGGGGGGTCGATACAGTGTTATTGTGGCAAAAAAAAAGTGCCTTCATATTACTACTCATGAAATAGTGGTGGGGTGTGTGGTAGGGGTGAGAGATGGGTTTAAGATGATGGGATTACGTCTGGTATCGGCTTTGAGCCCCGATGGGATCCCAATACCTGGGATGAACCATCCAAACTTACACACAGTGCACAAGAGAGGTGAAGAAGAGCATGCAGACAGGGTGGAGTGGGTGGAGACAAGTGTCAGGGGTCATTTGTAACAGACAAATAGCAGCAACACAGGAGGCAGAGCTAAAGATGCAAAGATGTTCATTGGTAGTGACCAGGAAGGAAATAAGTATTAAGAAATGAACAGCTTATGGGCTATTTCGGAATTTGTGTTCAGGAAACAAATATTGGCAAAGTGTGCTTCTTTTTTCTATTAGCACTTAACACACTGAACACCTTGATTAATCGCATGAGGCTGACCTTTATTCTAAAATGCAGTTAAATACAAATTGTAGCCCCATCCTTGCCTCCATGCGTAAAAAGATAACTAAATTATATTTACAATGAACACTTACTAACATGCATGCAGCATAGAGTTCATCTGAGATAGACGGAATGAGATAACTGCAGAAGACTAATGGGACAGAATATACAAATCTGTTGTGGTGGGCGTGGTTTTTGGCGCAGCGGCAGGGGAGGCCAACACAGTAATCGCCATCAGTAATCACACCTCACCTGCATAAAAGGAATGAACTGGGTCCTGAGGTTGTTCTTGGTGTGTGTGGCTGACAGCTGAAAAGCAGCCATTTCCAGAGTTTAAAGAGAATGAATGTAGCCAGCAGGAACTCACATAACCACCCGTTACAAGGCCTCCACAGTCACCAGATCAGAGCACCTTTGGGATATGGTGGAATGACAAATTCACATCATGGACATGCAAGTTAAAAATCTGTGTGATGCCTTTATTTGAATATGGACCAATATCACTGAGTAATGTTTTCAGCACCTTGTTGAATCTATGCCATGAAGAATTGAGGCACCTCTAAAGGCAAAATTGGGTCCAAGGTACAAGGAAGGTGTAATAAAGTATCTTGTGAGCGTATAGCCCACATATTGCATGTATAACAGAGGTCATTAAAGATATGAATAAGTCTCTTTAATTTGTTAAATGCCAGTTAAAAAAAGAAGTGCGGTGTAACAAAACATGATGGTTTGATAGTCTTTATTCACTGTAGGCTGTGTTTAAAGTGGTGTGGAAAAAATTGAAATAAATTAGATTTTCAGTCATTCACTTTCATGTGAAGAAATCTTGCCTGATGCCCATAACTTTACATAACTGGGTATGGTATATTTATGAGTACCATGTATTTTTTTTTTTTACCATCATTATTGTTAGAAAAGCACAGTTGCTTCAAAAGTGAGAATAAAAAAGGAAAATAGAAAGATTATGATACAAAAATGTCTCAAATAATAATACAAATTCAGAGGCTTGGTGTAGATTTGAAAAGGAAATGAAAAGCATTTATTTCAGTGGGCAAGATATATGTTTCACATTTTTTGGTGTGTGGCTTCACCTTTTATCATATTTGCACTTTACTTTCCCATATGGAAAAGAAATAGTAAAAACTTATATGATTTAACTCATGAAAGTGGCCACTTTCAGGAGTAAATCATATAAGGCTTACATGATTTACTCATGAAAGTGGCCACTTTCTCATTACTTTCATATATTGTTTTAGTAAGTATCCAAAACATACAAGTTTCATTATATAATTTTTCAAGGGATCTTATATCTGTTTTCACTCTTGTATGCTTTTCATACAAGTTTCACACAAGACAGATACAAACTTTATAAGATTTATATATATCTTTTCCATATGGGTTAATTTTAGCCTTTTCATCTAAAGTTTATGTAATATGGGCCTTTGTGCTGTTAGTATCTTGGGTATGAAACATGTGCAAACACATGTAATTAGCATTTATAACCCCAAAACAGAGTTTGTACAGTTTTAATTCTACAATTATACTTTAACACAGTCTGTCTCTTGGGCTTTCTCATAATTTAATTAAGTAATCTTCAAAAATAGTTTTCCAGGGCTCTTGAAGAACATTTAAAAGCTTTGGATTGTGGCTGCTTTTTGTTCTGTTCTCTGTCAAGATTGTCTCACACTACTTCAGTGTTGAGGTCTGGCTCTGGGGAGGCCGGTCACTGACTGATAGTGCTCCATTGTGTGTTTTTCCATACAGGTTAATGCACTGGCAGTGTGTTTGGGATTATTGTCATGCTTAAAAATGAAGCTGTTTCTTGTCAGGTGCCTTCCAGATCTTATTGTACGGCTGATGAAAATATGATCGTGCATTTCGATGTTCATAATTCCATCAAGATTGATAAGATCCCCAACACCACTGGCTAAAATACAGCCCCGAGACGTTGCAGAGTCTACGCTATTTTTTTAAGGATGTACGGTAGACACTCACTGTTGTACCTCTCTCCTGACTTCCTCTGTACATATTGACAACAATTTGAACTATAAATTTCACATTTGGATTCATCACTCCACAAGACCTGTTGGCACTGATTTTCATTCCAGTTCTTGTGTAGTTTAGCATATGTTTTCTCCCTGTTTCCCTTCCTTGAGAATGCCTCTTGACAGCCACCCTGAGACCACTGAGACCATTCCTGGTGAGGATTCGGTGAACAGTAGATTGAAAAGCTGAAGGTTCAGATGGATCTCCAAAGGCAGGACTTTGCTGGATTCTCCCTCCCATTTCCTAAGTACATGACTTTCAGATACTGTAGATAGTGCCACTTGAAAGTTTCCTTGAAACATTATATAGACACACCGCACAATATGCTGACATACAGTGTGCCAGGTGACTAATAGCTCTTTGGGAACCACATTGTTAGTGCAAAAATACAATTTTATGTCTATCAGACTGTTTTTGGGATTTTTGTAGATTCAAACTACAGAAATGGAAACAGTTTATGTGCTCTGTGACAGGCTGCTAGTAACAAAGTGCCTAAAGATATTATTTTAAATTGATTCTTTGCCAAGTTGTCTGTTATGTGTAGACATAACATTGGCTTCCTTGAGTTAGGTGTCTTTTTATGCTTCAGTGATTTGTAGTTTGTGTGTTAATTGGCTTAACAAACAAAACCAGAAAGCCAGCATAACGATTGCTCAAGATCACTTAATGAAATTGCCAGAAAGTCTCACTTCTTGGAAGCAAAATATAAAGAAATTAGAGCTGGATCAAGATTATAACTGGATAACATTATCTGACATTTTCTATATCTGTCGATATCTGATGACATTATGTATATGTCACGTACTTCTGACAGTATCATATAAGATAAAAAAAAACCAAAACACTTTATTTTTATATTTTTAATATTTATACTATTTGTAATCATTTATGCAATCACTTATTAAAGCCTTGAGTTTATTATTACAGCTCTTTATGTGAAGAGCAGAAACGCACTATAGGAGAAACAGTGTGTCTATCCTCTTAAATACATCTGTTGTTAAACATTTTTTTTACTATGTAAATGTTTCAAACGTACCTTAACAACAAAGTCCAGACAGTCAGACATAATGACGTCAGTCCTGTCTGGCTCGCGCTAAGGGTGGGGGGGTGTTGGAGTCGCGCGGATACGCGAGAGAGGAAGGAGGGGAAAAAAAACCTCAACCATCATCAACTCGCTGGCGGAGCGGGGTCACGAACTATGACCTTTAACAGAAGAAAACCAAAACAAATATTTTATAAAATAGCAGAGCGCACTAAATCTGTGGCCGCCAGTTCCCGGAGGTAAGTCTGAGTCCTGGACTGAAAACAGTAGAAACCTGTGAGACATACAGGACCATAAAAGAGCGTAGCTAATTTCCCGACTAGCTAGCAAGCTAGCCGATGCGGAGCTCCCTTCCTGGCCGTCTCAGGCAGCTCGGAGTGCGGGCATGGACCGTGAAACATCGGTCTCAGTCTGTTTAGGCTGACATATTTTGGTGACAGCTAAATTAATTGTTAAATACGATGACACAGCTGTCGACTTGAACCAATCCCTGCGTGCTAGGATGACAGCTCAGTGGGGCACACAGCTGCAGTCGGCTCTCACTGCAGCCTACTTGCGTTCACTTGCAGTGAGCTAGCTGAAGGGGCTAACGCTGGAAAGCTGTAGCTGCAGCAGATGAACTCGACCCTTTTACCTTTGCCATCCCGGGGACGGGAGTGGATTGAAAGTACTACGATCATACATTTTATTCATCACAGCTGCCATTTTTTTTATATTCGCCACCAGAATTTCAACATTCATCTGTTCGGTGTCTGAAAACAAAATTGCTCGAACATATTTATCATAAGGATTCGTCTTCGATGTTACTGGCTGATTGCCAGATTCTCCATTTTGTTATGTGTTGTGATACGTTTGAGAAAAGAGGTAATGATGGACGTACTGTTAGACCAATCAGTAAACAATATGAAGCTACATCAAATTCCTGTATGGTTACTGCAGCCACATAAATCATTTCCCCCCAAAGCCTGTCAGATTGTATTCTTATAAACAGTACAAGACCATATAAACAGAGAAGGACGGAAATCTTTCAAATGCCAGTAGATTAGAAAGAATTAAACTAATGAAAGGTGGATTTAGACACTTCCCCCAAGAATAAAGATGCTGCAAGGTGGTGATCACAGCTTTAAAAAAAATCATTCTAATTTCTAGATCTTCTAGTGCAGCTTGACTTTTTCTTTCTTTTTTTTTTTTTTTTAACATACTAGCAGTTATGTTACACTGACAGCGAATCTAGGGTTGTTCAAAGTGGTGCAAACAGCCACAAAAAGCATACGCCAGAAAAATGTCATCATAGCCCTCAGTCACTTTATGAACAGTGTGTGTTTCAACAGTTTGTGAGATTCAATTCATCTTGTATTTACTGTTACCTTCTGGCAGAAGTTTAAAGGATTTAAAAATTAATTTGTGCTCTGTTCAGTTAATGCTCGGAATATTAGTCTGTAGTGTGGAGTCATTGGGTTAGTGCAACATTAACAATTAATGTTGATGTGATGCTAAATTGTGACTTATTTTGCTTTGTATGGTTTGTGGTGGTCACAATAGCTATGCTGGGAACTGGGACTTGGAGTCCAGAACAAATTTCCTCTTCAGTGACAATAAAATATAAAGTAAAGCAAATTAGAAGTTTTAAAAATATTAAAAGCAGTGGGAGTTAGTCTCGACACCTTCATATTTACTATGTTTTTTAAGTCTTGACAGGATTTCATATTTGTCCATTTGGAGGACAGATGTACAAAGTAAGAAATGATTGGTGCCTCTGTCGATGTCATTGTGGTATTAGTATCTCCAAAAAGTGTTTCACCCACTGAAATTACTCTGGCACTGGACTGATGCAACTCAAGATTCATAGGTAGAAATTATTACATTAACCAATATAGGTGCAGCAGTATAGGAGGATTGACCATATCTGTGATAACATATAATATCTAACACTAACGCAGTGATGGTTCCAAACCCTCTTCAGTTAGCTTCACTTTGAGTGTGATTTTGGTTTTTAAAGGAAACAAAATAGACATTTAACAAAGGTAAAGGTGAGTTTAACTGATAGCTTAAATATTTTATCTGGAATTTTACATAAATACTGCATTGTCTTAGCAAGTTGTGTTGTGGTCTATAATAACATGTCAGCTATATTACCAAATTAAGTGAAATCCTCCTGCTGTGGTGGCTTACTCTCTGTTTGAGAATATGCAGAAGTGCTAAAGTATGGCTCTAAAGTCAGCGTAAAGTCACATGTAGAGGAACACACCAAGCTGTCGATCTTTGAACCATTGTATTGGACAGTTGCTCAGGTCTTATTAAGGATGGGGGAAAAAATTTATATAGAGTAGTATTGTGTTATTTTGCAATGCAATCTTATATCAATACAGGGACACTAAATATGAACATAGTATTAAACAAATTAAAATACACTGTTAATACTATGAGCTATAGGGCTCATCTCATGCACCACCATCCCAAGATAACATTACCTGAGCAAACATTTATTTGACTAAAAAAACCATCCAACACCGGACAGACTAACCTTGAAAAAGGTACTTCCTAGTTCAGAGCAAGCCAAAGGCTCAGTCACACAAGTAAAAATAGGACAAGAATATCCTTGCAACTACAAAAAATAAAAATAAAAATGTATATACATATATAATTATTTCCACATTCTGCAACCGATTGCAACTTGTGACTAAATGGTTGTCCAGACGTTTAGGGTTATTGCACGTTTACAAGCACTTTTAATTGCACGTTGCTTGGATGTCTTGCCTGATCAGAGATAACCTTTCTGCAAACAGTAATAGTCTGGACTTGGGCTGACTGTAATCACTCTGAAAAAGATTCTTGAAGGTTTGCAAGTAATTGCTGTCTAATTTTAAATGCAAACAGAATGCCAGCATGTTGTCATCAGTCTGAATGGGTCTGTCATTGTGCACAACTCAAAGGGACTTGACTCATCTGGCTGCCAGCTGATTGTATTCTGGTTATTTATGTAGGCTGCAGGCTCCATGTAATGGCAACATTTATGCAGGTTTTAGGGACAGTGTTGGTATGCTTGACAATCTCATTTTTAAGCAAAAAAATAACTGAAGTGAGATAACTTTATCTTATTGGATAAAACAAATACAGACAAAGTTTAACTTGAGGACATAATTTGCAATTTTAAAAATGTCACAATATACATTGTTGCAATACTCTCCATATGTTAAAAATCGCAATAAATTCTTCTTGTGATTGAAGTGAAATGTTTTGTTGAAGTTACCTAAAAAATAAGAATATCACTTTTAATAACTGTGTGATGATACGGCAGTCTATAGCTATATAGGTAACAGGGCAGTAAACAGAAACTGTTTTGTCAATTTTATTTTAGTTTGAAGACTGATTGCATTTGTTATTATATAGTATAAAAAGAGAGAAGCTTATCTTTTGTTTAATTTTTAATGATTTTAAAAGTTGGGTTGCAAAGGCATTGCTGCAGCACAGATTTAGTATTTCAAAGTGGCGTAATATTTTAATGTTTATACCACCCATTCATAAGAACACATGAGTGAGACACTGGTGTGCTTCAGTAGCCAAATCGCGCCATACAAAATCATCCAATGTCTTGCTGCATCTTCTGTGACCATTATGTGAGTCAGTAATGTCAGCCTGCTCTTCTGGGGTAGTTGGTATTTTTATTAGTTTAATTATTTTCTTTGACATCCTTCCAAACAGACCTCACTAATGACTTTACTTCATCATGACGTCCAACCTGAATCTGCTTTCCCAGCAGAAAGTGGATTCTGAGCATGAGGCAGAGGTGAGTGGTCTGAAGTTGTTGCTTCATCCAACCAATATGAATTTTTTTTTCTTTTTTGATGGTTTTACTCACTTTGGTCGTGTGGTTACCTTTAAGATATAATTCACCATTTGCTGTCTTCTTTCACTTACAATAAAAGTGTATAACATTTTGTAGCAAAACATTTCAACGCTGCATATTCAAATGAAATGTATTTGTGTTGCAGACTTATTAATTAAGATTATTTTTATACATTTAACCAATTAGGTGTCATCCTCTCCATCAGACTCAGTGATGAGTGAGTCTCCGCAGCGCTTTCAGGTCATCTCGACTGAGCCCTCTACACCACAGCGAATTCAGGTAACATCTTAAACTTGAATGTGTTACAACCTGTTGACATTGTCCCCTTTCGCAGGGGCGCTGAACATGTTGGTGTTAAAATATTTTTCTTGGATCTTCCACACTTTCCCTGTTGTTCTGTCTTCCTCTTTCATCTCTTATCCCCCCAGATTGTAACCGACCAGCAGACCGGTCAGAAGATCCAGATAGTGACAGCAATGAACCCATCCAGTGCCCCCAAGCAACAGTTCATTCTGACTACAGCTGACAGCTCAGGGGCAGGAAAGGTCATCCTGGCCTCACCAGACAGTCACAATGCCAAACAGCTCATCTTCACTGCTGCAGACAGCCTCATGCCAGGAAGAATACAGGTACATTTCCCTCTTAATACTGCCACATAGGGCATATGTGACAACACTACTGCCAATAACTTGTTCTTATTTGAATGCTTTTTTTCTAGATTGTTACAGATCCAGTGTCAATGGAACGGTTGTTAGGACAGTCAGGAGATTTGAGCCGACCACAGCCGGTGGAGTACTGTGTGGTGTGCGGAGACAAGGCTTCAGGTACTTCAGCCACTTAACATGAGTATACTTTGGATCTTTTCCATATACTTTGGTATCCAGCTGTGTGTTCAGCTTCATATTGTCAGTAGACTCAACCACGGGTACAAAATAAGAACTTTTTTGTCTGTGTACAGGACGTCACTATGGTGCCGTCAGTTGCGAAGGATGTAAGGGCTTTTTTAAGCGGAGTGTGAGGAAGAATCTGACTTACAGCTGCCGCAGTAAGCAGGACTGCGTCATCAACAAACACCACCGCAATCGCTGCCAATTCTGTCGGTTGAGAAAATGCCTTAAGATGGGGATGAAGACTGAGTGTGAGTGTGCATCCAATTCCAGGACACAGTGCAAAAAACACACCCAGAAACAAGTCAAGTATTGTCCCCGAGAAAGTAGTTTCAGTTTCCTTGAGAAATAAGTGAGATATGGCCCAAAAAAGTCTTCTATCTTTTTCCTGACCTGACATGTATAAAATACAGACTGGTGTGACACTGGATACTGCTGCAGGAGGTTGTTTAGGAAACATTGTCCCTACAGCTACTCAACAAGGGTTATTTTTAGTAAAAATATAGGTTCAGCTCTTTCTTTACCATCAATTTGTCAGGAAGTCCAACTGAGAACTATTCTGATCAGTTAAACCAGAAGTACCTCATATCTGCAGTATTCTGAGAGACACTGAATATCATTAGCATGGTTCTCAGTGCATGCTTGTAGAAATGCACAATGTTCTTTGCTTTTACTTGTAAGCATGAGGAAAATATTAACACATTCTGACTCCTGTAAATATTCAGCTGTCCAGAGTGAGAGGAAACCCATCGACATTGTGCCCAGAGAGAGGCATGCCAACTGCGCGGCCTCCACCCAAAAGATCTACATTCGTAAGGACCTAAACAGTCCACTCATCGCCACACCTACGTTTATCTCCGATACAGAGACAGATGGATCCAGGTCAGACCTGCAGACAAACATTGGGTCTGAGCTGTTAAATTTGCACCTTCTTTAAGTTTCCAACGATTTTGTAAAGTTGTTTTGATGGTTCTTTGTACCACATTTAGGTCCAGCTTGCTGGACCAGGGGATGCTGGTTAACATCCAGCAGCCAGTGATCCAGAGTGATGGAACTTTGGTGCTGGCAACTGATTCAAAGGTACATCATTAAAGAGACTGTGTAACAGTAAACAAAACATCTGCCTTTTGTAAGTCGTGTAAAGAGGTTGGAGCATAAAATCTGTGCTAGGCTGTAATGTATGTACAGTGGATGCTGGTTATGTTGCCTATATGATGGGATATAATCTGCATTGTGTCACTTGTCTTTAGATGGATTGTGGGCAGGGAGACTTGGGGACGCTAGCCAACGTTGTGACATCACTGGCCAACCTAAGTGACTCACTAAAAGAAAACCTAAACAATGGTGATACCTCAGACAGCCAACATGAAGAGCAGTCTGCCAGCGAGATAACACGGTCAGTCAGCAACACCCAGAGAGGAGTCTTGCCTTTGCTTGTTCAGATTTGGGTTCAGGTGGCTTATCGTTAGTGTTCTCTTAAAATTTACTTTGTTTGTCTCTGCAGAAGTAAACCAGTTCTCTATTTGCATTTGTTTAATACCGCATTGGTAATTTTGTGAGTTATGCATTGTGGGTTCTAATATCTGCATAATTTTTAACACTGATAAAACCTGTGTTGTAGACTGTAGATAAGATCTCATTGATGACTTTGCATTGTTTTTGTTCTTCTTTGAATGAACATAGTAACTGGATCAAAGGAGCTTGCAAAGAAAAGCGTCTGGACTTCTTTAAGTTGCTTGAAGACGTTTCACCTCTCATCCGAGAAGCTTCTTCAGTTCTAAGGTCAAATGGCGGAGAATCCCAGATTTAAACCCAGTGGGAGTATCCCCCCAAGAGGGACCTTAAAACCTTAGAACTGAAGAAGCTTCTCGGATGAGAGGTGAAACGTCTTCAAGCAACTTAAAGAAGTCCAGACGCTTTTCTTTGCAAGCTCCTTTGACTACGATGACCTGGATGACTGAGAACCTTCACAGACATAGTAACTGGATAATTGTGTGTATAAGAAAACAGTGTTAAAAACAGCATTTAGGTAATAAAAGTGGTGCTAAGGAGTTAACGCATGTATGTGTGCAATAAGAACACATTTATACTTTTGTGACTTATATGTTTCTTGTTAATTAAATTAATGAAAGGTCATTTTATGTGTGCTTGTGTGTTGCACACAGTGCCTTTGACACCCTGGCCAAAGTCTTCAACCCACCTGAAGTTGGGGTCGAAGACAATCTGGCTGATAAGTCACAATGTGTCAGTGGAACAACGATCCAGCTGATTGGTCGAGACCAGGAGACCCCTATTATAGAGGTGGAAGGACCACTGCTCACAGACAGCCATGTCAGCTTTAAGGTGAGTAAAGTTCACATGTAATGGGAAGAACAATATGCACAATTTTTGGAGATGATTGACTGCTGAGGGATACCGATTGGCATCCACAGTAGGGTGGGTGGTACTCAGAGGTTATTCACCAGAATACAAGACCATTCATCTGTCTATGCAGTTTTAAATTACCAAAGTATGGATGCGTGGTCAATAATAAACAGCAAAACCCTGTTAAGTGGTTTGTTATCACCTGCAGTTGAAACACTTATTTTAAGTTTCTTTTTAGTTGGTGTTTATTTGATTTTTGTCCTTGCAAAGATACTGGCAGGAAACACGAGGAACAGTGAAAAATATGACATGTAACAAGCAGATCCCCTGCTGGACATTTTGTGCAATGTGCATTAACTGGAGCGACTCATTTAACACTTGCTTTGTGTTTCCTTTGTGTTACCATTCTCCTGTCAGCAGTAATGTTTTTGTACTTGATGTCCTTTTCAGCTGTGTTGTGTTTGTATCTTTCCTCTAGCTGACCATGCCCAGCCCCATGCCCGAGTATCTGAATGTACACTACATCTGTGAATCTGCATCTAGACTTCTCTTCCTCTCCATGCACTGGGCACGCTCAATCCCAGCCTTCTCAGCTCTCGGGTGAGAGAGTTTTCACACAAGCTGTTGTCTTTGCAAACACTACCAGATGATTGTTAATCAATATTTTCCCTCTCTTCTCAGTCAGGAGGCAAACACAAGTTTGGTGCGAGCCTGTTGGAACGAGCTGTTCACTCTGGGTCTTGCTCAGTGCGCTCATGTGATGAACCTGTCGACCATCCTTGCCGCCATCATCAACCACCTTCAAAGCAGCATCCAGGATGGTATGGACCACAGACCTCGCCATCTTTCACAGTAGGACACACACGCATATAAACAGGAGTAAAGAAATGTGATTTTTCTTTTTTTTCCTTTCTTTTTTGTTATTAACAAACATAGGCCTTAAGCATAGAAGACAACTTTATTACTTACATGTGATGAAATCAGAACAGGCTCATATTGTTGCTGTTTTTATTTAGATTGTAACAAAACTTTGAAATGTAATTGCATAAATAAAAATCCCCCCTGCTAGGACCATTTTGGCTTAATGAAGCCAACTACATTGCAAACAAGTGACGACACTTGCCACTAACACCGACTAAGAATTGTGTCGTTTTTCAGTGATGACATGCTTTTTGTTGTTTCTCTAAGTAACTTTTCTCGGACCATTAAGATGGAAAAGAATTAAAGAAAATAAGAGACTTAAACCATGAATATTTATACAAAATGGAAACTTTCTTCTGTCTCAGACAAACTGTCAGGGGAAAGGGTGAAACAGGTGATGGAGCATATCTGGAAGTTCCAGGAGTTCTGTAACAGCATGACGAGGCTGGAGACCGACAGCTATGAATACGCCTACCTGAAGGCTATAGTGTTGTTCAGCCCAGGTGAGTCTGATTTTCTGTGTCAGAAATAATAATGGACAGTCTAGCTGTTATCAGTCAAATGATTTTGGAGAACAACTGTTGTGTGTTTGACTCATCAGATCACCCAGGTGTGGACAGCAGTGGGCAGATTGAGAAGTTCCAGGAGAAAGCTCTGATGGAGCTACAGGACTATGTGCAGAAAACATATCCAGATGACACCTACAGGTACATTCATACCTCCTGTCCTACTCTCATCCACATTCAAAGCAAAGTGACAAAAAATGTTATACAAAGTGATACCCTAACTTAATACCCAGCACTAAGATGGAAAAATAACTGATACTATGCCACTCTTATTTTATTGGCGTAAGTTAATTGTGAGTTTGGTTGAGTCTTTTTTGGTTTTTACAACTTCTCTCCAGCATATACCTGTTTCATTCTGTGGGACACGTCACTGTCTGCCAGGCTTTAAGCTTTTATTTTCACTGTGGCTGTGAATTCACCAACCTGTTATCTGCACTATTCTCGAGTAGGCACAGTAAAACATCTCAGACTCTGCAGAAGGGAGCTGTATTAAGACTGTTAAACATCCAAGCTGACTGCATCTGACGTTTACATTCTTTTCTCTGCAGAGCAAAAACAGGTCATGTCTATAGGGTGCAGGTCTGCAGTGCATGTCTGAAAAAAGCTTTTGGCTGATGTTGTCTGCTGTTCAGCTGTCATTTAATCTGACTGTTAACATTTTATTTGATGTCCAGTGCTAGTAAATTTTTGTATCCCAAATTTGTATCCTAGTTACAACCATCAGCCACCAGATGGAGCATCATTCTACATAAATGCCATATCAAAAGGATGAGATTGTGGATACAAGCAGCAGAAATGAGCTTTCTTTGAAAGGTGGCTGACCTCTCCTTAAAGAAAGGGTTGTTCTCAGCTAGCTGAGGTTGGTTGCTTCTTGGATGAGGTGTTCTGAGGATGTTCTAACAGGAGGACAGGGATATTCTCTTGGCATTACCCAGAAAGAGCTGGAGGAGGTAGCTGGGGAGGGAGTCTGGACTTCTCTGCCTCTCTTTCCCCAAGATTTTTATGATAGCTGTGTGAAGCACCACACCTTTAGACAGTGTTTACTATAATAATCAGAGTTTGAATCTAAATAAGTCGTACCCAGGCTGTATGATGCAGTGAATTTTGAGCGACAAGCCAATGATTTGATTAGCAGCATATCATGGTGAGCAGAGGAATATGGGTTGTTGGTTTCATTCAGCTGTACAGGATACAAGTGCCTATATCGTGAATTGGTATGTGAGGAATGCTCTTACCATCTTATTGCAGATAACAAAGTGAAAACAGCGATAGTAGTTGTGTTGGGGTGGGGTGGGCAAAAGAGGACCATCGGTGTACCACTATCCACCCTTCATAATGTACAATGTGGATTCCAAAGACAAAAAAGTCTGTAACACCCAGGGAGAAACGAGCACACACCCCAGGAGTTTATTTGTCATTTCCAGCTTGAAGATATGTTTTTTAATTTGTTTTTTAATGATCATTATTAATGAACATGCAAGTAGATATGAGCAGAACAGCTAAAACAGTATTAAGTTAATACATGCTGGCTCTTTACTGTTTTTACCTCGGAGCTGTACTTCTCTACTCTTCATTGTGCCTTTGCCATACACAGTGGAGTCTTTTACCAACAAATGAGGTTTGCTGGAAGGTGTTGGTTTGGCTCACCAGGCTGAGCCACTCCACACACACACACACCTTAATTTGAAAGTGTGTAGACGTCCAGACATGCACTTTCAATTATATATGTAAATGCAACATTATATTATAGCAAGGCAGATTCATTGTATCATGACTCTTATAATAATGATCACATTGATTTAATGCATCACTGGGGAAATAATCTAAAAATTGGCCTTGATTGGTTCACTTTGACCAAGGTCGATCGCTGACGTCATCGTCCATTGGCACAAACCTGAACTCCTGTGTCCTTTTCTTTTCTGTGGATGTCTGGCAGAAGGCCTTCATTCCATTTCAGGTAAAACCGTGTTTGCATGCAGTGATGTGTTGTGTAAATTACATCTTTATTCCATTCCTCAGGCTGACACGTATTCTGACTCGTCTGCCTGCACTGCGCCTCATGAACTCAAGCATCACAGAAGAGCTCTTCTTCACTGGCTTAATAGGAAATGTTTCTATTGACAGCATAATTCCTTACATCCTCAAGATGGAGACGGCTGAGTATAACAGCCAGGACTCTGACTCTACAGAATGACACGCCATCACTCCAAGCACCCTAACTCTCAGAGTTTGAAGTATTTAGTGAGTCTCCTCTTCAGGTACACACTTACTCTTGTAAGGATTGTATTTTTGAACTGCAGTACTAAATCCTGCAGCAAGCCCTTGCTTTCAATGATGCATAGTGCAAAGTCATTCAGGTAGATTGAGATGGAATGGCACTGGACAGCCTGGATGGCTGGGGATGTTTCCTGAAGCTGATGCAGTCAGTCCTGTTGAACTAAGTAACAGAATCTTCTGCATCTACAGCTGTGCTCTTTAATGTCTTTATAGCATTTGACCTAACCCTTTCAAATTGCTTTACATTTGTCTAGGTTTGCATAACTTACAGAAAGTCCAGAATCTAAAAGTAACATTAAAAGAAATCCTGCATGTGAAAAAGATCTTTAAAAACCTCTTTAGAGTGGAGGACATCTGATTACTTTAAAGCTGGGAAGTTTTTTTGAACATCAGCGCAGTAAAATTGGCATGTTTCTGATACAGGCCATTAAAAAGAATTGAGTTTTCAATATGTATGGAAAAGAGCTTTTCTTGTTAATTTTGACACAACTGAAATTAAAATGGAGTTGTTCAATTAGTTAAATCTGAATTATAGTTAGAGAAACTCAGTCAGGTATATAAAGGTACAAACTCTCAGTTATGTTCTCCATTAGTAAGTGTTCATAGCATGTCATAGTATTGATCAAGCTCATAGCGCATAATCAGCTCAGTGCACCACCTCTCTTTTAGTTTTGCTTTTACAACAACAAAAGTTTCATAAGTCAAGTTAGCCATTTAAATTGAGGAGCGTATGTTGTTTCTTATACTGAACGATAGGGCTGCCACGATTAGTCGACTAGTCACGATTACGTCGACGACTGATTTAATAGTCGACGCGTCGTTTGAAGCTTTGTAAGATCCCAAAAGAGGCAGGAATAAGTAGTAGGATTTAAGAGTGTAATAACGGACTGAAACAGAAGATGGCAGCACTGCATGTACAAGGATGCCAGCTGCTGTTAAACCCCGAAGAAGAAGAAGCTGTGTCCCAGAGTTCATAGGGCGGCTCTGCTCAGCTTTCAACAATGGCGGCAGCTAGTTAGTTTTAATATTACTCTTATTATTCTTTCTGGGTCACAAAATAAACGTTTAAGATATTCTCAGGCGAGAATGTTGCTGTGTAAACCTCAAATATCTGCTCAGTTTATCAAGACATATTTTCAAAAGCGCTCCGATGTTTTCGGAGACGTCTGTTACCCACCAGCTCGATAGCTAACGGGTTCAAGGCTCACTAGAGCCGTGAGAACACCGGACTCCCGGCAAATCGTTTTCAAACCCACCGCCGTCTTTCGCTACTCAGGGTAAACATGATATATGAGTCACTTAGATAACTTAAAAATGTATTTGTTTGGCTTTTTTTAGTATTTTATTTGTTCCTGAGTAAATCGGTTAGGCTGAGATTAAAGTTCTAGTTTTTACACAGCTGAATAAACGTCAAGCAGACAACTGATTATCAGAAGTGTGAGATGCTCGAGAATATACTCCGGTGTCCTGTTATATTTTAGATAGCAAGGAGCAGACGGCTGAGTTTATTAAACTTCACTGAAACAATCTGCAAATTTCATTAAAATTTAATAAATTTTAATCTTGTCTTTATTTTTAGTTAGCACATACCTTAAACACCTAAAGCTGTAAGCTAATGATAGTTATATTAAGAGCAGATGCATGCTGGTGCAATAAGCTGTACGTTTTATGTCCAATGGATGATGATCTGATTAGTCGGCTAATCGCAAAAATAATCGGTGACTAGTCGACTATCAAAATAATCGTTTGTGGCAGCCCTACTGAACGACATCTCAGAGGTTTTTTATGTGCTTGTGTTTCTATGTGGTACAATTATTTTTAGGTTATTATGAGTATGTTCCTTATATAATCCGTGCAATTACCTCATCAATTTTCCCTTTTATGACAATCAATTACATATTGTTTCCTTCTGTCCTGTCAGTGTCATAACCATTCTTCTCTATCTTCATTTTTTACAGTATTTATCATCAGCTAAATATTTCTTTTAAGGAATTAGATTACCTTAAATGTTTGGGTTTAAAAATCCGACTTATGTGTAGCTATGCTACGGTTTTTTATTTTTGCATTTGTATTCTCGTGCACATCAATCAGCTTTTGTGGTGTTTCATTGCACTCATGCTGACTAAAACTTTGTGTTTTGTATGTTTTCCAAAAACTTTAACTTGTTGTAAACAAATTTGCTCGTTGCATACTAAGTGTACTTAAAGTACTTTTGGGCAGGTTTCCCTGATTTAAAAGAAAAAAATGGAGAAAAAAAAAAGATTTTCTGGGAAGCCAATCCCGAGTGCATTGATGTCTTGGAGACGACGTAGGAGATATGCATTGGCTTACCTTCTTATATTATGGTTCTGAATAGGCATCCACAGCACCATGAATGATAATGGGTGTATAAATAGGTCAGCTATGATTATGTCTCTGTGAAGTACATGTCAGATGTAATATTTGGGTTTAAAACCCATATGGACTGTTCGTAAAGGCACTGGTGAGAAAAGACCTTCGTACATGTAATTTCATTAAAATGAGTGCATGTTGTTTTGAAGCAGGGTTTTTTTAATCTTGTCGCTGTCTGCCCTAAAAAGGAGCATTGTTATAATTTTTCTAGAGCATTGCAATGCATGCAAAAGTTGCTTAAGCGCATTTTATTAAATGCTGTATGGAAAGTGTGGATTTAAATGTTGTGGCTTTAAAATATTTACCATGAGCAGCTCCCACATTACAGGATATTAGAGTTTTTCCAGAGTATCTTATGGTTAAGATTTTATACTGTGTAAAAGTACTGTTTTTTTCCTTATGTAAAATGTCTGTGTTCAAACATTGAGATTGAGAAAATCATTCATGTTTTGCTCGAGTTGGTCACAACCCTACCTTTCTACCTCACGCTGATAAAGATATAAAAGAAATGTGTTAATGACTGAGTCCCGCATCAGAATTCCAGTCTCTGAGGCCAGCTTCTCTGAAGCTACGCATTTTAAACAAAATAAACAGTTATTCATGAAATAAAACACGACTGAAGTTATTTGTGATGAAGATGGATGATAGAACTGGAAAAGTTGAAGTCTGTATGAACATATCAGTTTTTTTTCTGTTCCGTTGAATAGAAGTTAGGCTTTAGTAACAATATAGGCAGGAACCATAGCATTCTCCTTATTACTTTGATCACTTTTAAATACAGATGTTTCCCCATAAAAATAAAGCCATCAAATAACGAGTGAAAAAAGCATTAATAATGCAGAAACCTGCTTAATGGGTCTGCTTGAATATTTTATTCTACAGTTTACTGAACAACAGCAAACTAAACCCCAAAAAGACACAAAAAACAGAAATTCTGTTTCCAAAAAAAGAGAAAAGCTATAAAGTATTTATCTGAATTGAAGATTATCTTTTATCTTTTATTATCTTTTAAACTGTATATATTTCTCCTGTGTGTATTTACTCTTAGTTTTTAACAACTGCACAGAGACACCTTTTTCATAGCTTCAATGATTATTGCAAAACTTTATACACAAAATATTTAAGCTGCATTCACAGAACCACGCAGTGTTGTCAAATCAACACACAATCAGGCGAAATCACTCCACTAAGCTCGTATTGCTCACTGCTTCAAAAAAAAAAAAAAAATTAAAGACAAGTCTTTCCAAAGTCATTCTACAAAAGATGAAAAAATATGAAGTTAAAATAGAGATGAACTAATTTTCATGTTCAAGAAACCAGTTTGAGATGATCTGAGCGTTGCAACGTGGTGTGTTGCTGGAAGCAGCACTCAGGAGATGGATACACTGTTGACATAAAGTAATGGACATGGTCATCAACAACACTCAGGTAGGTTGTGGTGTATAAACACTGAGTTGGTACTATAATGTGCTCAAAGTGTGACAAAAATATCCCCCACACCATTACACTAGAATTAACCTGAACAGCTAATACAAGGCAGGATGGATGGTTTCATGCTGCTTATGCCATATTATAACGCTACCACCCAAATATCACAGCAGAAATTAAGATTTATAAAACCAGACAAGTTTTTTTTTCTAACCATCTGTTGCCTAGTTTTTGAAGGTGTAGCCTCAGTTTCCTGTTCTTAGCTGACATTAACTGGCCCTTACGGGTTTCATCATACCAGAAGCAATGAGTGTGAATAATTTAAAGTTATTGTGTTGACTTTTGTTGTAACTTCTGCTTCCAGTAGTTAGTCTTACAACAAATGAACTGTTGTGTAGACTGTGTTTTAGTGTGTTTAAAGGTTATAAGGCAAAATATAAGTTTTGGCCAAAAGAGTGATTGGTTTAAAAGGTTAACATTTTAGCAATAATGTAGCTTAGGCGTTCTTGCAAAAACTACAATTACCATCACTCTTTGGTCGCTTGGCTAGCGATCTTCCTACGTCATCAAAACGCGTCTCTGTTAGTGTGCTTTTTTGGCTACAGGCACGCGCAGTCTGTTAAATGGTAATTTGTAAATATAAAAAAGGTTAAGATGCCTATGAAAGGAAGGTTTCCGATCAGGAGGACCCTGGAATATCTCCAGAAGGGCGACATCATCTTCAAAAACAGAGTGAAGATTATGACAGTGAATTATAACACACACGGCGAGCTCAGCGACGGAGCAAGGTCAGAGCATCGACTAGGAAATAGACGAGCAGAAATTTCAGCTCATTTTATACACTTAAAAAAAGTCAACTCTTTTTGAGCCACGCTGTTGTTGAGATCTCACGTGTCTCATGTTTTATTAACCTGAGCCAATAAACACGTGGATCAGGGGAGACATCCTTTATAACTACTCTGACAGTATGCTCATATGCATCACTGTGAAAAGTACCGTGTTTTTTCAAGTCCTGTTTATCCCTTTGAATTGTTGTAAATGTCAGAAAAATGGTGAAAGATCCAAATCCTTTTTTTACATTAAGGTTTTAAAATTCAATTCAGTCACAACAACAGTTGCCTCAAGGGCTGGTGTCATGCAGGTTTTAGATCTCACCCTGGGTCAGCACACCTGAATCAAATGATTTGTTCATTACCAGGCCTCTGGAGAACTTCAAGACATGTTGAGGAGGTAATTAAGTCACTTAAATCAGCTGTCTTGGATCAAGGACACATCTAAAACCTGCAGTACACTGGCCCTTGAGGGCTGGAGTTGGACACCCCTGCTTTAGGACAACTCCATAATAACGAATTACGATAGCTGAGCTTAGAATGCATGAACTACTTTTTCAGCATTACTTTGAGAGAGGACGTTTTTAACTTTAGAGATATTGTTTAAATGCAAGACAGCAGTCTTACATATTTGTTTTGCATTAATTCAACTTTGTGTTAAAGTTTACTATATACAGGTTTTCCAGAAACACTTAAAAAACAAAAAAACAGCATGATTGCCTTTTTTTAATGCAGAAAGCTATAACACTGTAATGATCTAAATGTAGCTAAATTGTCTTCTCTCTGTGTTTTGCAGAAAGTTTGTGTTCTTCAATATTCCTCAGATTCAGTACAAAAACCCGTGGGTCCAAATTATGATGTTCAAAAACATGACGCCGTCATCCTTCCTGAAGTTCTACCTGGGTGTGTAGCTTTACGTGTTGTTGTGTAGCGTTGATACGAAATACTGGAGAAATTAAACTGGGCTTAGATTGATCTTCTTTTGTGTTTTTGTCCAGACGACGGGGAACAAGTAATGGTGGATGTGGAGGGGAAGGACCACAAACGGATTGCTCAACATGTTAAGAAGATTTTGGGCAAATCAGAGTAAGATATACAAGGATTTTTTTAAAGTGTGAATCGTCTTTTATGAAACAGAAACAAATAGTTTAAAAAAATACCTTCCATAACTTTTCTTAATCCCTTTTTTCCTGAACTCAGTGGCAAACCACTGAGGAGGATTTATAAGAAGTTGTGAACCACGTTGCTTAGATGATCTGTCTGAATTAACACTGTGATGTCTGCCTATTAAAACTAAAGTCCAGAAGATGGACTACAAAATGAGCATCTTACTTCATCCTGTGTTCCTATCTTGTTGTTTCATACAGCTAATACGAGAACCAACAGTAAAAAACTATGATTACATACTAAAGTTGGAATTTTAAAGAAAAACATACACCTGGATGTGACGCTAATAGAACTGTGGTGCACCTTAAATGCACTTTGATCATGTAGACTTTCTTTTATATGTAAATTCTTTTTACCTCGATCAGAAGCAGATCTTATTACAGCAGCATAATATTCATAATTCACCTGTGGGTTTAGCATTACCTTTCATTAAAGGTTCAAAACATATCATCAGGTTACAACATGAAATAGAATCACTGTTCATTAGCATTTAATGGTGACCTGCCACTTCCTTCCGATCCAGTGTATCCTCTCCTAAAGGAGGTAATAAAGGAAGCACTTAAGCACTTTTCCTTTGTATTTAGAAAAGTCAACCAGATCTTATTATGGCTGCCATGCAGATAATTCCAGGTTATTTGCCTCAGTTAGTAACCTTTTTAAGATAAATAGGCTATTCGAGCACACCTTTGGATGTCTGCATACGCTCACATCAGAACATATTTAGGTTTGCTTACTTTTGAGCTATTTTATAGTGTTTCAGAATTAACTTTGATTATATACAATTGATATTTCTCCCTGTAAGCTTACAACAAGTCAATACTCTGTAAAGAAAAATGTATTTATTTTTCCTTCCTAATGTCTATAAGAGGACAACCTCTCTGACTGCGAGGGATCTATGTTTGTACCTCCAAAATGAATCAGGCACATCTTGTGGTCTGTAATTATCCTTGGTGTGTGTAGATTTCCTTGAATGGATTATATATTGCTCATAAAGGCACATACCTGCATATTTAGGGTCCCACAGTTCACACTGCATGTTAGGATTAAAAAAAAAAAAAGTGAAAATGAGATCTGAATTCTGCAGAAATCTGTGATAAAACTGGTGAGTCAAAGAGTTGTCCACAGAGAGCCCACAGACCATCTGCAGAGTCCTGATGGTGGCAGTTCAGATGCTTCCCATCTAATCTGACAAAGATTGAAAGGATTTAACAAGAAAAATCAAGTAAACTGCCCAAATCCAGGTGTGCACAAGAAACCCCGAAGTTCTAAAGAGTAGAAATGAGATTTCAGCAAGATGGACTCAATTTCTAGTTTTACCATTTACTACTGTGCAGTGTCAAATGTCCTCTGTGTAAAAACTCTTCTCCAGCGAAGACCAGGCGATCTGTTCATATATTTATTTTACTCAACTCTCTCCACAGAGAGGTGCTACAAGCTGAAGCTCTGGCTAAGATGCAAGCCTCCAACCCCGCCAACTTTGGGCCAAAGAAGTACTGTCTGAGGGAGTGCATCTGTGAAGTGGAGGGCCAGGTGCCATGTCCTGGCACCACGCCGCTGCCTAAAGAGATGACGGGCAAATACAAGGCCCAGATGGCAGCGTCACAGGAGTAGAGTCTGAGAAGGACAGTGGACTTTTGTAGATTTACAGAACAATATTACGGGATTATGTGGCTTCATTTGGTGTTTATATAACTATATGAAAGGACTGGCACTCAACTGTGAAGCAGGAGGAACCAATCATCTGTCACAGTGAGACCTGTTGAAGACTTCGCATGGATGTATATGGGCTGACTGATGTGAGCATTTAAATAAAACCCATTTTTCTCATGTAGCTTTACTAACCAGCCTATTTTGTTCACACTATGTAAGTATTCACCATCAATGCTCACATGAAAAGTGGAAAAACAAAACCAAAATGCAATCACATTTTACTGCAGACAGTTTTATTAGTGCTGAGATGGAATTTCCTAACATTTCTAAATCGCTGTGTCCATTTCAAATATTTTCATTTAAATGCAGAGATGTTAAATTACTTTCAAAGATAAAGATCAGCAATTAACATTAATGAATCTCCTTGTGTTATTCACACTGTCAAAACATTAAGGGTGGTCACGTGCTTTGCTAAAAATTTTCTGCAGATGTTACAAACACAAAAAACTCTACGAGGAGACTGAAAGCACAAAAAGAGAGTCATGTTAGGACCGGCAGAGCAGCACTCAAGGTGATAATACTTGCTGGCATTCATGTAGTGTTAATATATGTTTGACCAAGAAAAAGAAATTAACCTAAGAATTTATTTAGACTTAACAAATGAATGACTTCCTTACACAATGGAACTTCAGTGAATTTTAGATGTTTTATTCACTTGTATATGCCTACAGTGTCCCTTGGCAAATAGTGTTTAGTACCTGCTGGGTGAACTGGTTGGATGAACTCTGAATGGACATTTCAGGTGAAACTAGTGATCAGATAACAAGCCGAACATACAGATCTTAGCTGTGATGTCTGACATGCCGGGCTACCAGCTGAACAACACACACATGCAGCCAAAATTCCTGTACTGTAACAAAAACAAAAAAACATCAGGTTGAGGAAGCCTTTTTTTTGGCTCCCTGTTATATAAGATGCAGCATATTTATTGGATGACATAGCAGGTGCAATAAACTGAAGATTTTGGAAATGAAAAAGTCGGGTTTGACACCTTCATTTAGTTTAAGAGTTAATTAACTGGCTGGCTGCAACAATTATAATTAAAATGTTTGCTAGTCAGTGTAACATTAAGCTACACTTTTTTTAGTGGCAGGCCACATACATGGTTTAATTCTGTGCAATGCATCTTTAACTACTCTTACAAATCTAATTGGTCCAGGCGTATTGACTAAAATTATAATTCAAACACTAATAGCAACTTTGTCAAATAATCTCTTTCCTTCAAACACTGGGCTCCCTAAATTTTGTAGTAAATGTTAAATTCCACTTCTTGTTTGATAATAACATGGTCATTTGGACTGTGAGTTATTTGTGGGAAAGTTAGATGTAAAATAATGTGCGCTTTAGCTCTTTACTAAGGGATAAATGAAAAGCAGGAAGTACAATTACCACAGAATGAAGCACCAATACAAGACTTCAAACATCAATGAAACAGATTTTACACATTAAAGTCTGCAAATTTAAGACATTTAAAGCCATTTCTCCAGATAGAACGGAGTAGTTTCTGAAAAAACTGTAGTTAGTCACCAACTACAAACCCAAATCTCAAGTTAAACTGTGCTTCATGTAGGCAGCAGGTTTTAATAAGGTAGAAGAAGCACTATGTGTGTTTCTGTAGTATCTTTCTTTTATCTGGGGGGGGGGGGTCATCACAGGTCTGCCAGTGCTATAGGAGTGCAGTGCTATGATAGGATGTGTGAGCTCATCTTTATAGCTTTGCAGCCATGGCAGCGTTTTGACTTTGTTCAGAGCTTCTACTGAAGAGCCAGATTCTACTCAGAGAACCATCTGACTGTCTCATTTAACATTCGTTAAAAGTGACATTGTTTTATCTTCATTTGTTCATGTTTGCATTTTTACAGCTGGGCAAAAAGCTGCAGACATGCCTAAACAAATTAACTTTTACTCACAGTGCTCTAAAATTGTACATGTGCATTAGATTTCAGCCCTTGGCCTAAACAGGCAAGGAAGCCTAAGAAGATGTTTGGAAATTCAGGAAATGACTACTGAAGTCTTGTATGTATTTTTGTTGTGGCATGAACTTCATTTGTGATACAGCAGACCTCACCCAAATTAAATTCTGTGGGCTCAGAAGTCGCATTAAGTGAGCTAACCTTGTGGGACTTGGTAAGTAGCAGGTGATCAGGAGGATTTTGAAGGAAATGTGTCAGTGCTTCTTATTCTTCTGCTCCTGGAGGGTTTTCTGTAGCTCTTTTAGGTTCTGTGTCAGAAGGTCAACCTCATCGAGACGCCCGCTGAGCTTTGCATCAAAGATGTAGGCCCTAATGTTGTCTATCTGCTGTAGCAGCAGCTCCTCCTCTATCATGTCCACATCCGGCAAGACCTCATCTTTGTCATCCCCGTCAAATGGGTTAGTCGAGACTTCTGGAGAATTTCCTGAAGCCTCTAGGAATGGGTTACCTTCATCTGTGTCATCATCCTCAAAGGGGTTGCGTGAAACAGTCTCAGCCGGTTTGTCCTCCTCTGCATCTTCATCTTCATCAAAGGGGTTGTATTCTTTCTTTCCGTTGGTTACCTCTTTGTGGTCCTTCTTGATGTCCTCAAAGAACGGATTGGATGGATCATCTTCGGTGGGTGTGGAATCATCCTCTTCAAAGGGGTTAAGGGAGGTGTTATTCTGGCCTTCACCGCCAGGAGGCGTTACATGGCCTCCTAAGCTTCTCAACCTTGGGGGAGACTCCTCCTGGCTTGTGAGAGCAGGGAATGCTCTAAAAGACGGAGGACTTCTTTCTGCCTTAGGAGTCAGCTCCTCTGCTGGTGTGTCCTCCTCTCCCTGGTGACCTCCAGTTGGAGTGATATCTAGAGACCGCTCCCATTTATAGGATGGCTCGGAGGAGTTGGTAGAGGAGAAAGAGCTCCATTGCTCTTTCTCCTCCCTTTCCCAGGTCTTCAAGCGATGCAGCTCCCCCTGCTGCAAACTCTCCTCTTGAGCAAGCTTTTCTGAGAGCGCAAGAGCAATACTGGTCTGCTGCTGGTCATACTCATCCTGCAGCTGGCGCAAGTTCTCCTCTAACATGGCCACTTCGTCTGTTCTCTGAGCCTCCCGAGCTTGACGAAGGAATGACTGAATGTTCTCGATCTGCTGCAGAAGGGGGTCTTCCAGTTCACCACGTGTGTGGACGGAGTCCGCGGAGGGAAGCCAACCACCAGCTTTGGTAATTCGTGGCTCTCTGGGGGCCTGGGGCAGCTCTCCATTGGCATTCACAGGTGGACGGCTTCTTTCCTGTCTCTCCTGCCTCCTCTTCAGAGCCTCCTGTGCTGCCTGTTGAGCAGGAATCACATGAAGGTTAACATATTTAGCCACATCTGTCCAGCGGAAAAAAAATAATAGTAACAACATACAGGAACACAATCGTACCAGTCTTTCTTGTTGCAGTCTCTTCTCTTGTTCCTGTTTCCTCTTTTCTTTCAGCTCTTCATATTTGTCCTTAGTGGGTAAAGACATCAGACCTAACAGCTTCTCCTGAAACAGAAGACACAAAGAATGGGCAGATTCATACAAATAAAGAATTCCAGGATGAAGATATGTTGCAGAAACAATGTGTAAATGTACTGTAATGCAATGATAAACGGAAACATGCTGCTCTTAAAAATTTCAGCCCCAGACAACATTACAGCACATATAGCATATTATATTTGTGGTACAACACATTATGGGCTATACACATTATAAATTTTTCTCTCAATGAAAAGCTTTGTTTACAACAGCAGACTTTCATCAGCTCAACATACAATATGATGACTGAAGCGGAAACAGATTTTACAGACTTGGCAGGTCGCTCATTATCAGTGAACTCCTGTAAAGTAATACTGATAAGAACATGGCAATAGGCAAAATGTGCTACAGGTCATGAACTGATTTTATATGGACTATCCCTTTAAGATTACAGTAAAAACACTGATGGAGTTAAATAATTTCTGGTATATGATAGTCATACTACAGAGAACCTTGTTACTCTTATTTCTAGCGACTGCTATCTTGGAGCATTGAATGATTCAAAGTTTGAAATAACTTTTAGTTATCTTATATTGGGCCATGTCAGTGCAGCCAAGCCATTTTAGCTCCATGCCCCTTCAGGCCAACTTTCTTCTGATTGGTTTACTCATTCAAACAGAAGGTTTGAGCAGAAGATGGTTGGGTTTTCTATGTCCACTTTGACCACATGAGAGATAATCAAACTAAGCATAATATAGAGCCAAGAGGAGAAACTGTGTTTAGAGCAGCCTGAAGACGGAGCTTTTGTGCTCATAGAGATCACTTCTACATTCTTGGACCTCATTATTTCAAATTTTATTATAAGCCTGCAGTTAATTAATTTTCCTGCAGTTTAGCTGCTGGCTAAAGTACAGGAAAGTGGTCATTCCTCCAGAATTTCATTACAAGGAAGGATGAAGAAACATTGTGTTTCTTCATCCATCCTTGAAATTTCCCCTTGTGGGACTAATAAAGGTATATCAAATCAAATCAAATCAAATTGTGTTTTTATGTATGAGTGGAAGTTGTCCTGACCTGGACAAACAGTGTGGCGGTATAGCGGATCATTTTCTGTAGCTGGAGCACCTTCGGATGTGGTTGTGGATCATCCTTCAGTCCTAGTGTTAAGATCTTCTTACTAAAAAGAAAAGAAGCCAATTTAATCTTTAATAATGGCATAGTGGGCAAACATGACAAAAGTTTTATTTTGAAGCTGTCAGTCATGACTGCCATATACCTCAGAGCATCGATGAGTTCATAGTATTTCTGGACTTCCAGTCTTAACCCACCAGCAGTGTCAAGATTGTAAGTGGTTTCTCCAGCACTATAAAAGTGTACAGATGACAGCAAGTACTAAAACCATCTCTCCAAACTGAAAAATAAGCAGCTGTTATAAGAAAGTATGAAGAAGTACTTTTTAAATGTGGCTTACTTGAGAGACTCAGCCATTCGGATATACTCTGGAGCCTTTTCATCCACCTTCTCCATGCACATCCTCAGCCTCTGTCAGGAAGACAAATTCAAAGCAAGTAAACAACAGGAAGCTCCACAAGAAACACATTAAATGACAGGAAGGATAGAACAAAGCAAACTCGAGAGGTTGCAAAACAATTCTTAGAATCGACCGCAATGCAAATGGGAACAGATAAAGAACCTGATCGTCACATTAGGAATTAAAGTGATAAACTAACCTCATAAAGTTTCACTATATCTGGCACATGGTCCTTCTCTTCTAACTTCTGCTGTCTCTTCAGAAGTGTGTCCATACAGTGGTGACAGCAGCGAATCTTCTCGTCATCCTTTTCCTCCAGCATGGAGGTTACACTGCTCAAACTGCTGATGCTGCCTCTCCTAGAGCCCATCCCGCTGCTGCCACCTCCCGCTGGTGGAGACTGGGACTGACTGGGACTTCCGGGTACACACAGTGCTTCTCGAGTCCCAGCGATAAGCTTCTCTGTTGAAGGTTAAATAAAAAAGACATGCAGCATTATGACACTTATAGAGAGACTTTTGAGATCTGACAGTTTTCTGTATTTCCCAAGTATTTGTTCATGCTTACGGGCCAGGGGTAAGGGAACAAACTCCATGCACTTCCTACACATGATGGACCCGCAGAGGCGACAGTGGTGCCGTCTGTTACGTATGTTGAACTTGTTTCCGCAGTCGGGACAAAATGGTACGTCTGAATCATTCACCCATGACACTACAGACTTCTCAATGGCTACAAAGAGGGATACATTTTTATTATTTAAAATATTTTATGAAGCACAGTTACATATGTGTTATAATGAAAACTCTAACCTCTGATCTTAGCAGCATCTGAGTTGGCTCTGTCAAATGATGTCAGCTAAAACATCATAGTTTATGGTAAATGAGCTGCAAATTTATTTCCAGCAACAGAAGAAAATAAATTGTCTGAATGAGGTAATGTAAGCAAACCTTTTCCAGTCTAATGATGAGCTTGTTGACCTCAATGACATAATGATCTATCCTGGCTGCCCGGTGCTTTTTAAACAAGTCCAGATGACTTCTGGTTACTCCTAAAAAGCAAAAGAAAAATATTTTTTTTAGTGTCTTGCATTAACAAATATTGTTGGTTAGCAGTGCTACAGATGACAGTTTTTGCAGTCTCACCCAATTCCTGAGGCTCCCACATGTATGGGTCCACTCCACCATAGTAGAAGGACTCATAACTGCCAGTATCCGGTCTGTCGTCCCCATCCCTCTTCAGCAGTTTATCTTTGGCTTTCTTTGCTTTCTGAACCAAACCTGAAAACAGTGAGACAATACGTACAATGAAACAGTGCGTAAATGTATCCTGAAACTGTGATTCTTACGCTGATCCAGAGTTAATATTTATAATGACCACATTTTCAGTTTATTCATCCATCTTTCAACATGTGATTGTTGTTATCATGTTTTTCTATTTTCAAGTTCATTACAGTACTATTAATATGCAAATGAAGCCAACCTGCACATGCATCCTTCTGGCCTTTTCATAATTCAATCATATTCCTATTATGTAGAAAGTTGCAGCAGCCAACACGGACTGCAAATTCATCCTGACAGCAATTTCCTATAATCCAGTACAGCAGTATTCTTATATTCAATTGCACTGTTTATACTTCTCCTTTTATATGTAAATTGTGTGTGTATATATATCCCCTATAAGCCACATGATCAGACTCTAGATATTTTTTTCTACTATTGGCTCTGTATGATGTAAATGTGATGTACTTAATATGTTCATCTGCAGCACACAGCTCCTGTAGTGACCATATAAGACTCATCCACACTCTTAGGGAAATCTAAGCTTAAATTCTTCACTTCTAACAAAGGATAAACTTCTAGCTGACCCAAGACCCAGTATAAGATAAACAAGAATACGTTTAACTTGTGACTAGTCACACTAGCAGGGTCCACAAATAAAAATACTAAACTTAAAATGAATAATAATAGGTTTCCTTTCAAAAGCCCTTTTTTCCCCCAGACTAGACAGTACACTGTATGATTTTGTGTCTTTAGAATACAACAGGAGTAAATTAGCCCTGTAGCCAAAGAGTAAAACACAGAATCTGCTACTAACTTTTTAGCTGTCCCCGAACATGGCGGTCATCTCCAGAGTGCTCCTCTTCATAGTGGTCTTGGAGTTGGTAGAATGACTGGAGGTCCTTTAGGCACAGTGGGCAAAGAAAACCCTCCTTTACTTCACCTGTGCCCTCAAAGGGGGGCGGGTAGCTGGAGGCCATGACAACAAGTGTCAGTGCTGCTGCAGAGGGGGTGCAAAGTGGCACGTTCTGACTTCGGTCCACATCTCATGGGGTGTGCAACCTACCCCACAGTAGCTCCATAATGCCTGAGAAAATCCCAGGATACTGAGGAATGAGAGAAGTACACTGAGGCCACATACAATACTGAACAAAAGACTTGAGCCACCGATCATTTCTTTATATTTGCAATGCAAAAACGTAGTTTGTACAATTCTAACAAGCTTGTAAGTCCATATTTGTTACGACCAGATTTATTCTTCAATACAGGATGAACTCTCTTAGGCAAACGCTCTTTTAATTTTTTTGGTCATCTTCGGGAATTTTTCTCCACGCCTCTTAAAAGAAATTCAAGGCTCTTCTTTGTATGATGGCTGTCTTTTGTTCTATTCTCTGTCAAAATTACCCCCACACTGCTTCAACACGGTTAACGTCCAAGTTCTTCAGAGGCAAATCCACGACTGATAGTGTGACAGTGTGTGTTTTTCTATCCAGGTATGCTTTTACTGCATTAGAGGTGTGTGTTTGGGATCACTGTCATGTTGAAAAATGAACCCACTGCCAATCACACGCTTTCCAGATTCTATTGCATGGTGGCTCAGAATCTGGTGATGCTTTTTTGAGTTCACGATTCATTCAATTTTGCCAACGTCCCCAACACAGCTGGCTGAAATGCAGCCCATAATCATGGTTGTAGACACTATTATACCTCTCCGTGGGGCTCCTCCATATAAAATAATGATTTGAATCAGAATCAGAACCAAAACCAAAACTGTTGGTCTGAGAAGAGAGAATGTTTGTATGCTTGAATGATCCATAAGTGTTGACTTAACTCAATTTTAAGCTGCTTAAAAAGCAAAAATACATTCCTCTGAGTATTGAACATCTTAAAAAAATTAATACATTAATTAATACTTACATTTAAGGTAATAATATTGATTAGAATACTATTATGCACATTCAGATAAATTACTATTACAACTGCATTATAATAGCTGAACTTAGCTTAAGTCGATCCACGCATTTAGCGGAAAAAAACGCTTAACTGGACGGGAAGTATTAGGTTCCCTAGCTGCATACCAGAGGTGTTTTACTAAGTGATAGCTGGATACGAGCCATGAAAGGACTTACCTTTATTGTTTATTATTTAGGCTAACTTTGGGCGCCGTTATACCACACAGAGGATGTGGCGTTAGCAGGAGAAAGCTAGCAGCTGCTCTCGCCTTCTTTTGCAATCGTTTCTCCCCTCTCGCTGTTCAAAAACGCGACATTAACAAACTTCCAACTGCACAAAAGCAAACAAATGCCTACTGACTATTGGACGCGATGAAAAAAAATCTGCACTTAGCCTACAAATGAGCCCGACAGTAGCTGTGTTGTTGACAGTTAGAGTTTTCACTGACAGAAGAACAACAGCAGCGCCAGCAGCCCTGCCTGGTCATGTGACTGACATCCAGTCGGTATGGAAGGAGAGGAGGGACAAAACCTGATTTTGCGGTTGGCGCTCCATCAGGTAACTTCTCCGCAATGTAAGTACATATTTGTTATATCCAACTTTTGGTTGTCTGTCTTTTGTGCAAACCTGCACTGCTACCGTAAATAAACCATTTTTTAACTCTAACAACAGGTTGTCATTCCCGATGGAGGGTGATGGGAAAAACTCAAGGCTGGATAACTAAGGGTGTGTTTTTTTTGTGGTTGGGATGTGTGGTTGGGTTTGGCCAGCTTCATTAACTGCAACTACGAGCCTTAAGGTGAATCCAGCTGTACTGTGTAACCCTAGAACCTTTATTTGATCCAGTTTCAGTTTGTATAAGCTACAGGTCCCTAGTTTTATCCTACAGCCTTTTTTCACTCGTTAAAACACAGTTTAAAGGCTACTTGGACTGTGCACTTAGCTGACTGGCATTTATTGACAAGAGGGTACGAAGCAATCCACGGAGAATAGGTGAATAGTATGGACTCCCATCTCAGTTTCGACCTGTCTCATGGGCTTCACAAAATGATATATTGTGCAAATATTAATTTTTGATTTTCTTTTTCAAGAGAACATTATTTAATATTCTTTTTAAGCATTTATAACATTTTTTTTAAAAGAAATAATAATTTATTTAGTTAAATTACTTATTATCACTGTTGGCACCAAGAGCACAGCCTGTCCTGGTGGCTCACAAGCCGTTTTATTGGAAGGGCTCATAGACAAAAAGTGATGCAAACACTAATAGAATCTATCTATCTATCTATCTATCTATCTATCTATCTATCTATCTATCTATCTATCTATCTATCTATCTATCTATCTATCTATCTATCTATCTATCTCTGTGTGTGTGTGTGTGTGTGTGTGTGTGTGTAGCTCATTATATAATAAACATTATATAATAAACACTTTGCCAGTCCACTGGCACTTGGCTATTCTGCTAGAGTTGTGAGTGTTCGGCGAAACATCTCCAATATTAGGTCTCCATCGTTAACTCACATGCTTGATGAATAATTTGCATATTGATCAGGCTGGTGGACAGCTGCTCCCAAGGCTCTGATGGAATGAGCCTAATTAAGCTGGGGAGTGGATATCTGACACACTCTGTCTGTTACTGAACTGCATAAATCATTCTCTAAGAGGCTTAGGCAGGGTGACTACTTTGGACTACATACTAATTAGGCTTGTGTTGAATCAACAGTTTAATGGTGCACCATGAAGCATTGCATTTACTGGAACTAAAGCAAACCATACGTTTTTACCAATGCGTTTATTGTCCAACAAAAACATTGGTGGTTGACTTTAAGGCAATGGCAGCTTTTAATTTATAACATTAGCTTCAAATTACGTAAACCATGCAGTAATGTAGAAAAATAAGCAGTGACACAATTTATTTGCTGTGATATTCATTATATTTTACATGAGTAGAAAATAATGAAACGCTAATCGAACAGTGGAGGGAGCTTTTATGTGTAAACATAGACACTTTAATTTGATCTTAACACAAGCTGAACTGACGAGCGCCTGTTGCCTCACAGAGGCAACATCGCTAAAACCATCTGACTAATGTTTTAATCATCTGCCTCAATGTATAAATAATCTCATGTTATTTATGTCGATAGCTATTAAAAGATCAACATATGGCACAAACTCTTCTGAAAAAACAAAACAAAAACGTCTGTACAGCTATATAGTTATTCCAAAGTTTGGATGGCAATTACGCATGAGCTCTCCAAGAAAATGTCAGACAAATGGCTTGCGGTAATGATGTCTCAAATGTCTTCAAAAGAACAAGCGGTGGCACAAAAGGTTTAATGATCTTTTTTTCATTTTTTATAATTCATTGTGGTCATTTAATTTATACATTTATTTGTTTACAACACAGCGAAATACGCACTCCTGTCTAATCTACTCTCCATCCACTAAATCCTCATCCGGTGCAAACCTTTTACCCGGGTGTTGTCTCTTCTCCTCGGCGTGGCCCTTGTTAACGTTGTCTAAAAAGTCGAGCAGCAGGCTGGTCTTGCTGCAGCTCGCAGGGTCCAAAACGTCACACGGACTGTTTGTGCCTAAATCCGGACTCGAGTTATCCCAAAACCGTTTCCCAGGGTGCTGACGCTTTTCCATCTCAGCGAGGTCTTCTTCTCCATCCGCGTCCGCATCCCCGTCACTGTCGCCGTCCTCATCCTCTAGAAGACGCTTACCTGGGTGCTGGCGTTTGCTGTGCAGCACCAGGTAACGCTTGCCTGGGTGTTGCCGTTTTGAAAGTTCACTGAGCAGGAGGATGGGGTTGTCAGAACTGTGACCCGCCGTGGAGCGCTTTCCCGGGTGCTGCCTTTTCTGCAGCTCTAGGAAAGAGTGCGTTTCATCTTCGCGCTTGCCCGGGTGCTGTCTCTTTTGAACATCAAAGTACTGTTCATCCTCGTCCTCTTCTCTCCTTCCTGGGTGCTGCCGCTTCTCCAAATCATCACTATATCTCTTACCAGGGTGCTGTCGTTTTGTCACCCATTCTGGCTGAGAGTAATAGCCGTCTGGAAGAAAACAAGAGAGGAAAGTGGCTCTTAAATGTTTCAGAAGTCACTGATAAAAACCCGGTTTCTCTCTACCGCGTGCGCAGATAGTCGAAAACCTGTTTCTTTGATTATTTATTTATTTATTTTTAATTATAAAGGAGACATATTCTCTTGCATTGCCGATGTTAACTGTTTAGCAATTACTTAAACAAAATGTCTCCAAATGATACCTGAAAAGTGCGCACGAAACTGTAAACTACTGAGAATGTGCTGCAACTTTCAGGTACATCTAAGATATACCCGAAGTATCAGTATCGTATGAAATAAGATTTTATGACATTTTCTTAACTCAGAAAATAACATATGTTTTACGCACCATTTCTTCCGTCTTCATCCTGCAGCTTTTTGAGAATGGACCGTAACAGGAGAGTCTCTGCTCTCTCTAAAATAATGTCGTCTATGGTCTTTCGGTCAGTCTCATCCTCAGCAGACATGCTCTGTCCTCCAGACACCATCAAGTTGCAGACCGTTAGAGATGCAAGGATAAGCAGACATGTCGACTTCATGGTAATTTAGTTTTTCGTCTGAAACAGATCACGGCAGATAGGAAATATTAAACAGAAACAATATTAGTCTACTCTGCGCCACTGTATTTAAGTCAATTTTGGGACCAGACGTTTCGTTTTTGAATATAATTTTTTAAGTACAATTTTTATTTTTATTTTTTATCTTGAGAAATCCAGTTTTAGCAAAGCTGCTAACCAAGCCTTTGAGGCTTTGGGATCGCAGCAGCTTTGAAGATTGGTTTTTACAAAGAAATCTAAGAGAACTCTAAAGTCTCACCAAATAAATATGAATAAAACATGATGCATGAGATCTATCCAGATCAATTAAAGAGCAACCCTTAACCAGCAGACATATTTACATTTCCAATGAGATTAGTCTAAAAGCCTCACCTGGTAAAATATTGTCCTTTCCCCAGTTTCTGGCACTACCGGCAGTGATAATAGTTGCTTTCAGTCGCTTGCAGCAGTTGGTGACCTTAGAGGCCAAGTCTAGAGGTATGAGCAGATAACTTTCCGTCCCGGCATTTATACGAAACGGTCACTGTCGTCACACCAACACTGGAGTAATTTTTCAGAATCCTTCGTCCCTACTGATGTCACCAAGTCGTGCGCAACTGGATGTGGTGAATGATCGGCCAATAGGAGCTTTTGCTCAATATCTATCTATCTATCTATCTATCTATCTATCTATCTATCTATCTATCTATCTATCTGTGTGTGTGTGTGTGTGTGTGTGTGTGTGTGTGTGTGTGTGTGTGTGTGTGTGTTCAGTGAAATGTAAACAAAAGCAACAACAACAACAACAAAAAACAAACAATGACAGACTGACAGAAGGCAGGATTTATGTGAGATTTATGTGATGAATATATGAAAAAAAGAACAACTTTATTTTTAAAAGTTGCAAAATTCATTTGAGTGTAATGCACTAGTTTATAATATATATATGTCTCTGTGTGTATTCCGTGCTTTTTTCATTTTATTTTAGTATGTACTGTTTTTACTGCTTCTGTTAGATGATTACATAAACGGTCAGTATCTTATCATAAAATGTGGACATCTCCCATGGTGTGCCAACGAGGGCTGTAGCGTGATGTGGGCTATTCATGCTTTTCTTAAATACCCTTAGGTCATGGGGCTCAGGAGGGTGGGATCACCCCATCTGGTTCTTCTGAGCACATACTGTATAGCCTAATGCGGTTTCTGGTCACGAAGCAGCAGTGCTGAATGTATCAGAGGTGGGTCTAACAAGTTTTACATGGCTGAGTGGGATGTTGACTCACTAAGCAACCAGAACAGGCAGAATGTGAAGTCTTCTGAAGCAGTTTTATTGTTTAATAACCTCTAGATATGTTTTTCCCTTCTCTTTCAACAGAATTAAATGTTACCCAAACCTGATTGTTCCACTCTGTCTGGCACTATCATATATGTAGCTATAGCTCATCAATTGCTTTAGTGTGTGATCTTATCTAAGGTTCACTAAAGCTATAGGTGGTTTTCACTCATTGCTTCACATTTCAAATCACATTCAAAAAGTGAAAATAGTCCACTTTTTTCTGGTTGTATTAACTGGACCAGAGCTGGCTGTACTTAGAGTATTTCCACAGGTGAAAAACCCACAGGTGAACTTTACATATTAATGGGTCATTTCATGCAAATGCAACATCAGCTCTTTTCTCACAGTCAGGTGTCATTTGCAAGTGTTTGAAAACAGCTGCAGACATTTGCTTCCAAAGTCTCTTTCTGTACAAAATAATATCTGCAGTGCTTGAAATTCATATCATTCATATAGCTGACAGGCAAATACAGTTGGGTGCTTTTATAATAGCTGGTCTTGGTTATGAGGGCTTGACTTTAAAGACGTTTTTAAGTAAATTGCTGACAGCAATAACTCTGGATTGTTTATGAAACTATGTATTTCTTCAAGAAAATAGTTATTGTCAGGTAAATTTTGTGCTTGTGCTGCCGTTTTTTATGAGACTTGTCTTGGACTACATTCCAGATCTTATTAAACTACCTGTATAAAACTGCCTGTGTCCATTATGTAGAGTCATATCATTCCATCATCTGGATGAACTCCTCTCCAGTCTCACTCTGTCTGTGATGAATGTCAGCATGAATTGAATTGAGTGTGTAATGCTGTAATTGCCTGCTTTCAGTGTGCTGTCACGTCCAATACTTCAAGCAGGTTTGAAGTCACATGGTTAAAAATAGCAAATTAATTTTAAAATCATTCTTTCCACTGTTTTAATGAGTTTTACCAAAAGTCTAACTTAATTTTTTAATTTTTATCAGTCTCAGCTACATATTTCTGTGACGCTGAAATAATGATATTGTTAGTTCAGTAACAAAATGAGGTTAATGATTGGGTTAAAAAGGTTTTAAAAGTGTTCACAGAATGTACAAGCCCACCACTGAAGCTTCTTTCCATGAGCAGTGTAAAGAAGGAAGGATAATTTCCCATAAGGACCAGTCTCTGTCTGATAGTGTGTTCTTACTGTGCTGCTTCAAACTGACACATAAAGTGACAGTAGTACAATTAGGACATGTCTGATCTGTATAGGCACCTCCTTACACCTGTCATGTAGTTCCCTCCCTCGTATAATGCTGAGAGGGCAACTACAAGTCTGAAGGAACCAATTAATTGCCCAAGAGTGTACGTAGTTGGTTTTTAAGCAGTTTAAAAGGGTGGCATGTGCTTCGATCAGTGAAAGTCTTGTGATTCCACAGAACGTGTTCATTGAATGTGGTGTCCTCGTGAGTGCAGATGTGAAACAATTAAAGAAGATGGAGTGAATGCTGCAGGTGTAGCGGCATTTAAAATATTCTCCTCTTATCCCTCTTAGACGTGGAATAAAACACAGCGTCCTTTCTTTTCATTCACTCTCATTCATCCTCCACAAACACTTGACACAAAAAACTTTTAGAGGTGGGAAATCACAGCATTAGAATTCTGGGCTGCATTACGTACCTCAGGAGGAGGTGATAGGTTAAGTGTACACCCTGTGCGTTGGGAGAAAATAATAAGACTCATTACCCTCTGCTCTGTGTTTGCTCCAGCCTGGTTCGGTTTAGGGTTGTATATAGTCACAATGAACTTCTTCTTCTTGTTAAGAAACTTGATGCATTGCTGTGTGTTGTCTTGATTGTCTATCTGTATTTGGCTGCAGAGATGAGAAACCCCTATCAGATTTATTTTACTATTATTAAAGTATTAAAGTCTGCTTTGAAAAGGTCATACCACAGGACAGTAAAACATAAAACCAGTTAAATTAAATGAAAAAGACATAAACCAAAGTGTAAATTTATATATTTTGCTGCCATTTACACAAAATATATTTCATGTATAGATGACTTTTTATTCTCAAGTTGACAGTTACTAAAGGGAAACTCCCCAAGGCAGCCAATGAGTCAGCATAAGAAAAATAAGGGTGTGGAGCAGAAGGAAGAAGTGCAGTAATCCAGTATGCTTTCACAATAAGTAAAAGGACAAAAGTGTTAGAATAGCCCAATGCTAAAAGAATAGGCTGGGTATAAACTAAGGAAGTATATACAATCTGTAACACTGTGGCTTATTGTTCAGTCTGAGATTTTTGATTATTACATGTTATACAAAGTTTGTTTTACCACAGCCAATTAATAACCAGTTATAACACTGATTATTCAGGATGATTAGGTTCAGTAAAGCTAGACTGAGTTTACTTTGTTTTGTAAAACAGAACCCAGCTCCTGTTGTGTGTCTTCAGTGTGCAGATCAGGAGAGTCTTTTTCATGAGTCGACTTGGTGTCTGTTTGGAAGTCAACATTTATGGTAAAGGAAAACAAACACACACACTCAGATCATGTATACTGCAATATACCATCATGAATACTGCACACAGAGCCCCTAGACAAATACTGCTCACATTCACATTCACTTAAATTGCTTCACCTGCTATCTCCTGAGATCCAAATTTTCAATAATGGGTTTTCATTGACGCAAATTTCTTTCAGCAGGGTGATTTATCAAGTGTTAGGCTGACCGTGATATCATCCAGCAGGATGTGATCTGTATTTAGATCATCACGTGTATTTTTTTGGACCTACTGAGCGGTTAGACAAGAGTAAAAAAAGAATCTGCTACAAATGAGCATAAATATATAAAACAGACATGTCTAACTGTCGGCTCTGATTTCCTCAGGCACGCTAAACAAAGCAGTGACTTTAAAATGAAGCTGTGAAAAAGCAACATTAAGATTCCTTTTGAGTCATCTTTCTGAAAATCTAACATTCACGGTGCTTTGTTTTCTGGTTGAATGACACCATCTTCAAAGTAATTTGCAAAATAGTGCAAATATTAGTTTCTTTATTTGAGATTTTTTAGTCAGTCATCTCAACAAGGAAGCCCAAATCACACACTTTTACATTTAAGTGATAATGCTCATGTTATTATTGTGTGACAGTCTGCATAGGGAGGACTTGGCAGTGGATGTGGGGACAACAATACATTGTTCAGATTGAATTTTAGATCATTACTGCTATATCTTAGTAAGCCATTACCTATGTTTTCTAATTATTTGTCATGGTAACAGAAAAAAATCTCAAATTTTTGTTATTAATGAAGTGTTTACATTTATTGGGTGCCTTTAATGACATAAAACAGTCAGCATCAGAACCCTGAATAGGTCATGGTTGATTTAATCAGGAGTTAAGATTGTAACATTTGAGGAATAAGCTTTTAAATGTTTTGTCTTTGAGGAATCAGAGAAGTAGCAGAAGTAGAAGCTGACAGTGATCTATAACATATAACTGGTATCGGCCTTATGTTGTCCAATATGCACCAATACTAAAGCATTTTTTCTTCATAGATGATAATGCAGAATAAGACAGTTGCTGTCATTAGGAAATGGTGTCAATACATAGGAGTTAAGCAGACAGGGGTACAGATTTAGGCTGTTGTTCATAAGTTAATGACCAGATTGTGGGAAAACATGCTGTCAACTTCAGAAATAATGACCAGATTATTTCCTATCTGTCACTCTGTTATCTTAAATGCTTATCCAGTTCAGCATAGCCTGAGGGGCTGGAGCTTATCCTAGCTGTCACTGGGCAAAAGTTGGGCTGTAACCTGTACAGGCCGCCAGTCAGGGTTAACACATAGAGACAGACAAACAGTCACAGTCACACTCAAACCTACAGCTGATTTAGAATCATTAATTAACACAACATGTATGTTTCTGAACTGTAGAAAGAAGCCAGAATAACCAAAGAGAAACCATGTACGCACAGGGAGAACAAGCAGCATTGGTATCAAAACTCCAGCTTCAGTTAACAAAAGGGATAGGGATAAGGCGATTAAAAATACTGGTTGAGTAACTGGCTTGACACTTGACTTGGCACAGACAGCGTTGGAGGAAAGAAGCAGAAGACTGAGGTCTGAACATATTTCACTTGAAAGGTCAGCTGAGTGACCAGTTCAGGGTGCTGAGATACTCCACTGAACATTTTAGAGGCTCCAGTGGGCTTACAGCTTCTGATTTGTGTAAAATTTAGCTACATTACCCATGTGAAACCAAAATATCAAAATATCTACCTCTGGGGCTAAGCTGTATAAATATGTACCATTTCTTTTACTTGGGATGAAGTAGGGCTGTGCAAAATCTCATATCCCGATATAAGAATTCTATCGTCCGATAACGATATAAATCACAAAAATGTAACATTTTCTGTAAATTCTGTGAATTTCGGGCAGCTCGTCTTGCGTGAAGTGTTTCAAACTGCGCGTCATGTAGCTGGAGTCGAGTGTTTTAACCGATGCATGAAACTATACATTTTTAGACACAAGTTGTAACGGCTGCCGTTTTCTTTTTGAGTATTTATTACACGGCGTGCTGCGGGGAAAAGCCTGTTCTAACGTTTGAGTCTAAGGTCTATTTTTTAGCACCTGGCGGCTCTTTTTTTACTTCTCATCCGTAAATAATCTGCTCTTTCACGTGATTCAGTTTATTTTGAAAAGTCTCAACAGGATCTTGAACTTTATTGTGAAAGGTTTATGTGGAACATAAACAAGCGGACCACAACGCATAAAAACAGGCGCTTGTTCGTCCAGAGTGTGGTTATATTAAATATAAGAGAAAGAGAGAACTTTAAGAAATTAATATAGCCACTACAGTGACCACCAAAACGGAGAAAAAATATTGCCGTAAACAGTTTATTTTGTGACACCACGAAACAAACGATAGCGTAAAATGAAACGATAGACGTTTTTATATCGTCATCCGATATATATTGTTATATCGATCAGCCCTAGGATGAAGCGTGTATCAATCTAGAAAAGGGGAGCCAGTGAAAAAGTTTCCAGAAAGTTCCAGAAAGGAGAGAGTGGGTCTGTTGACAGGTGAAGTCCAACACCTCACTGCCAATGGATAGTCGAGAAGAAAGCAGCCAGAGGTGGCGAGTAAAAAGACCAGACGTCTGACTCTGACACCAAGGGCGTGTTAGGAGCACTTGAGACAAGCACAATGAAGGCAGACAACAGCAAACAGAGACACTAACAAATAAATAAACAATTCGTGTGTGGACGGCATGAAAACCCTGTCCCCCAAAAGTGACAGTGGCCTGACAGAGGTCACTGTGGCAGGGAATGAGTGACAGCTTCACAGGGTGTGCTGCTGGTGAAAGTGAATGTGTGGAAGAGGAGTGTGTCACAGGTCAGGAACACAGACCAGCTTTCGTAACCAGCTCGCCTTGCATGTTAATGTCACGCGGGAATATCATCACATTCACTCAAGGCGACTTATCACTCGTACTATTACTGTTTAACAGATTCACTTTGGAGTTCATTTAAAGACGGGCCAGAGCTGACGGTCTGCCTGCCATGCTCCATCACAGAGCTGTGCCAGTTGAATTGGTGAATTATCTTTGACTTACAGTCATTTTCAGGAAGTAAGACGGTGTTCATGGAGAAAGTGCTCAAAGTAAATAC